>NC_090185.1:14888734-15492901 GCF_024679245.1 Pseudorasbora parva | reverse complement strand
TAAAATGATTTTGTAGAGTGACAGAACTGCCATCCTCCACTGGCACCTGTGTCTTTGATATAGCTGTTTCAAAACATTACAGGAGCATAAACATTTTTCTCATAAATATCTAATTCATATCTCTCACATAAATAAATTATTTACCACACTAGCGGGATGAGGAGTAACTGTCGACTATATTCTAACAGATCCCTTAGAATTAAGTAAATAACTTTGTCTGTTTAAAGGAACACTCCACTGTTTTTAGAAATAGGGCTTATTCAACTTCTTTCCTAAATTTAGATATGTGGGCAAATGCATTTTTGTCTCAGAGCATGCATTGTTTAATTTGGCAGGGTTGCTGCTAGCTTAGCTTAGCATAATGAATGGAATCATATGTTGCCAGCTAGCATATCCAGAGCAAGCCTGCAGTCTCCCTCTCATTTACTGAAGCTTTCGCGCCTCGATCGCCCCCCGGTGACCGGTCCCAGTATAGCCGCCCCTCTGTGATTTCTAATGGACGCGAGGCAAACTAAATAATAAAATTACACTTCAAAAATGTTTCCCCAAAGTTAGTGTATGTCACTGAAGGCAGTTATCATCACGATGATTTCATTTCAGGTGTTCGTTTTAAAAATAAGTTTACTTTGAGTTAGTTATTTGATGCTATAAAAACGGGGGTGTGACGTCATGATTGACAGCTGAGACTGACGGCTTCTCTGAGTGAAGTTGTCACTGAGGCACTAACGGACTTTTTTCGAAATTTTTTGGAGCAGATTAGAGCTTTAGCTTTAATTTCTACATTTCCATAACTGTTTATTTCACACCAACATAATTAATTGTTCTGCATCTGCGAGCGTGTGGGCGGGCTTTTGATATCGCGACTGTACTTCCTGCTCTACTTCCTGCGCTCTACTGCGCAACTCCGGTCCCGAAATCGCTACTGCGCAGACTCGGTCCCAAGATGTCCGCGCCGTGCAAGGCTGCCTGAAAGCTTCAAATATGGCAAGCGGAAACGGATGATGTCGAGTCGTCCATATTTTTTTACGGTCTATGATCCAGAGTAAAAGTGATCCAAAACAACAAAAACAAAAACACTCACCTAATTATTTCTTGTGGCTTGCGTATTCACAACGAGTGCAAATAATGATGCAGATTAAGACTATGCGATTTCCTAGGCAGATATTGACTTGGGACTAAATAATGGTAAAGCACAGGCAAAGCACTGCTACTTGGGCGCAGAGATATCTACACACAGCGATTGCTCAACAGCCAGAGGACATAAGGATGAGAGCCGTGATATCACTGCGTCCCCATAATATAGTCCCAAATCAATATCTGCCTAGGAAACCGCCTAGTCTTAATCTGCATCGCTATTTGTACTCGTTGTGAAAACTTAGGCCACAAGTAATTAGGTAATTAATAATTAGAGACAAACATGCATTTGCCCACATATCTAAATGTAGGAAAGAAGTTGAATAAGCCCTATTTCTAAAAACGGTGGAGTGTTCCTTTAAATGATAAGTAAAAAAAAAAACGTTTTTACCGTAAAATAACAGGAAACAAATAAGTGAACTCAAGGCAATAGATAAGTTCATTAAATAAATGCACCACCTATACATACGTGAACATGGTTGACAGAATTGCGTGATGTCCAGATGTGTGGTGTGGTTTCTGAAGGGATTGTTGAGCACACAGCTGTAGGTGTTTTTATCCTGATGTTCCACCTCCAGACATAGAGAGGGGTCGATGCTGAGATCAGATATTTTGATGATTGAGAATATACTACTTCCGTTATACCAGGTGAGAGTCACATTTGGTGCATTCTTTGCTGAACACTCCAACACACATTTTGTCCTTGATGATCTTTGAGAGCACGGTCGATATTTTCTGTCAATTGTAGGAATTGGGAGCTGGAAATAATGAGAGTTTTCAAAAAATAAGTATTTCATATAGGCTAAAAAACAAAAGAAAAATATCTAAAGCGGTGCAACATATAGACCTATTTACAAAAAAAGTTCAAATACATAAGTGTTGAAATCTCCCATCACTGAAACGGTCTTCATTTCATTTGCCTCTGCATCTAAAGCACCTGAAACAGTCAAGAACAGTTAACAAAACTGCTAATTTACAACAGTCTAAAATAGAAATATTTCACGAATTAAACCATTTTGTGATTAAAAATTAAAACATTTACCACTGGAAAGCCATAAAAAGAGGAAAATAAATGAGCGTTCCATGTTGAAAGAAAAAGCAATAAGTCAAATATCTCAAACGAATAAATGTGGAAACCAAAATAAAAATAGTCCTTATAATTCCGAAGCACTTGTGGTAATAAGAAATATGTTATTCGTGAAGTGAAAATGCCTACACAACACAAATTTTCAAAAGCCCATCAAAAAACAAAACTAAAAACTATGGGGAAAAAAGTGACTTTGTTTTGAAACGAAAGTGAAAATGCATATTGTTTGTCACAAGATGTCATATGTCAGTTTTTGATCTGCTGCGATCACAAAATTTTAACCCCAGTCACAATGCCACCAAATCTTCCGTCTTTGTGTTTGAAAGGCTGGAAAAAAATGAATATACATTAACTGTTCATTTAAACAGACAAACAACATAAGGTGTTTAATTCATTCCAGAAAACTAAAATTTTAAAACTAAATTCAATTTTTTTTAAACGAATTCAAATAAAACGTTTAAATGGAAAAAAGTTTAATCAAACAGGCTACATCGTCAAATTAAACAGATGTTAAAAAATTGTATAGATTTTTTGCAGTTAATCAAAAAATGTGTTGAACATTTTGGCCTAATACAATGCATGATATTTAATTTATTTAAAACAAGATACACAAGTACAACATAATACATTAAAACAGCTTTATTAAGTCTTAAAAAGAGTACTCAGGAATTAATATGGTGAATTATTATAACTACTGAATTAGAAATAATTCTGGTCTCATGTAAATTCACAGTGCAGTGCATCTTAACTGAAGGTAGGGAGCAGAACAGCTTGCAAGCAGATTTGATTTGTTTTCTGTATGACAGCATACAGAAAGACTCCCATTAAGTATATTTAATATTGATGTTTTTAATGGTGTGTCAAGTGTAAAATGTGGTCCATATATTATTAGTAAAACTTTTAAAGCAGCCCACAGTCATGTTTATTGACTAAAAAAAAAAAACAGGCAAATTCAACATACATTTTTTTAAATAATGAAATAACCATATAATGAGCTGGCTGAGTGCGTAATAAAACAATGGAGAAAACACTGTCAAGGAAGGCTATAGTATAAGCACAATTCTCAAATGTTCAAAACAAACACAATTGCTGCTGAGAACATGTGCCCTTTTGAGCTCTGGGCCGTCACTGGAGTGGTACCCTTAAAGGTGCACTATGCAACTTTTCGTCCACTGGAGGGCGCCTATTCTAAACGGCTCACGAGTACCGGGACTTTTATTATGACGGGACGGGACACAGTCACCGGGCGCACGCACTTCCGCTTTTTCCGGTCGGGTAAAAACAGCTATTTTTATCATATCAGATACATTTAAGGGGCCAAGGGCTTCGGCCATCCGTCCACTCTCTTCCCTGAACTGAAATGAAGTAGTGGGCTGTACTTTCCACACGATTGACATCAGGTTCAAGTACACCAGGTTGGCTGGTGGTTATGTTGCCCGCATACCGCCTCCAATGGCTGAGACTGGTATTACGATACCTGACGGGCCAGAGCTAGTAATGCTAATGCTAATTAAGGTTGATATCTCTGCAGCACTATAACTTGACATTTTTTTAATGACATCATCGCCCTTATTTCTTCTCATTCATTTGATGCCTGTAGGTCATTTTTTGGATATTTTTACCTCAATTTTTACACATGGCACCTTAAAAGGGTTAGTTCCCCCAAAAATGAAAATTCTCTCATTAATTACTTATCCTAATGTCGTTCCGCACCCGTAAGACCTCTGTTCAACTTCTCCTTAGTTTTTCTTAGAGGTGAAGAGAGGTCAAGCTCCCTCTCATAGCAAAAGGCTACATTAATCTCCACTTCCAGCATCCTCACATGCGATAGCCTGCTAACCGGGACACCTTCTTTATGTGTACAGATGTGACGTAATGACGCAAACATATGCTTGAATTTCCTGTGGAAATCTACCAGTACCACTGGAATTAAAAACATTATTACAAGTTTACTGCTGTAAACAGAGCTACGGTAAGCAGATAGTTTTGAACACTGGCTGGTTATGTACTTGCTCAAATTTATTAAATTTATTTTGGATAATTTTTAACCCAAAAAAGTTATGGACTGCAGGTTTAATAATTCTTAAATGTAAAATCATAATGTAATGCTTCGTCTCCTTGGCATCTTTCTGTGTTGTAATAATTATTTTCAGTAAATTGTACAGAATCTGATTTGGATCCATATGGTTTGCCATTAGCACAAACCGATCTAGTCAGACATGTTTGTTTATGGTGTGGTCAGTTTTTCTTCTCTGTGTTATGATCCTTTAAATCCTGATAAAATAGTTTAAAAAATAAACATTTTATTGTGCCTTTAATAACACATGCAGTTGGCCTTAATTCAGTGGGATTCCTCTTGTTATCTTCCTATTTCATTCCTGAATCCTCGACAAATACCAACATTTTCCCAAAAAAATTAAAATTATCCCACGATTTACTCACTCTTAAGCCATCCTAAGTGTATATGCTGGTTCTAACCCAGCAGTGAAATGAATGGGTAAAACTTTTTGGAAAAAACTTGACTGTTATTGGAAGATAAACCTTTTTCTGCTCTAGCATCCCATGGCCAAACCCTCTGTCCCTACCTAAGCTAAGCAAAATTATGAGCTACTCAGGACGTACTGCCAATACGTAAGGCCATGCCTGAATCCTGACTCTCTACTGAAGCTATGCTGATTCTAGCCTGGCAGTGACATGAAAGGGTACACTTTTTCGAAAAGACTTGATTGTTATTGGATTGGAAGATGCACCTTTTAGCATCCAATTGCCAAAGCCGCTCTCCCAACCAAAGTTAAGCAGGTCCAGCCAGGCAGTGACATAAAAGGGAGACATTTTTAGCAAAAATATGATTTTTATTGGAAGATGATTTAGTGAGGCATGTAGGGGGTAATGCAATACATGTGGTAGCTCATTCTAAGGGGAATTATGAGCTACTCGGGATGTACTGCCACTACAAAATACCCGTTTTATTAAAACTGTTTAAGTCAGTTCTGTTTTAGTTTCCCATGGCCAAAGCCTGACTTGCTACCAAAGCTATGCTAATTCTAGCCTGTTAGCGAAATGAATGGGGAAAAGTTTTAGGAAAAAAACTTGATTGTTAGTGGAAGATGCCCCTTTTACTGCTGTAGCATCCCATCAGAAAAATGTGCAGCTTCAAATAACAGTCAAGTTTTTTTCCAAAAAGTTTTCCCTTTCATGTTGCTGTCTCGCTAGTACCAGCATAGCTTCAGTACACTGTAAACATTTTTTGTTGGTTTTTGTTGGTTTAACTTAAAAAAGTTAGTATCCTGGTTGCCTTAAAAATTTGAGTTCATTGAAATTAAAAATTTGAGTTGATACAATGAAGGAAATTTGTTTAATAAATAGAAACTCAAAATATTATTTTATCTGAACCACATAAAACATTTGATAAATCATCTATTTGGTTCACTGCGTCATTGTTTCAATGTAGGGCTGGGCGATATGACGAAATATATCGTCTGGACGATAGAAAATGTCTATCGTTTTATATAAGGCTCTATCGCTTACGCCACGATAAGGCGTTTATGGCAGAATTTTACGTCAAGATGCACCTCACGCCACGGCATGCCCATGCAATACATAAACGCGCTCCCTCTGTCTCTCTCTCGCTCTCTCACTCACACACACACTCGCGCTGCAGCCTCCCTTCCACTTACGTCACTTTTTTAAAATCCCCCACAGCGCGAAACACGAGTCCCGCAAACGCGCCGCAGAGGAGCTTGTTTGTAATCAGAGGACAAATGGCTCATTAGTTTCGAAATGGTTTGGGTACAAGGTGATCGCATTGAAAATAAAGGCGTTTGTCCAGCCTTAGAAGCTCATTTGAATCATTGCCGCGGCTCATTTAAGAAAATGACAGCTCCGAAGAGACGCCGCTTTAGTTTGAGGTAACTTAACGTTACTGCTAACAATAATAAAGAAAGACGATCAACACCTAATGTGTTACCACTGAAATGAAGATGTAATATATTTCCAAATGTAAGCCCATCTTAAGCGAAATGCACGCTTCATACTGTCGTCTGCTCTGGCTCTAACCTCGAGTGTTTACTTTTTGCAAACCTTGTGAGCGCGCAAACCCAAATGCTGTGACCTCGCGCCAAATGTTTTTATTGGTTTATTAAGTACAAACAGGCGAGTAATGAAAAATTGAGTGCGAGGGATATGTTCAATCACACAAAAAGATTTTGGAATGAGACGGCCAACTGTAGTAGCGTTTAGTCCACTGTCTATAATAGCCTAATTTAGAGATCACTTTTTTATTTATTTTAACCGACAACTTTGATCGGTTAACGTTGATACGGTCAACCATCGGTCTAACGGTCATCAGTTAACATCCCTAGGCAGGTGTTAACTTTACTAACAGTCTTGCTTTAAAAAAGGTTCTAAATAAAATAAAAATGTAGTCCATACTACCTTTATTTGTTTTGTATATCATTTCAAACTGCATTTCCACATTGCAATTTTGTATAGACTATTCATAAACTGAATTAATAGAAAGGTTGCTATATCGTTATGTATATCGTTATCGGGATATCAAATGAGCTATATCGGGATATGAAATTTTGGCCATATCGCCCAGCCCTATTTCAATGCGTCATCAGAAATAAAACACACACAATTACCCAATATGCTTACAAAATCTTTTAATAAAGGTTGACGAATCTCAAAAAATGTTCATTGTATTAACTCAAAAAATTAGGCTTTGGCCATGGGACGCTATACAGCAGAACTGACTTGTGATGTTTTCATAAAACGGGTCTTATGGAGTGGCAGTATATCCTGAGTAGCGCATAATTCCCCTCAGAATGAGCTACCACCTGTATTACTTATGTATTAGTTAGACTGGTTTTAAATATAGAAAAAAAAAAATAAGCAGAAAAAAACAAACAAATAAGCAAAATGGCCAAAGCCTGGTTAGCTACCAAAGCTAAGCAGGTCCAGCCAGTCAGTGACATGAATGGGAGAGTCTCATGTGGCGGTGAGTCTCATATTGGTTTAAGAGTCTCATGTGGCGACGCTGCAGTATATCACTGCCTCTGTCCTGTTAGCTTTCTGCAAGACAACATGAAACCAAGGTGAGAAACTACAAAGGATTGTGTTGAAATCTCAGCTGAAATCACTTCAGGTCTGTGACTAGCAGACAACAAAATTCTAAATTCTTGAATGCAGCTTAAAAAGAGTTACCCTTGTCCAAGCTCTAGCAATCTCAACAAACATCTCAATAAGCTAAAGACATTCATTTTTAATTTCACTATGAGAATAAGTGCACATTGTGTGTCATTGTGATGTTTTAACAGTACAGAGGAAGAGGCCCCTGTGCCCATGATTCTCCATTAACGTCTGATCAAAAATATAAAACATTTGTTTCATTACAGACCATAAAGGGATAGTTCACTCAAAAGTGAAAATAACCCCATGATTTACTCGCCCTCACAAGCCATCCTAGGTGTATATGACATTCTTCTTTCAGACAAATACAATCGGAGTTATACTAAAAAAATATCCTGGTTCTTCCAAGTTTTATAATGGCTGATCTGTGTTGAAATATGAAAAAATATCCATATTTAAACTTTAAAGCTTCCGGCAGATGGCCTATGCAAGTCAGCAAAAGAGTAACCCCTCATGCGATATATGATGCATGTAGGAGAATCGCAAGTTTTGACACCTCTCACAGTTCAAACTAATAGGGCTGGGCAACAAACTCAAGCTCCTCTACTCTTATATCCAAATCCTCTGGCATTTCTATCATTTTGTGCGACTAAAATGTTTCTTATTTCATACCGGTGCACCTTACGACCTCACATCCACTGCCTCTCCATGAACAAAGCATTTGTTCTCCTTTGATGGAACTCACAGTCATGGTTTGATCATACTGTGGTCTAAACCAATTAGAGACAGAGATGGGAAAGGTCTTCGCCTCTGATTGGCTGTGGTTCAGATATTCCTGTAGTCCTGCACTGCTTCATGCTGCGATTGAAATTGCGACCTGAGCACCAGAAAATCAGCTACGGCAATCACCATCAGCAAAATAAACGCAAGAAAACAGATGACGAACAATGAAAAGAAATAGACCCATGGAGTTCTTTCTTTAAGAAAAGTAGGCCTGTCCCCCCCCAACACACCCGGGTCAATGCTCCGACAACAGCCCAGACATGGAGCTACTTCAGCCATCCAGTCCCTGGTAAGATGCCAAGTTAGGTCCACCAGTGCAACGAGGCAAAAAGTTAATCTGGTGCCCTGGTATATTTATTAAAGGGTTAGTTCACCCAAAAATGAAATGTCTGTCATTAAAGGGTTACTTCAGCGATTAGCATATGGGTTTGTATCAGTAGAAACCCTGGAGTATATTCAAATGATCGTGCTCCCTATGCTCGTACTTCCTATGAAAGTTAAGCTTCCAAAGGCATGAACTGAAAACGCGCCAGACTGAACAATGCCGCGAATGCCGTTGCGTTTACCTCAGCTCTCATCATGAGACCTCTTACCCCAGCTCATCAGGAATGTATGTAATTTGACTCCTGCAGTGTTTGCGCTGTGTGAAACTCCCTCAGCGGCTAAATCACATATTGAACACACAAGTTCAGTTTTTAATTGTAGTTTCTGCTCTCTAGCTGGGAAAATTTAAAGTTCATAACTATTCAGCCCTTGAGAGATTTAGTTTTGCATGTTCTACTGGCAGTGGAAGACTTTATCTTTGAGATTTTTGTTAATTATCTCTTGACAAGGCTAATTTATCAAATACTGCCAGATTAATCTAAAACCTTTTTGTTCTTTTCTTATTTACTGGTGAAGTCTACTGGCCTGTACCATGAAGCCGGTTTAGCTGGCTAGCCAGATATGTTTAAGCTTAGTTTGTGCCAATCCTGGGTTTTAGGTACCATTAAAGTGGTTTGTGTTCATCGCCATAGTAACTTACGCTCCACGGCTAACCTGCTCCAGGGCAGGTTTTGTTCTGGATAAGAGATCTCAAACCGAAATTGGACCAATCAGCTGTGAGTAAAGTTACACACCTCTGATTCAGTAAAGTCACTCCCCCTGTTTCTGCTCCAAATTAAAGGTCACATAGCAAATGGTTTTTAAAGACTAAAATGTCTGGCTTTTAACAATGCTTATTTATAATAATATTAATTTTGAATGATTTAGAAATAATTTATGTAATTATTATACCCTTAAACAATTACACATTTATTATTTTAGTAAATTAATAATTAATAGACACTTTGTTAAAATTAATATTAATAGCCTATATAGTCATACAAATAAGCTTTTAAAAAATCTATTAAAAAGCTGACTGAGCTTAAACGTTCAATTCTCTCTCTATATCAACTAAACTATATCTTCATAACTTTTACTTGCATTGACGTATAATATTTTTTCTTTTAGTTGTCCTCTTTCATAAATAGCTATTTTCTTCTTGCTGTGTAAATTTGTTTAAATTCCTAATATATTTTAATCATGTAATATTCTGCAGAAGAGCGAAATGAATCTTGCTGCTTCTCTCGTGAGAAGTGAATCTCAGTGATCCACAGCGTGTGATTGGCTGTTCACTGCCGATGTCACCTGAACTCAGGATTAAAGCCTGAGTTGACAGAGAAAGCTGATGATCAGCATCATGGGACCAACAAAGCCTAAATAGATTGGTTTGGTTTTGTCAACTCAAAACTAATCCTGTAACCCTGAGTTTGTTAATCAACCATCATGGTACAGGCCCCCGGTGAAGAAGGACTCCAGAGGCCTGTTGCATGAAGCTAGCTGAACAAACTCTGAGTTTCAGAGTAGGTTTAGAGTTGACAAATCAAGATAAATCCAACCTGATTAAGATCAAGTTCAACCGTTTCTCAAAGCTCGGTATAAACGTTTTCTGTCAACTTCAGGTTTAATCCAGGTTTACCAGGTTTAATCCAGAGTTAGCGATGAACTCTGAAGCGCGCGCACCTAAAAGTGTGACGTGCGGCAAACAGTCAATCACAGCGTCCGTTTGATTCACTTCTCTTCTGAAGATTGAGAGATCGTTTTGAAAATTATCATGAAATTAAATGCGTTTAGAAGGCAGGAATAAACACTTTAGGTTGATAAGGCAGCTGAAAGAATATCTGACTCTATCAATACATGATGTGAATCAAAGAAATATGCCTAATAATCATAGGTTCACAAAGAGCTCAAATTAATGTTGTTTAAAATAATTATGAATGCATGTATTGTATTTATAATACTATTTGGCTACTTGACAAATAATATAATATTTATATGAACATATTATATGAATACAAAGTGATTATAATTCATATAATAAATAATTAGCACCAAAAGATGCACAATTTTATTTCAAACGTTTTTTCATTATAAACTTATTTAATTTGGAACGCGACATACAGTGGGTGTGGCTTTATTGCATCTTTACTTGCTGCTGATTGGTCCAGTTTGGGTTTGCGATTTCAAACCCAGAATAAAATCTGCTCCAGAGCAGGTTAGCCGCCTGGATGCCAGCCGAATTGAGCCCCGCCCACAAATTTTTTAGGTCGGGCAGTTCGGTCTGGCCTCGCTCCATAGAGGAGTAAATATTCCCGAACAGACCAATGAAATCTGTTCGGACCAATGAAATCATCAGGGTGGGCTTTAGACGATGACGGGCAGATGATAAACAGTAATGTAATCATGCACGTCATCAAAGGCGCTTGGATTATATTTTTTCAAATCCTGAACGGAGAGCTTGTTTTATGCATTCACCTTCACAAGTTCTCTCAGAAATGATGATCATGTTGGGTAAGAACTCTGTGTATCATTAAATTCTTTTATTTTTTTACAACAGCGGCAAAGAGTGTTTATTCCAGCGTGTGTGCAGACAGGTTTGCCAAGTTTTTACAACAAAACCCGCCAACTACTAGCCCTAAACAATAGCTTCTCGGGGGTTCTCCAGAAAAAAAAATGGCGTTTGGGGGGTAAAATGTGTGTTATTTTGGCAAGGTTGCCTGCTAAAATTCGCACTCATGGGTCTATATATCACATAATAGTCGCTTCAACCTGCAGACATAGAAAACAACCCGCGGGGAAAAAAACGCAGACTTGGCAACACAGTGCAGTTGAACTCTGTTGACATCGCTTCGTTGCTCTGATTGGTTTTTGGTCTATCCAATTGAGGTCTTTCCTGGTTTGGTTGAAACACGCCCCATAATCACAGCCCAATGGAGCAGTTTCAGACTCATATTCTGACTAGAATTGAGTATGACCATGTCAGGCTAGGTTAGCCGTGTAGTGTCAGTTACCATGGTGATGAACACTGCTAAAAAACAATCCACCTTCTTGAGCGCGAAAAACCAGAGTTTGCTCAAACTAATCTCAAATTTACCTGGGTAGCAACTGAAACCAGCTTTGTGCAACAGGCCACTGGGTAGCAACTGAAACCAGCTTTTTGCAACAGGCCACAGAGTGCCCGCCCCCCACAATGTAGTCACATGTCAGTCTGTTTTTGTTGTCACATGTTCCTTTGTCAGTTTCCTGCCACTTGTTTGTCACCTTAGTTACCCGTATAGTTCTGTTCAGCTGTGTCTTGTTAATTATCTCATTTCTGTTTACTATTTAAGTTATTTCCTGTTCATTCACCCCTTGCCTGGTCACCGTTATGTACCGTTTGTTTTAGCATTTACATATGGTGATGTTCCAAGAGTGGTGGTGATGGTGATGGTGGTGGTGATGGGATGCAGCCTCATGAAGCATTGACGCTTTTCAGCCAATGGCCTGTTGCACAAAGCTTGTTTCCGTTGTTACGTAAGTAAGTTCAAGATTAGTTTGAGCAAACTCTTGTTTTTCGGTCTCAAGAAGGTGGATTGGTTTTTGTTTTGGTTTTGGAATGGTGGATTTTCATTTTTGGGTGAACTAACCCTTTAAGTTCAAACAGCCTGCATGCCTTTATTACTAAACATCTGGTTGGGCTAGACAAAATTATGGAAGACACCACATTTTTACAGAGATAATAGCAAGGGTTTCCCATCACATATCAGATTAGAAAGGTGTTTATTTAAAAAAAAAAAAAAATAAAAAAAAAAAAAAGTGGAAAAAAGTGTCTACCGTGTGTTTAATAATAAAATGTTTATCAGTTAGGGGTAAGTAAACAGACATGCGCTGAATTAGCGACGGTAAAATTAAGTGGGTCTAATACCATTGGACTTAAAAAGTGGGTGGATCTTGTCCCACCCACATACAATGGTTCGACACCCATGCAATAATACTACCATGTAATAAATCCTCCATAATATCAGCCGCCCTAGTTAGAAGGGATTCATTCTTTGGAAATGTAACCAGAATAGTAGACCATCATCCGAAGACTTTTGGCATACGTATTCTAATCTCACACTATTTAGTATGCACATTGGGAGACAGGGTCCAGGACTGAAATTACATTGTTTTGTTCCATCTAAACACTTTTTATTTAAATTCTTTCAAATCTGTATAAACTGTAATGACACATGCATTGGGTCATTTGTTTGTGCGCTTTATACAATTGATAATTACTCTTTTGTGACATCCAGAATGATATTATCCCTAATAAAGCGCTCCAATTAAAATGGTCTGTGTACTTTGTATTTTTTTTTTTTGTGTGGGGGTGAATTGAGAAATACTATATTATATTAAGTATGCACACACACTTAAATCTATGAAACTATGCACAGTATACCATGAATAAGGCTCAATGAGTTTAAATTGAGTTGCTGAAGTTTATTATTAGAGTAGAATGAACACGAAGTTGAAGATGTCTTAAAACTAATTATAAGTGGGATTATGTTTCCAATAAAACATACAAAGAATATGTGCGTCAACAGTATAGCTACATGAGCTGTTTACATGAGCATGGCTGCTGCTCACATACTTTCATACTGAGAGTGTGAACAAGTTTAGAGTGCTACCTGAGATGAAAACGGGATGGCCTAATCTACATGACTTCTGCAACAAACAATTTAAACTTATTCTCCTGTAACCATACACTGGCCCTGTTCTCTTTCGCTTTGCGACTCCTGTGAGTTTTGGAGTAGTCCATTTCCCACCAAGCAACATGGGTGACTGGAAGGGTTCATGTATCAAAGGGGAACACTTCTGAGCTCAAGCTTAAAAAGATTCCAGCATTAGAGCTCATGAAGTTTCAAAAAACAAGCGTCAAAAAGCCATGCTCTAATAAGTGTTTGACATTTAATAAGAACAGTAGGCAAACCTAACCTCTTGGATTGAAACAGAAATTTAACAGAAAATTAACACAATCTAACGCTCATCATTTAGTCAACTAGCATGGGGGAAAATATACGACCCATGTGGCATTTGAGACGCTTGACTATAGTTTTATTGTGTAACCTTATAACTCTAGCTACTGCCACCAAAAACATACAAGAATATAGAGCAAACATTTGGTATAATATGGAAATATGATCATCATTGTTCTCCTTTTTTTGTATCTGTTTTCTGGGTGCCAGTATAATTTACAGAGTGTTGTTGTAGGCCTACTACAAACCTTCCAACCACCAATCACTGAGGAGGAGGAGCCTTGTCAGAAGTTGTGTTAAAGTTCCACAACTTCAGCAAATGTAGAGCTCTATACTTTTGACTCCCTCTAGTGTCACTGGTCTGTAATTTTAAATGCATTTTAAAGTAGTGAACAGTTAGGCCCTGTTGTAAATTTCAACAGTTAGATATATAAAATATATAATTTACACATAAATGTAAAGCTTTATTTTGTATTTTGTCAATTTAAAGTTAAAGAAAGCTGCAAAAACTGCTATGTTGACTAAAAAAAGGTTTCATTATCAAAGTTACATTTCTGATTTCCTGATTTTTTTTCATGTTTATTTCTATTTATTTTAATTAATTTATTATAGCTATATTTAATTTATTTATTGCTTTAAATGTATTATGAATTACTTAGACTAGACTCTCTCTGTTTACTGTATCTTTAAAAAAATGTAGCCTACTTTATTGCCTTGCTTTACTTAGCGTCATCTTAAGTGTTTTTTTTAAATATATGTAATCTTCGTTAAATAAAAAGACAAAATATTTCGCCTCGCTCTGATGACGTCACATTTAGCACCCTCTCACTCAACAGCGAGCAGTCTTCTGAGTGAGGTGAGTTCATATTTACTGATTCATAAACAAGGTTGACATTTTATTCAGTCACTTCTGTATCGTTTTCATTGCTGCTGTTGTTGTGTCTCTTCTGGGGTGTGTTTGACTGAATAAACATTTAGCTTAGCGTCAATGTGAGGAACTAATGTTTAATAATTCATTGAGACATCACTGATTTTCATGTGTTTAACGTTATGTATGTTGGTGTGAATTATCGTTTCAATGTTTTGTCGCGATTATGTCACAGTCAGTGTATTCTGTGATGGGAAATCTTGAGGTCCGATGTGCAGCAGCGCTGCAGCAACACTTGAAGCAAGTCTGCAACCTTAGCCGAAAAAAATAACGGCTAACACTACGGTACACGCAGGGAAGGAGACAAGAGGCCGTTTTTGTTTTTGTCAGTAAAGAGGCTTCACACATGCTGAAGAAAGAGAAGGAAGGAAATAGCTTATCATTTAAAGATTTGACTGCCTGGACGCCAATCTTTAACATGTTTTTCGCTAAACAATGCTTTTGTTCTAAGATTTGTCTATGAGAAAAAATATTATAAGAGAAGGCAGAGTAGACTCATTTACGGCAGTAACACTAGCAACCATGTAGCAGTATAATAGGCGTTGTGTAATATTGAGTGATTGTATATTGAATAAAAGTATTGTCTAAATAAATAATTATAATAACTTGACTTGAATGACTATGAATGCCGTGTGTGCCTATAATGCTGATGTAATACATTTTAAGCAATAAAGAGAAAATTAACAATTTAATTATGAATATTGTATTGGAAACTATTGAAAAAATTACTCTCTATGGCTACCACGTTTCAACAAATAAATTTGATTGATTTATGACTGATGTGTATGCCTATTGCCTAATTATGAAATTTCAACGAATAAAGTTTTTTTTTTTAATTCAAATAAATAAAATGTATTCTTTGGCCTCCAAATTTCAATAACTAAAATACAAACACATTTTAGTGACTAGTATCACTGCCATGTATGTCTAATAACTTCTAATTAATTTTAAATATGGTTTTATGCACACTATTTGACCAATAATTTGCAGCTAAAAGAGATATTCCCACTCTTTTTCCTACTTATTACAGCACATTCCACAAACATTTGAGTTATTTTCTTAATTCTCTTTTGAGATAATCATATCCTGACTCTAATATGTCTCTACCGCAAATTTCGAATAAAGTCAAATATTTTCTTATGATTATGTAAGGCTTGTTTTAGGACCGTTTCTGTTGAGTCAATATTTTCATTCTCATTCATTATGCTGATATCTTCAGATTACCTGTATGATCAATTTATTGTTTTCAAAGCATATCCACCTAATGTGGCCAGAGAGATTAGCAGCCAGGCAGTCAAATCTTTAAATGATATGGTATTTCCTTCCTTCAGTTTATTCAGCATGTATGAAGCCTCTTTACTGACAAAAACAAAAACAGCCTCTTGTCTCCTTCCCTGCGTACCGTAGTGTTAGCCGTTTTTTTTCCGGCTAAGGTTGCAGACTTGCTTCAAGTGTTGCTGCAGCGCTGCTGGACATCGCACATCAAGAATTCCCCTCACAGACTACACTGACTGTTACATAATCGAGAGTCATGTACCACTTTCCCAAAAAATGTATGTTTTTTACATCCCCAGAAAATGTGAATAATTAATCCTGTATATGCTTTACATCTTCGACATCTAGGTGATACATTAGGGTATATCTTAACTTAGTGGAGTGAGGTACATCCTGTGCACACATTTGTAGTTTTGTTCTGTTATTTTGTTACAGATAAAAACATTCTTACAAATAGACAGAGCAGACGGCAAGGTCTGGATTGGAGAACAGAGGAGTTAACATAGAAATTTTTACAGAACCTCTTTATATCTTGCCAAACCCAAAGTTGATTATTTTTCTATATTTCTTTAATGCAATCATATTGCAGATAAAGGTAAGAATAAAAACATTCAGTAATTTCACATTTCTGAACACAAAATATAAATGTTTAAATGTGTGAATTAATTAAACTATTGTATTTTTATAGATTTTGATCATACTTTACCAACAAATGTTGGAATATTCCCATCAAGTGAAGAACATTTTATGAGAGATTATGAAAGAACTGTGAGAACATGAATTATCCTGAACCCTATAGAATAAAACATGAAGATCCAGAAAAACAAAGAGGCGATCCAGAACCCCACAGAATAAAGCAGGAAGAGGAAGGTTGGTGTTTAATCTTGATTATTTACTAATGATGCTGAAGTTCATTAAGATTATAAAGCAATTCAGTAGATTAAGTGGTTTTAGATAGAAATGTCATAAAACTTGAAATTGCACTGAAGTAGCAAGTTAATATAAATGAACCCTTTCCATGAGCTGGATACTGGTAATGTCATACTCTCTTTTTTAAATTTTGAGTTCTGAATGTTTAAAATGAACTTTGTTTACTTTCATTTTAGATGTGATAGAAGAGAACAAGGAGGGTGAAGAAATTAGGGAAGCAGACGAACAATGTGTCAAAACTGAAGAAAGTTGCTCACAGACTGAAAATAATTTTCAACTGAAAAAAGAAGCTAACAAATCTTTTACCTGCTCTCAGTGTGAAAAGAGTTTCCCATATAAGAAAAGTCTTAAACTTCACTTAAGAATTCATAGTGGTGAGAAGCCTTTCACATGTGATCAGTGTGGGAAGAGTTTCACACTAAAAGGAAACCTTAAGAAGCACACAGCAGTCCACACTGGAGAGAGGCCACACACATGTGATCAGTGTGGGAAGAGTTTCACGCGAAAAGGAAACCTTAAAGAACACATGAAAATCCACACTGAAGAGAAGCCATATTCCTGTGATCTGTGTGGTAAAAACTTTGTTGGTGCAGATGCACTGAAGAACCACCTGAACATTCATTCAAATGAGAAGCCTCATGTGTGTCCTTTGTGTGGAAAAAACTTCAGTCAGCTGGCTGCTTTAAAATTACACCAGAAAAGAAGACATAGCGGTGTAAAGAATTATATGTGCTTTGATTGTGGGAAGACCTTCTTTAAAAATGTCGAATTGAAAAAGCATCAGAGAACTCACACTGGAGAAAAACCTTACAAGTGTTCACACTGTGACAAGAGATTCAGTCAGTTAGGAAACATGAAAACACATGAGAAGACCCACACTGGAGAGAAGCCGTACACTTGTGATCAGTGCGGGAAGAGTTTCACACACAAAGGAACCCTTAATGACCACATGAATATCCACACTGGAGAGAAGCCTTACGAATGCAATCAGTGTGGGATGCGTTTCAAACATGTAAGCGCTTTTAAATCACATCTGTATTCTCATTCTGGAGAAAGAAAATATTTCTGTTATCAGTGTGGTAAAAACTTTTTTGGGGCAGATACCCTGAAGAAGCACCTGAAAGTTCATGCAAGTGACAAACCTTACATGTGTTCTTCATGTGGAAAGAATTTTAAATGGCTGGGTGCTTTTAAAATACACCAGAAAATACATACCGGTTTTGATGCACATGCATGCGTTGAGTGTTTGAGGACATTTACTACGGCTAACAAACTGAAACGTCACCAGAGAGTTCACACTGGAGAAAAACCTTACAAGTGTTCACACTGTGACAAGAGATTCAATCAGTCACAACATCTGAAAGCTCATGAGAGGATCCACACCGGAGAGAAGCCGTATCACTGCCACGCATGTCGGAAGAGTTTCACTCAATTAGCTACTCTGCTCACTCATGCAAAAAATAGCTGTCCAAATTCACGGTATGTACTTTCAGAATGTATTTTCAGAATCTGCATCCTCTCCAAATATGATGCAATAAGTGAAAAAAAATCTCTTGTATAAATCTGAGTTTGTCTTAACTGCTGTAGTGTGTTGCAGGACATATTCTTGATGGCTTAGTTTCTATTATTTGTCTACCATGAAAATGTATTTGTCATAAATCCCTCTCCAAATAACAATGTTAAACATCATATATGCTGTACCATGACTGGACTGGACTTATGACTAAAAATCAGTAGAATCTTGTCATTCACATGTTGTTGGGACATGGGGTGAGATTCATATAAACTCAAATATGGAGATTCAGCTGAAACCATTAGATTTGGTAGATTTGAACCAAATTCATATAGATTTGACAAATTTAAAGGAATAGTTCACCCAGAAATTCATTAAGTACTCACACTTGTGTCGTTCCAAACCCATAAGACTTTCGTTAGATTTGGAACACAAATGACAATCTTTTTTGATGAAATCTGAGTGCTTTCTCTCCCTCCATTGACAGCTAAGCAACACTTTGATGCTTCAAAAAGTTCATAAAGCTAGTCCATATTTATTGAGCACTTTATTCCACATTTTCTGAAGAGACAATCACTTTATATGATGAATAGATTGAATTTAGACTTTTATTCACCTATAATATTCATCAACTCACACATCTGTTGTGGTAAACAATCTCAAGTATGTTTGTTTGATGTGAGAACCATCGAGGTTCATTCTCGTGTTAAGCAGAATTTAAATTTTTTGGGTGAACTGTCCCTTTAAGATAAAAATGAACAAAAAACAAAACAAAACAAACTTTGACAAAAATGTATGATCCATTTTATTAAGCTTTAGTAGAAATTCTTGAGTCACATGATCACTCATGAGTATGTCACTCATTTACATACACGTGATTAGTCAGTAAGAATGAGTGTGAAATCTGAAATGTTGAATATTTATCTTGTGTCTTTTTTTTGTGTTGTATACTGTTTTTGGCAGAACAATGACAGAGATCACAGTTACACTGGAAGAAGATGATGTTGAGGAGTGGACAGTTCTCCATGATACTGAAGAACAAATAGGTTGGCGTTTATTCTTGATTTCTTATTAGTAATGTTGAAGAATATTATGGTGACTAATTGATCCAGGCGGCTGACCTTGATCAAAATTAAACTTCTACAAATCATTCTGTGATTTTAATCATTTTCCTAATTTGGTGGCATAAGCACATTGAATTAGGCTCAGTCTGAAAACTTGTATGCAGCATTGACAAATAAAAAAATGTCAGATTGTGCATGGGTAGTTAACAGACAAAAAAAGAAGAGCCTCCCTTTATAATCACAAAGGCCCTGGTCAGACGGAACATGTTTTTCAGGAATTTTTTTTTGTTGACTTTTTTTATTTTTATTAAGAAAAGAGCAGTGCGGTGCGTTTTTTTAAGTTGCTAGACAACCCCCAAATCAGCTGTCCTGTCAGTCTAATCAAGGAAAACGTCACCACAACAGAAGGCCCGCCTCTCCATTCATTTGATTGGACAATGTAAAAAAACGACTTCAGGCGTTTTGAGCACAAAAACGTGTGGTGCATCAGGCGGCTAAAACGCGAGGCGCCTCGCATATACAGCGCACAAAACTCTCTGCCAATAGAGGGTATGCATTGATGCCACTTTTACCCCGCAACACGCCCCCCTCAGCCAGGACTGAGTGGGAGAAAAGCTTCTGAGTGACTGGAGTTTTGTGTTTATTTTCCCACAGCATTCACACTGTAGTGTAAACCAATGCTGCTCTCATTCCGCACTCACTCAAACTGACGGTGACGTACAAACCCTTTATAGCAGGGGTGTCCATCTTAGTTCCTGGAGGGCTACAGCCCTGCAGAGTTTAGCTCCAACTCTGTTCCAACACACATACCTCTAGTTTTCAAATAAGCCTATAGGACTTTATTAACTCTGCAGGGCTGTGGCCCTCCAGGAACTGAGTTTGACACCCCTGCTCTATAGAAAACAATTTAAAAAAGGCACCTCTTAATGCATCTCAACCTTTAATGCATCTCTCAATGCATTAAAAGATTTGTGTTGAACAAAATAAAACTTTGTGCAATTTTAGCTGTGTTAAGCAGTTGCCTATTTCTATTATATCCCTTTCCCTTCACATTTATCTCAGATTTTTTCTATGATTTACTGAAAATTAACAAATTTTAACTTTCATTTTAGAACTGATGGAAGAGAATAAGGAAAGCGAAGAACTGGGTGAAAAGAAGGAGAAAATCAATGTCAATACTGGAGAAAAATCGTAGCTGCTCACACAGACTGGGAGTCGTTTTTTACTTAAAAGGAGTAAAAAAAACCTGCTCATCTTGGAAAGTTTCCCATGCAAAAAAAGGCTTAAACTTCACATTCCTTTCACATGGGATTAGTGTGGGAAGACTTTGACATTAAAAGGAAACGCATGAAAATCCACTCTAGAGAGATCCCACACACATGTAAGTGCTTTTAATTTACATCTGGAGAAAGGTTATTTAACTGTGACCAGTGTGGTAAATTTCTGTTTTGGGCAGATTCCCTGAAGAAGCACCTGAAAGTTCATTCAAAGGACGTGTGTTCTTTGTGTGGAAAGAGTTTTTCATGACTGGATACACCAGAAAAGAGACAGTGGTGTAAAGTATCATATGAGGTTTGATTGTGGGAAGTCCTTGTTTAAAGATTTAGTCAGCTTCAGATCTTCTGAGGGGAGGTGAGTAGTTCACAGTGCTTCACATTTTCAATCACGGCAACTCTCAAAATAGAATTAACAGCATTTATTGCAGCCCTCTATGCACACCTTGGCAATAGAATTGCCATTGGCTAGTTTTGTTTTGTTTGTTTACTTGCCAGATAATTTTATATTAATAATATTAGTAAGATAAACAATTCTACTACTTATAACAATATACAACACACTAAGGATTGATGAGCTGCTGAGTGCATGAATATTAATGAAGTTGTCAGCATTCGATCTGAGTTATTTGCTGACTTCAAAAGAGGGACGGCAATAGATAGCCAGCACCAGCCAATGAGATTGCTATTTGTTCATTAGTTCTGCAGAGAAACTGGCATATCTTTAGCTTATTCCATTATTTTTTACAGAAAAAGCAAAGAACATCATTTACATGTAAGTCATAGACTATCTTTGCGTGTGTGTGAGAAACATAGTGCTCTCTGCAAAGTGACGGCGAGTCATGTGCCTTCACCCTATAGTTTACACTGTCAAATGCAGATACACTAGTGAGCATCCTTTGAGCTGAAATAAATAAATGTATACTTAGCCTCTAGCACACACTGGAAAGTAAAATCTACGAGTTTATTAGCCAATGGCTAGTGATATAGATTATTTAGTTGCCCAGAGTGAAGATCTTTTTTATTGCATTGTAGTGTGGGTAGAATTGGTCTTGGCGGACTAAATCTTCTATACTGATGCTGCTGGCATTAGGAAAGGCTAACCACTCTGAAAAATGCTCAGAATTACAAGAATTATGATACAGGATGCTGCATGGTAAAGTAATGAGAACCCTCGTACCTGACAAGCCAGACCCACATCGAGATGTTTGATCTGGAAACTCACTATTGACAGGGCTCAATCCGAGGGGCGGGATAAACGGTTATCTTTCAAACTCCCTCTGCACAAAATTGGATAGCACTACAACCAAACAGAGCAACGTGAAGCGGAGCTAGTTGATAGATTAAACTTTCGCCGTATCCGGTCGGCAAAACTCTGAACACATCTTCCCTTTTTAAGAATTCAGTGCCGTTCTTTGTTCTTTCCTCGGAGATAAGCTTAACTCCAAGTCTTCCAGAGTCACGGTCAAAGCTGATTCGAAAAACCGCCGTTCGCCAGCTTCTATGTTTACTAGAAGCACGCAAGCACAACTCTGCCATCATTATGTTAAGCCCCGCCCACCAACTCTATACACGATGAGACTGGCCTGACCCGAGTTTGGTATTTACAGCTCATAACTGTATTGAGAGTTGCTAGACGACACTCGCTGCGTCTAGATTTCTAGGCTACTGGGTAAGAGTAGGGTGAAAAGATTACCATAGCTTGCAGTACTGATCTTGCGCAGCCAGAACTCTGACTCAGACCTTCAGACTGATGGCAGAATGTCTGGACTCTGTCACAGCTTTCATTAGTCAAGGGTCACCCAAGAGGTTGTGTGCCATATGCATCAGACGTTCAGCCAACGGTCCATGGGCGTGACGTCTAAGGCTGAGACTAGTACTGAGCTGAAGCAGGGCTGGGCGTAAATTAATTGAGTTGCTTAGAAAGGCAAGAGAGATTGATTAGCTGTGCTGATAGATTTAATAGAACCAATCAGATGCTCATAAGAGTTTCGTGACTCAACTGTGTATTAATAAAGTCATACAAAAACAAATGTATTTGTAAAAATAGTTTTTCAGATGATGACAAATGACAACTCAATCTCTCTTGCCTTCCATGAATAGTTTTAATAGCATGAATAATAGCAGTTTTGAATAGATGAACAGGGCTTCACCTATTAATAATGTAATATCCTATTCATCAGTCATGTAAAATAAGTTTAAAATAAAATCAGTTGTTGGTTTCCCATCTGAAAACAGTAGATGACCTTTGTGTATTCTGACATACTTGGGTGTGATTGTCAGATCTATGATGACCCAACTTCCAGAGAATATTTACTTGTTTTGTTATTAATTCAATTGATCGTTATATAGGGGAATGATTCAAGAGTGTTAACTTTGTTCTTATTTCATTCTGCTGTCTGTAGCTATGAAACATGCAAGACTAACTACAGCACATTCTGGCTGAACTAATAGATTAGTTTAATTGACCAAAGCCCACTGTGGGTCTCACTTAGACTCAGAATCTGAGCAGGTACAGTGTGTGCTTGTCACAGAATTTCTGTTTCTTGCCTTTGAAAATAACTGGTTTGTAAAGCATTTCAAATAGGCAACAAATACTCAACTTTAGCAGTAAATATATTACATTTCATTCCATTTTGTTGACTCTCAACAAATTTTGTTTGTCAACTGATTTTTTTTATCACTGTTGTTCTGAATATTAAAGTGGCCATATTGTCCATCTGCAGGTTTTTTTTCTTTCTGAAAATGCACTTCTAGATTTTAAATGTTGCCTGTAGCTCCCTCTGGCATTGTCTGTCTTACACAAATTCAGTATTATAAATGTCTATATGCATTATTGCTTATGAGTAGTAATACTCCAATATACTTCAAGCAAAATCTAAGAACAAACTGATGTGATGTAATTTGAAATAAAATCAGGCCAAAACAAGTTTGTTTTGTGTTTGTTTGAGGAATTCAAAACAGCCTGCCAAAGCGACATTTTGGAAAATGTAGCTCCGGTGTCATGACAAATCCTGTCCCCCTGTGAAATCGTGTCCGCTGGTAGCGGTTTTAAATGCCTGATCAAAAGTTGTTATGCATGGTTCTGGACAATTAATTGTTTGAAAATAACTAAATAATAAACTAATAAACTATGAATTCATTGCCATAATAAGTACACACGCAAAACATTTATTTAAAATATTTAATTGATTGCTATAATGGGAGCAAAAACATGTTCTGAATTATATACTTATATAAGCACTTATAGCTTCAGTTATAAACTACTAATACATGAAACATGTGCTTTGTAAGACATTAAAGACTATTTTAACACAATTTAAACAGCAAAAATCAAAACGCGATTGTGTAAGAATTGTAATCAGGCTCTGAACAGATTACCTATTAAAATTTCTTTCAGCCAATAGAATCGCTCTTGGATTTCACAGGGGGACAGGATTTTTCATGACACCGGCTGGTAAACACCTTCATACTTCCATTGGTCAGTGGCAATAACGTAATGTGTGCTTTGAGGCTCCGCCTTCTTTAACATGAAAATCTTAGGCTGGTTCGACTTCATCAGCAATGCGCAGACCAATCGGCGGCTGACTAGAAGCAGCCGTTAGAAATTTTGTCCGACTTGAGGCAGTGCCGTCGGCACGTGAGTGTGACGTATGTCAACAAAGTACCGCGAGAGTGATACGAGACCAGCCGGCTGATACAGCTGGTGCAGTTTCAAGAGCAGCTGCACCAGGCTGCAGGAGATCTGATGAAGCATGACAGCGATCATGTGTGTTTCGTGTTTATTCTAAAAACTTTTGCTCCACTAATGCGGCCAATTTTTTTTTTTTTATAACAGTTAAACCTCTTTTCATGTAGTCGCAATGATATATTGTCATGTGTATCAAACTAAAACTGATAAAAAAAATCCCCACCAGATCTACACTGTCAGAAAAAAAGATACATTGCTGACACTGGGGCGGTACCCTAAGGTACAAAACAGAAAAGGTACTAATATGTACCTTTAAGGCACTAATATGCACTCTTAAAGTACTGATGTGTACCCTTTAAGGTACTAATATGTACCATTTAGGGTTGAGTAAGGTACAAAGATAAAGTAACTTTTTACTTTTGTACCTTTTTTTCTGAGAGTGTACACAAACATTGATCACATCTCTATGGAAGCTAGTTTCCGACACAGAATAAAACAATTTAAAAGACAATTGAGACTTTTTTTTATCTCACAATTTGGACTTTTTTTCTCTCGTGATTTCGCATATAATAATAATAATACATCATTGCATAACAGTAAGATCAAGTGCAAAAATGCTTTGTAATGAGAGCATGAAAAAATAAATTAAAAGATCTAGGTTTTAGTTTTTCAAATCATCTTCTATTACAACAAAAAGTTTTGTTGTATTTTTACTTTTACTAACGGAGACAGAAATGTTTATAGATTCTTCGGTTTCCGAGTCGTTCTTTTGTCACGTGACCGCTTCCCAGCTCAATGTCTTACAACAAATACATTTGTATTATTGACTGTATGTTCTATTATAGTTTTATAACCATACTTATCAAAAGATGTGCAATAAACATTTTCTGAAAAAAAAAGTCCGCCCAGTTCTTGTTTCTTGTCTCTTTTTTTTATTGTTTAATGTTTCTTGAGGATATGTGTTGTGTGGGTTTACATGTAACTTTTCAGTTAAAAAGACAGCTTGTAAACTTTTTATGTGATTTATCATGGACTAATAAACAATTATTAATCCTAAATACATAACACACTTCTAGTTTCTATCCTGAATAATAACGCAAAGGATCATAAGACAACGATGTATCATTTGATATCATAAATTACTACTGATCCAAAATTAGTAATAGACAACTCAATAATTTTTTTTAATTATTTATTCTCTTTTTTATTGTTATTGCCTATGCTATGATATTTTCTGAAGATTTCACAGTAGAATCCACTGTAATTAAGTACCTTTGCGTTTATCAAAGGATTTCCCCATCATACGGCTGAAGTTTAAGACTGTATCATTATAATAATTAAATTTAAAAAACTGGGCCTGTTGTATGGAAAAGTCCCAAAAAGTTGGACATTGATGTATGGGACACAGATGGTCAGCCTTGAGAGAAACCATTATCTAAGAGGTTTTTTGAAAGAGGAAAAACTGGGGATTTCCCACCAATAAATCTAAATGATGCAATGGTTTGCATATAATTGTGGCAAAACTATAAGGTGGAGCAAAAAGAAAAGACAGATAGAAGGATGCTCATTGGATGTAAAGTTATGGTAAAACAATATGACATGTCATATTAAAGATTCATTTAACGAATCGTTTATTGGAGATAAGCTCTCCACACGGGAACTTTCAGCTTACTATTGGGATGTAGAATGGTCCGTCGACAGCTCCTGTTAACGGGGCAGCCCAGATATACAACCTAGCAACTGAGAAGACCCCACTGAAGTACTCCGTCTAAATACTTAGAAGAGCCATTCGAGATCTTTTAAGAACATCATCAAAAGTAAGTAAATATGCTCTTTAGGAAAATGTTACTATATGGTGATGTGAGACATGTAACATGATCATTCTCTGTAAACCAATTAGACGTAAACATGAGAATTCATCAGATCTTTTTAACTCAGCCTCATGTCGTTCCCTATCTTCAGAACACAAATTAAAATATTTTTGATAGGAGCTCCCAAGCCCCTCCATGGACAGCTATTTAATGAAATGTTTTTGCACACAAAAATATTCTCATCACATCATAAAAAAGTCGCCAAGAGCCACGGGATTTAATATAGATACATATATGTATGTGTGTTTTTACTCTCATAGTAGCTCTCATTGAAATACACCCCATTGACATGCGTTATACGAGCAACGGTTGGAGTTAAAAGTCTTCTTTTGTGTTCTACTAAAGAAACAAACACCTACATCTTGGATGCCCTATGGTAAGCAGATAAACATAACATTTTCATTTTTGGGTGAACTATCCCTTTAATGAACAATATCACTGCTCTCTCTGTGGAAGGAGTTTTTCTTCTCTATGCAGCCATACGAAAACCAAATGTCAGAAATCGCAGTAATTCACGTTCAGATTCAGCTTTTTCTAATTAAAATCAAACGTGCCATATGACAACCCTCTTCTATGTAAATCGCAACAAAAAAAAATCCAAAGTTTATCACAGTTAACGAAGTTCATCTTCAAGACCAGTTTCAATTCAAGGAAATATAGGATTCTCCCAAAATAAAAATATAAAATAGGCGTTTTCATCTAAAAAATACAATCAACTACTGATGGATATATATTAGGCTACTTGTGTTCTCATTTTGCCACCTTTAGTTTGTTTCCATGGTTACTGATTTCAATCACAGCTGTCTCAGTTTGCTTTATTTAAGCCCTCAGTTCTTTGTTCGGGGTCACCAGTTTTCAAGTTAAAACAACTGTTGTAAAATTAATGACGTTTTTGTTTCTCCACTCCATCTTTACAGTTACAGCTGTGACAAAAGACAAGCATCAACTCAGCATGCAGTCCTTACTTTTATGTTCATGTTTTATATGATTATATTTGTCCTTTATTTATCTTTTGACATTTACCTTTGTAAATATGTTACTTGATAGTTAGTCTACTTTGCAGAATTTTAAGTTTTAAAATTCACTGAGAAAGATCTCATCTTGTAAACACTTTACACTCCAGCTCAGGAGGTGGCGGTATGCGCCTAAAAGCCGCTACCCGCCAGTAAGAAGAAGTTGATGTTAAGTCCTCTGAGCGCTAGGTACATTTTATGCGTCTCGTATTGTGAGTAGTAATACCATTATATAGTAGTTTTATACTCTTTTGGCAGCATCCTGACTGAAATAATAGCCTACCTCAAACACAAAGTGAAATCTGCTGATGATCAAGATTGTTTCAGACTTGAGTACGCTGCCTTCACGTGCTATATTTAGTATATCACACTTCTGAAGACTTGAGGACGGACGTTTATGTCCAATTTATTATTTATTTTTTTAAACTAGGAAACTAGTAAATTGGATAATTCCCATAGCACATGAAGGCATCATAATAGGCTACTATAAACAGAGCTGCTGAAAACATTTCCAAATTATTGATTATGCCAATGTGTTCAGATCACCTGTAAATTGCCACTTAAAGCTCATTTCGTTGTTGCAATCAGTGCTGGGTGTAAATAAAATTAGTAAGTAAATTAATAACTTTTCTCTTGAAAATTACTCTTATTTTTTCTATAATTTAATTACTTCTACTAGCATTAAATACTGAATAGACAATTCTACATAAAACAAAAGTGGATTTAACATCTAATGTTAAAATATATGCTTTTGATATAACCTTATAAATTATTTTGGTAAGAAGGAATAATTTATGCATTTATTTGAAAACAATTAAAAGCACAGTTTTGATGAAGATGTAATTAATGTCATTTTTTGAGTAACTTTTTATATTATTGTTTAAAATAAAATAAAACAATTCCATAACTTTAATGGATAGATAGTCAAACTCAACACAAATGAATGAAATGCCAATTAAGGAAAATGTAAATTGTATAACTGATTTATATTTGCAGATCTGCTTCTGTTACACAGCAATTCATTTTCAATGAAGCTCCCCCCACAGTAATTCACTAATAAATGCAGGGAATATTGCTGTATTGCTACAAGTGAAGAAGACAACATTTATGAAAGAACATTGAAAACATGAATGATAGCAGGAAGATACCGAAGAACAAAGAGGTGATCCAATGCCCTGCAGAATAAAACAAGAAGATGCTGGAGAACAAAGAGGTGATCCAGAACCCTGCAAAATAATGCAAGAATATACCGAAGAACAAAGAGGTGGTCCAGAACCCTGCAAAATAAAGCAAGAATATACTGAAGAACAAAGAGGTGGTCCCGAACCCTGCAAAATAATGCAAGAATATACTGAAGAACAAAGAGGTGGTCCCGAACCCTGCAAAATAATGCAAGAATATACCGAAGAACAAAGAGGTGGTCCAGAACCCTGCAAAATAATGCAAGAATATACCGAAGAACAAAGAGGTGGTCCAGAACCCTGCAAAATAATGCAAGAATATACCGAAGAACAAAGAGGTGGTCCAGAACCCTGCAAAATAAAGCAAGAATATACTGAAGAACAAAGAGGTGGTCCCGAACCCTGCAAAATAATGCAAGAATATACCGAAGAACAAAGAGGTGGTCCAGAACCCTGCAAAATAAAGCAAGAATATACTGAAGAACAAAGAGGTGGTCCCGAACCCTGCAAAATAATGCAAGAATATACTGAAGAACAAAGAGGTGGTCCCGAACCCTGCAAAATAATGCAAGAATATACCGAAGAACAAAGAGGTGGTCCAGAACCCTGCAAAATAAAGCAAGAATATACTGAAGAACAAAGAGGTCATCCAATGCCCTGCAGAATAAAACAAGAAGATACTGAAGAACAAAGAGATGGCCCAGAACACTGCATAATAAAGCAGGAAGATACTGAAGAACAAATAGGTGATCCAGAACCCTGCAGAATAAAACATCAAGATACTGAAGAACAAATAGGTTGGTGTTTATTTACAATTCTTCATTAATGATGCAGAAGAACATTAAGGCTATAAAATTTAAAGCAGTTTGTCAGATTTAATGGTAATGTAATAAGAACAGTCATAAGAACTGTGAAACAGTTAAAGAAGCAAATCATATTCTGGGTACAAAATGGAGCCAACTTTCAACAAACTCAGCTTTCTTTTAAGACTCACCTCAACTTTTCCCTCGAATATTCGGTGTTGATTACTACTAAAGCTTCAAAGCTCAAAAATAGTATTTGGACCAGCCCTACTAGCACACATGCTTCCAAATGTTTTTTGAGGATTAATTCTTACCTAGAACTGATTCATATTAGCATTTTGGAAATTAATTACCAATTACACACATATCAGACATGGCATACTTTCTATAAACTATAAAAAAAATAGTTATGGCATGAATAATAAGTGGAACTTTTTTAATTGCTAGAATGTTTAAACTGGCAAGGTTTTTCATTATTTTTAGTAATTAAAGCAAAGAAAGTTATCGACAGTGTATACTGTGTAAATCCGGTAGAACTGGAACAATTTGTCGATAAAATCAATAATAATCGATAATGAAAATCATTGTAAACGATTCTCATTTTAAATTAGTCAGGTCTGCCCTTTGAGCACTATTCCCCTTTCCACTAGTAATGCCAAATTACAGCACTGGATAATGCATTTTATGGACAAAATGTGCATCTTGAATTTTTTGTATGATTTACTGAAAATTAAATCTTTATTTCATTTTAGACCACATGAAAATCCACACTGGAGAGAAGCTGCACACATGTGATCAGTGTGGGAAGAGTTACAGAAAAAAAGGAGGCCTTAGGAAACACATGAAATGCCATACTAGAGAGAAGCCGTACTCATGTGATCGGTGTGGGAAGAGTTTTAGACAGGCTGGCACTTTTACATCACATCTGTGTTCTCATTCTGGAGAAAGACCATATAACTGTGTTCAATGTGGTAAAAACTTTGTTAAGGCAGATTCCCTGAAGAACCACCTGGAAATTCATTTAAAGGAGAAACCTCATTTGTGTTCTTTGTGTGGAAAAAGTTTTAGTGAGCGGAGTGCCTTAAAAACACACCTGGAAAGACACAGCGGTGTGAAGAATCATATGTGCTTTGATTGTGGGAATATCTTTTTTGATGCTGCTCAACTGAAACGCCACCAGAGAACTCACACTGGAGAAAAACCTTACAAGTGTTCACACTGTGACAAGGGATTCAGTCAGTCAGAACATCTGAAAACACATGAGAGGGTCCACACCGGAGAGAAGCCTTTCACATGTGTTCAGTGCGGGAAGAGTTTTGCGCGAAAAGGACACCTTAAGGGTCACATGAAAATCCACACTGGAGAGAAACCGCACACATGTGATCAGTGTGGCAAGAGTTTTGCACATACAGGCACCCTTAAGAATCACATGAATATCCACACTGGAGAGAAACCACACACATGTGATCAATGTGGGAAGAGTTTTGCTCAAAAAGGACCCCTTAAGAGTCACATGAATATCCACACTGGAGAGAAACCACACACATGTAATCAGTGTGGCAAGAGTTTTGCACAAATTAGTACCCTTAGGAGTCACATGAATATCCACACTGGAGAGAAGCCGTACCCATGTATTCAGTGTGGCAAGAGTTTTGCACAAATTGGTACCCTTAAAAGTCACATGAATATCCACACTGGAGGTTATCACTGCCCTCCGTGTGGGAAAAGTTTTGCTCGGTTGAATTCTCTACTCAATCATGCAAAAAACAAATGTCTAAAGTAAGCAGTTCATCTTTAGATCCAGCAAGTGAACAAAGTTCATCTTTAAGGGTTGGGACACACCAAACTGATGCCAAAGAACTAAGTGTTTTCGCCTGCGTCTGGGCCAAAAAGCTGCACCTGAACACACTAAAGGACTCTAGCCGACTGTCAACTAGCATGTGTGTTCTGCTCCTACGTGTAAAGGAGATGTCTATTTCTGCAGATATATTCGTCAATAAAAAAAAAAGGAAACCAACGCTGCAGATACACAAACCGCAAACAAAGCAGTGCATGTTTACCGTAGTGAATACACACAGAAAAATAGGGTGTCAAAATTGTACCTTTAGGGGTACAACAGCTTGTCGCTGGGGCAGTACCCTTAAAATGACAACTTTGTACCATTTTTACCACAAAAAGGTTCATAGTAGTACCTTAAGGTATGCATTTGTACTCAAAGGTACTAATATGCACTTTTTAGGAGTAAAAAAGGTACAAAGTTGACCTTTTAAAGGGTTACTTCAGCGATTAGCATATGGCTTTGTATCAGTAGAAACCCTGGAGTATATTCAAATGACCGTGCTCCCCCTCTTATATCCCCCTGAGACGAGAGATTTATGCATTTTATTTCTGGAAAAATTCCTCTCCTGACGTCAGGAGAGGAATGTTTGCCCAGAGGCTAAAGACTACAGCCAGCAGAGGGAGCCATTTCCGCATGTTTTCAACTCGTGCATGTGGAATGGAGATCACACTTACAGCACAGCTCAGCTACAGGCATTAATTTAAACGGATGCTAAGCAATGTAAGTGTTTTAACTTCTCAAATTAATTTCTATGAAAGTTTAGCTTCCAAAGGCATGAACTGAAAACGCGTTGTGAATGTATGCCGCGAATGTGGTTGCGATTACCTCAGCTCTCATCACGAGAGCTCATCAACTCATTTATGACGTTAAATGTAATCTGAGTCCTAATCTGAGTCTGCTGTGAGACTCACGCGGCAACTCGATCGTTATATTGAACAGACACGTTCAGTATTTAATTGTACTTTCTGAACTCAGTCACTGTAATCCAGTAGCGGTGGCTTTGGGAATGGCCTCACAGGGCAGCGAAGCATTCTGGGAATTGTAGTCTTTCATCCTCATGAGACAAAAATACATTTTCTGTCTTTTCTCAGTCTAGAAAGCACCAAATTCAAAAATAATTTCACATTTCTTCTACATTAATGACCCAGTTTAAATACAGATTCATCTTCCCAGCGCTGAAGTACCCCTTTAAGGGTACTGCCCCAGCGACAAGCTGTTGTAACCCTAAAGGTGCAATTTTGACACCCTATTTTGTGTATCAATCATGCTGATAACTTTCTTTATTCCACTCCGCTCATGTTAATATTAAAATATTTGCCCAGGAACACTCAGGTAAGATGATGTAAATTTAGAGCAGCCTTCTGTCTGTACAAATTGACTTCTTTGATCACAGTTTTACCATTATTCTTGTGCACTGTCTGAACTGAACAGTCAATCAGAGTTCTTGCTCTCAGAGATGGCATTGTACCATTCTACCTTCTACATGCTGAATCAACCCGGAAAAACCTACGACGTCCAGCCGGTGTGTCTTGGGACTAAGACCAGCACTTTCAAATGTGAGTTTCAGATCAAAAGTCCTCCTAAAAAAGCGGGGGGAAAAACATTCTTTTTTTATATTACGCGTGTGGCTTTATAAGATGGGGAAAACCAGTTTCAGATATCAGAGATGCACTAAATGAGGAAAGATAAAAAACAAACAAATAAAAAAAAAGTTTTTTTTTTTTTTTTACATTATTAACCCTGGTTTAATATTTTTAGAAGTAAAGTTGGATTTATCTAATAAATTTGGGTTGTGATCTGATTTTTGCTTTTTATTAGGCTGAATGCTGTTACAGTAGTTTTAGATGAAGTATAACGAATACTTTTTGGCATTTTCATGTTTTAAATTTCCCAATATATATATATATATATATATATATATATATATATATATATATATATATATATATATATATATATATATATGACCTTATTGACTGAGATTGAATGGCTGTCTCTTTAAATAAAAACCTAAAATACATTTTAAAGCATTTGTTCTTGTCAGGCAATGCGGGCCATTAACATAATGTGAAATCAGAACAAGAACTGCATGCATGATTTTTATGACGTCATGAGCAATCCATTCATTTATATAGATCAGTGAGAAGGCATACTATAGTACTCTCACTATTTGTGTATGCTAATTTTCTAAATGCATGGAATACCCAGATGACCGACTATATTTGCCTTAAGAACCCTAACATCTGTGTTTGGAATGGTATAGTACCAAACAACTACTAATCTTTTGAAATATGTTTATTGTGAATACTATATGAATTTTCTGTATGCATGGGAATCTGTTTGCATCTGAAGACACTGCATGACATACTGTTTCCCACAATGCATTGCGCTCCATGTGACTTTCATCTTTGTGAATAGTGCATGAGTGAACTAGATGAGGGGAATAATAATAAATCACTTTTATAAGTACAGTACAAACTAGTTTTTCAGACAACACTATCATTAGATAAATTGTACTTTAATCTCTATGTTACGTTTCCGATCAAGTTACCTTTATTTTTATAGCACTTTATATATTTCAAAGCAGCTTTACAGTGATAATCAGGAAAATTGTGAATTTCAGATTTTCAAATTAATGAAATGCTTCAATAGCACTCTAAAAAGAAAATAGGTTTATTTATCAGCTGAAGTCCATTTATTCAAATCCTTTCAACAATGTGTGAAGTAATCAATTAGTAAATTAGTTAAATTCATATCAATAACATTTTATGCTTACAAAATATTGCCTATTTACATAATGTGTAGGGAATATACCATGAATCCTAAGACAATTATTGTGATGATTTGTAAAACCCAGCTATAGTGAGTCATGTTTACCTAATTGAGGTATTCTACACAGTAAGAAGTGATAGGTGTTCCTTTAAGGAGCTATATTTACTTTATCATATTAAGCACATTTTATGTTAAAAAATGTGTGTCAAGCAAAATAAAATTAATTTGAGCATTTGTTGAATACTGTAAATACTATTATTTCACACATTATTCTTAAAAAATATTAGGCAGTAAGCACTGTGTACTAGTATATGCAGTATGCTACTGTGCTGCTCCTGTTCATTTTCGCCTCGCGTTGATGACGTCACTCTAGCGCCATCACAGCGTTTAGTCTCTTCTGATGTGAGGTAAGCGGTTTGGTGATTCGTATATGTATACAATTATTAAATCACATATTGTTAAAGCAACATTTTACAGGGTCATTTCGGTATTTTTTTCTTTTGGCATATAGCTAATTGTGTGTCTTTTCTGACGTCTGCTGACTGAAATAATTGTTTAGCCTAGCAGGCAACGATGTGAGGAACTAATGTAAAAGACCTGAGCTCTTTTGTTTGTCTTTGTATGTTCGTTTGTATGATTGTCCAGGTGAAAAAAGTGCACTAAAACACTTTATTTCAGCACACTTCCATACTTAAAGTGATCTGTGTTCACGCAATAATCTGTACTTAATATACTAGAAAAAAATCTTAATATTAGTAAATTTAATCTTAAGAACATCTGTGCTATTTTGAGACACCATATGAACTAAAATGTGCTTTCAACATACTATCTCTGTATTTATTTACCACTTGTAGAACATTTGAACCCATCTTTCAAATATACTCATCCGACATAGAAAATAGACTTATGAATTATTTAAAATATAAGAATAATATATAACAAAAAAGTATTTGTAATGTATTGCCCACATGTTTTATACATTAAAAAATAATTTAAAATGTATTGTAACAGTTAATATTCCTTTTTTGATTTTTTTTTGTGCATTCAAGTATACTTTTCACCTTAGTTTCTATGTTTGGAGCAATAATTACATTGTTATTGAATTTCACTTGTTACAACTGGCTTACAATTGTAACATGAACAAAGGGCAACACGGACCGGCAAGTAGTGAAAGAAATAGTTTATTTAACAAAATAACATAATCAACAATTGTATTCAAACAATCAGTATAAGTGAAAGTCAGTAGTGAGACCATGCATGAAAGAGGACTGTAAGCTCAAGATCTGAATGGGTGCAAACAAATTGATATAACAAATGAAAAACCAACAGAATGTCAGCCGCTCAGTCAAGTGCAGTCACATGGTAGCCTTTCCCTTGCAGTCATTAGCGCTGCAGTTCTTATAGCCCAGAGAACGAGCCTAAGGTAGTGAACCACAGCCCCCACTAAACGGCACACATGCAAACAATAAGAAAAAACATTGGCCCAGCACTTACTGGCCCATAACACACTAGATTTAAAAAAGTATAACTTTTTAGGAATTATGATTATAAGGAATTAATGAGAATCAACCTTGAGAATGATGCGACAACATGCTTTAAGTGTGTGAATTAATGAAAGCATCAGTTTCATAACTGATTATGTTTATTTTTTTGGCAGATCTGCTCCTACCACAGCAATTCTACAAAGCCCCCACTGTGATTCAGTGAATGCTGGAATATTCCCATCAGCCTGCAAGTGAAGATAGAGTTTGCGAATGAACATTGAAGCCATGAATGATCCAGAACCCTGCAGAATAAAGGAGGAAGATACAGAAGAAAAAAGAGGTGATCCAGAACCTTTCAGAATAAAGCAGGAAGATACTGAAGAAAAAAGAGGTGATCCAGAACCCTTCAGAATAAAGCAGGAAGACACTGAAGAACAAATAGGTTGGTGTTTATTCTTGATTTTTAAAAAAAAAAAAGGTTGTACAACTTCAAGCAGTTCATCAGATTTAGTGGTTGCGGTTAGAAAAAATCATGAGCTGTGAAATAATCATTGCTAAAAGGGGGTTTCGCACTCCTTATTTATAAGAACTTAGTGTTGGGAATTTAGAGTCATACCCTATAAAGAGACCTTTCTGCTTAATTAAGAACATGAGTCAAAGTTGTAGTTAAATAAGTTGACAGAGTTTACTGAAGACAAAGATCTCCACACTCCCATAGCCTGGAGCTAGCCTCAAACTCACTCATAATACAAAAACACTAGTACGTATAGGTCGTCATCAATTCTAGTTTAATCTGTTTAATAGATAATTCTATTTGAACGTGGTATTCTATTCTCTATGCAGAGTAGATTACAGATATAGACATTATCTTTGTCACACCATGTTCTACTGATCAGGTATAACATTATGACCACCGACAGGTGAAGTGGGGGGCTGGCCTGTGTGGTCTGATCAAACAGACGATCTACTGTAGCTCAAATTGCTCAAAAAGTTAATGCTGGTTTTGATAGAAATGTGTCAGATTACACAGTGCATCGCAGTTTTTTGTGAATGGTGCTGCATAGCTGAAAACCAGTCAGGGTTCCCATGCTGACCCCTGTCCACTGCCGAAAGCGCCAACAGTGGGCACGTGAGCATCAGAACTGGACCACAGAGCAATGAAAGAAGGTGGCCTGGTCTGATGAATCACGTTTTCTTTTACATCGCATGGAACGAGTGTGTGTGCGTCGCTTACCTGGAGAACACATGGCACCAGAATGCACTATGGGAAGAAGGCAAGCTTGCAGAGGCAGTCTAATGCTTTAGGCAATATTCTGCTGGGAAACCTTTGGTCCTGCCATCAATGTGTATGTTACTTTGACACGTACAACCTACCTAAGCATTGTTACAGACCATGTACACCATTTCATGGAAACGGTATTCCCTGATGGTTGTGGCCTCATTCAGCAGGATAATGCGCCCTTCCACAAAGCAAAAGTTGTTCAGGAAAGATTTGAGGAGCACAACAACGAGTTTAAGGTGTTGACTTGGCCTCCAAATTCCCCAAATCTCAATCCAATCGAGCATCTATGGAATGTGCTGGACAAACCAGTCTGACCCATGGAGGCCCCACCTCACAACTCACAAGACTTAAAGGATCTGCTGCTAACATCTTGGTGCCAGATACCACAGCACACCTTCAGGGGTCTAGTTGAGTCCATGCCTCGACGGGTCAGGACTGTTTTGCCAGCAAAAGCAGGACCAATACAATAGAAAGAATTACCTTATTTTCTGGACTATAAGTCACTCTGGAGTATAAGTCACATTAGTCAAAAAATGCGTCATGAAGAGGAAAAAAACATATAAGTCGCAGCATTATACTGGACTATAATGCCAGCTTTGCACCGCATGCGCAAGTATTGGCAGGGCAGAAGCAGTGCGGAGAGCGGGAGCGCACGCCCGCACACTGTGTATAATCGAGCAGTCATAATGTTATGCCTGATTGGTGTTTGCAAGCAGCTTTAGTAAGGGTCACAGGTGAGTGGGGCTGCGCATAATATTGTTTTGGCATCAATATCAAAAGTCATGTGTCCTGTCAGTTTGAACATTCAAGCGTTTTTTCCCCAACTATTCGAGTGCAAGAAGACGCAAAAGATGCGCGCGCACAGACCAGCACAGACTGCACACAAAGACCGAATTCTGTTCTCTTCCACATCTATTTGTGCTTGAACAGACACATACATGCAAAATTATGTCAAAAAGCCCATCTCTGGGAGTATCCTTGTAAACACAATTGATTATGGCTTACATGAACATAATTCATTGAGAAAGAAAATGGATGCATATCATTATTTTGTGTCTGTGCATTCAAGTGACAGTAGCCTAATATTCTTGCTCCTGTCAGTGTCATTAATGTTAATCAAACAACAAAATACAAAGAGAAAATCACTTTTATAGTTTTAACAACAAGTAATTATTAGGGCTGTCGATTTAACACGTTAATTACCTAAATTAGTTATGGTAAAAAAGAACATGTTAAAATTATTAATGCATATACCCCATCCCGTACATACTTAGGTCATCTTACATTTCATACATTGATGAAGAAAATGATGCAGGGCAATAACCCGTGTGATGAAGCCGATAGAAAGCAGGTAGAATGTCCCTAAAATTCAAGATCTTTAGTATCAGGGTGTTTTTAAAAGTTTGTTGTGGTCCACTTCAGAGCCCGGTTGTTCCCGCTGGTGCTATGCGGGAGTACACTTCCAGACTCACTTCCGCTCATATATATGGTAAATCATCATCACTATCATCCCTAACAGGTTTTATTGAAATAAATACGTCGTACATCTGATAAAATGCATGCCCAGGTTACTTTTCTTGCGCACACGAGTCCCTTTCACATGCACAAGTTGCGCAACCGAATACAGACCAACTCCTCGAATTCGGTAAAGTGAGCTCAGCTCACCCGGGTCTGCATGCTTTCACATTACAAATTTTGTGTATGTTCATGTGAACCGTCAAGTCAACTTTATTTATATAGCGCTTTTACAATGACGATTGTTTCAAAGCAGCTTCACAGTGTTAAACAGGAAAATATTGCAACAAAATTGGATTCGGCTGTACAGTCGTTCTGGAGAAAACGGGGATGTTATCAGCTTATTTCAATTTATCATTTAGCGACAATGTGGGCAAGTTAGTAATGTAGTTGATACAGTTGATTTAGTAATTGATTTCATTTGGATATTTAGTTGAAAACTTAGATTGAAATTTTAGTGTCCCCCAACTGAGCAAGCCAAGCCAAAGCGACAGTGGGAAGGAACCAAAACAAAAACCAAAAGATTCAAACCCTGCCCCGTTTCGAACTAAACTGTCAGTTTAAAAATGGCAGTTTCTCACACAAACACATTGCTTCACTTCAGAAGGTCTTTATTACCCTGGAGCCGTGTGGAGTACTTTTATAATGGATGGATGCACATTTTTTGGCTTTAAATTTTGGACTTCCATTTACTACCATTATAATGTTTGGATTATAATTGAATTCATCTAAAAGAAGAAGGAAATATACACATAGGATGGCTTGAGGTTGAATAAATAATGGGGTATTTTTTTATCTTTGCATGAACTCGCTTTTATCAAACATATTCAATAGTTCTCATGCAAAAACATTTGATTTATGATAATGATGGAATGAATAATGTACACAGTTCAAATGATGCATCAAAATGTTCACAATTTATTCTATTATGTCAGAGAGTTCACATGTCCTTTTTCGTTCACATTTCTCTCTTTTTATGATTTACTGGAAATCAAACTTTTTTTACTTTCATTTTAGACCTGATAGAAACTAACAAGGAGATTGAAGAACTCATTGAATGGGGGGAGAAACATCAAGTCAAAACTAAAGAAAAGTCCTTGAGTCCCTCATTGGAAAGAAATGCCAAAGTGTCTTTCACTTGCCCACAGTGTGGCAAGAGTTTCTCATGCGAGCAAAATCTTAACCTTCACATAAAACTTCATCGTGGAGGGAAGCCATACGCATGTGATTGGTGTGATAAGATTTTCACAATAAAAGGAAACCTTAATGAACACATGAAAATCCACACTGGGGAGATGTACACGTGTGGTGAATGTGGGAAGAATTTCTCACAAAAAGGAAACCTTGACGAACACAGGAAAATGCACACTGTAGCTAGGCCGTACACATGTGATCGGTGTGGGAAGAGTTTCTCATTTCAAGGAAACCTTAACGATCACATGAAGATCCACACTGGAAAGAAGCCTTATCCATGTGATCAGTGTTGGAAGAGTTTTGCGCATAAAGCAACCCTTAATGAACACATGAAAATCCACAATGGTGAGAAACCACATTCATGTGATAAGTGTGGGAAGTGTTTCGCAGAAAAACGAGTCCTTAATGAACACATGAAAATCCACAATAGACAAAAGCCACACTCATGTGATCAGTGTGGGAAGAGTTTCATACAAAAAGGAAACCTTAACGAACACATGAGGATCCACACTGGAGAGAAGCCACATACATGTGATCAGTGTGGGAAGAGTTTCACAAGAAAAGGAGCCCTTAAGGATCACATAAAAATCCACACTGGAGAGAAGCCGTACACATGTGATCAGTGTGGGAAGAGCTTCATGAAATCTGGTGTTTTTAAAGTACATCTGCATACTCATTCTAGAGAAAGACTATACAACTGTGACCAGTGTGGTAAAACGTTTTTTAGGCCAGATTTCCTGAAGGACCACCTTAAAGTTCATACAAAGACGAAGCCTTACATCTGTTATTTATGTGGAAAGAGTTTTAGTCAGATGGGTGCATTAAAAATACACCAGAAAAGACACAGCGGTGTGAAGGATTATGTTTGCACAGAGTGTGGGAAGACATTTTTTACAGATGGAGCACTGAAAGTGCACCAGACAGTTCATATTGGAGAAAAAACCTATAAATGTTCACACTGTGACAACAGATTCAAACGGTCATTATATCTGAAAATACATGAGAGGATCCACACTGGAGAGAAGCCGCACACATGTGATCAGTGTGGGAAGAGTTTCAGACTAAAAGGAACACTTAAAGAACACATGCAAATCCACACCGGGGAGAAACCGTACACATGTGATCATTGTGGGAAATGTTTCATACAAAAAGGAAACCTTAACGTGCACATGAAAATCCACACTGGAGAGAAGCCATACACATGTGATCAGTGTGGGAAGAGTTTCACACATAAAGGAAACCTTAACGTACACATGAAAAGCCACACTGGAGTGAAGCTGTACACATGTGATCAGTGTGGGAAGAGTTTTGCACAAAAAGCACTCCTTAATGATCACAAGAGAATCCACACTGAAGAGAAGCCGTACACATGTGATCAATGTGGGAAAAGTTTCAGAAAATCAAGTGTTTTTAAAGTACATCTGCATACTCATTCTAGAGAAAGACTATATAACTGTGACCAGTGTGGTAAAGACTTTTTTAGGGCAGATTCCCTGAAGAACCACCTGAAAGTTCATACAAAGGAGAAGCCACATGTGTGTTCTTTGTGTGCAAAGCGTTTTAGTGAGCTGAGTGCTTTAAAATTACACCAGAAAAGACACAGCGGTGTGAAGGATCATGTTTGCTCGGAGTGTGGTAAGAGTTTTTTTACAGATAGTGAACTGAAAGTCCACCAGACAGTTCATACTAGAGAAACACCTTACAAGTGTTCAGAATGTGGCAAGACATTCAAACGGTCAATATATCTGAAAATACATGAGAGGATCCACACTGGAGAGAAGCCATATCACTGCCATTCATGTGGAAAATGTTTCACTCAATTATCTTCTCTAATCTTTCATAAGAAAAAATGCATGTCTGAGAATAAAGTAAGTAGTTTGAGTTCTGATCCTGTACTTCCAGGTGTGAACCTGTGTAATGCTGCATCAGAGATTACTTTAAAAATCGATTAATCAAAGAGTATTGGAATGACCAATCGACTGATCATTGGTTATTTCACAGATTAAACTGGGTTTGACCAACTAATCAGCTTTTGCTGTTCATTGAATTATTAAGTTATAGCTGCTACAATGATCTGTACTGTCAGCATGGCATCAACTGAACACCCATTTGATTAGTACTAGTGTTTATGTATCTTAAGTGAATTTAAGGCTAGATCCTTTTACTCATTTTCTACGGCCTTTGGAATTGTAAAGAACTTTGTCTTCAGTAAACACTCTTGTCAACTTCAACTTTGACTCCTGGTCTTCATTGAGCAGATTGGTCTCTTAAGTGGTTTAAAGCACGTTAATAATCATCCCCCATTATTGTCATCAGTGATCTCAAATAAAGCTGTTTTAGTTAAAAGAGGTAGTTGACCCAAAAATGAAAATTTGATGTTTATCTGCTTATCCCCAGGGCATCCAAGATATAGGTCACTTTGTTTCTTCAGTAGAACACAAATTAAGATTTTTTAACTCTATCCGTTTCAGTCTGTCATTCTTATAATGCATGTGAAAACAAATAAATGAGAGTGGGAAAAAAAATCATGCACAGACAAATCCATATTAAACACTGCGGCTCGTGAAAACACATTGATGTCTTAGACACAAAACGACCAGTATGTGCGAGAATCTAAACCGTATTTATATAATTTTTTGCCTCTAATACACCACTATGTCCAACAGCTTTCAGCCTGTGGTCACTTGCCGGAAGTGATCCCTTCTGGCCACACAGCAACAACATTCCCAAATAATCACATGATATCTAAACAAAATGAGGGAAAAAAATCCACTAAAGGAAGTTCACAAACTTAACAACAATACAAAATCAATGCAAAAACTGAAACAGTCCTGTTAGACTTTCACTCGTTGGGGCTTCCTCTGGGCCAGTGGCCAGGGTTTTTTGGAGAAGGCACCGTGGATGATTTCATATCCCATCCAACACCAGCTTTAAAGACTTTTAAAATCATTTTAGCTTAACTTACTTTCAGACAGCTGCAAGTGTTTGAATAACTTCTGTTTGTGATTTGATGTGGATTATGATCACTGTATAAGGCAGAAATAGTTATATGTCATGAAACTATTTGCGCTTACCATTACCATAGTAGACATGGTAAATACAACTGCAAAAAAATTAAAGAAATGAGACAAATCAAATAGGTTATCACAATCGAGTATTCATTTTTTCTGTCAGTGCGTCTCGTCTCTTTTTACCGGAATTATACCGCATATGTCATAAATAAAGCTACTCTGACTAAAATAACTGTATTGGGACTGTCACTGGAGAGAGTGCTAAAGCTGCTCAGGTCGTATTTTTGTTGGAAAATATGTAGAAGTGATTGGATGTTCTTTCTAAATGTGATGTGAACATATTGTCCATTGACTACAAATAAACAGACACAGACGTAACTGAATAAGTATGCACCTTCTTTCTTTTGGGAAATAACGATAAATACCACTTTCTGTGGGACTAATATGTAATCTCAACAAATTGATCAATTCATCACTTATTATTTTAAAACTGCTGTATAACATTGATGCTTGAGTTTAATCTTTAAGGAAATAACAAAAAAGCCAAACATTTTATGTTGGTTTTATGATTTCACTAGTTTCCAGAAATTTCTTTCTGCTTAGTGTTCTATTAAAACTTCCATTTGTTGGTGAAACGATGGGTTAAGTTTGACGTTGTTCCAGAGTTGAATATCATTTTTCGTGACCTTTATAGACAACTAAAAGAAACAATGGATAATTCACCTCAGCTCTTGAAAATAATAGAAAAAACTATCTTCAAACTGTCAACTCAAGGTGAACAAGTGTATTCTGATTTTTAAAAAATGGTTTCAGTCACTCAGTCCGTGTTTTTAATCATGCTAAAATGGTGGTTTAGGAAGGTTAAGGCATTCAATATTGTACTTGTCTAAGAATGCAGTCTGTGCTTGCACAGAGAGCCCGCCCGCTCTTCTGATTGGCTGTGATTTTTTTTGATTGATTGATCTTCCGTATGGTTTTCCGCTACAACTCTTGTCGCTTGGTGTCTGGTTAGGACATGGCGTTAGGCTTGAAAATTTAATTTTCAAAGCTGCAACAGAACTAATGAGCAGCATCATGAGCTGTTTATTTCCCCGGCAACTGCCATGCCCCTGGTAGTATGTGAGTCTAAATAGATAAATCTGAATTTGTTAAGATGTGTGCATCTAATTCTCTTTCAGCAATATCTTTGGGAAAGGCTTGTGTCCCTAATGTGCCTAGTCAACTTCCACTAGACCTACACATAGATGCTCCACCCCAGAAGCTGTCTCCTGCACCTCTGAAATTGCCTCCGTCTCCTGCACCACTGAATTTGTCTGTTGCTGAACCATCACCTGCCTGTGCTCCAAAGTGGGCACCAGTCTCAAACCCCCAACAAATACATAAAAGTACATTACGTTTATTCCTAGCACAATTTTTACATTGATATATTTGCTGTGACTTATCTATTTAAATGTGTGCCATAGATACAAAGCCATGGACGCACAATGCAACATTGCTTCTAATTTCTCTGACAAAGCAAATGGCTGAAGACTTTCAATCTCCCGTATTAAAGAAAGTAGAAGTGTGGAAAAAGGTATCTGCACAAATGCTGGCAAAAGGACACAACTTTGGAGCAGAGGCATGTGACAATAAGTTCAGGCAGTTAAAACACAGGTTTGTTTTGATACAGACATTTGCATTATTTTTTGAAATAGGGCCACTTGAAGACATTTGTTATTTCTGGGTTTCTATTATTAGATACAAAACAATAGTGGACAGTAAGAAGAAGACTGGGAGTGGTGCCAGCAGCTGGGTCTTTTTCTCACCAATGAAGGACCTCCTGACTGATGATCAAAGTGTGGAGCCGGTCCTGATCGTGTCATCTTTTGCTGGTGATGATCTTTTTCTATATACATTTTTGTTTGTGCCACATCAACATGGATTAGCTCATTCAGAGCAGTTTAATAAAAGAAAATGTATAATTCACGCTTTTATAAGAATCTTGTATATTATTGGATCTTATTTGTAAGTTTTAATTCAGTTACTCAGTAATGTCATAAAATGCCTCACATTAGCATCCATGTTGGATACAAAGTAGCTCCAATGTTGTCATCTACTTTTTTCTGTGTAACTTGCTAGTGTTGCTAAAAGCTTTATTTAAAGGATGTCTATTGTGTGACTCAGGTCATTCGAAGCCGGGTTAACTTGATGTTTAAAGTAGCTTTGTTGGCACATGATTCTAATTTACAGGAGATGCAGATGTGTTCGTCCATGTGAGAACCGCAAAATATATTTGTCGGGGAAAGTGATTTTTGATGCCTTATTCATTACCTTTTTGACGCCACCAAGTTTATTCTTTCTTTCCACTCAGGATCGTCATCAGATCCAGTTGGCCCAGAACCATCAACTTCACAACCATCATCTTCACAACCTTCATCTTCACAGCCAAAGCCATCAGCAGAACATGGCAAAAAGAGAAGGCACAAGTCTGAAGCACCTGAGTGGTTTGAGCAGTATGTCACTGAGCAGAGGAGGCAGATGTCAGAACTCATGGCCCTGCAAAAGCAAGCAGTGGAAGTGGCAAGGGAACGTAACAACATCTTAAAAGAATTTGTTTCTGCTTTGATGAAGAAATAACAACTTTGTGTTTTCTCCTTCTGCCACATTCTGCTGACGGTTAGGTTCTATTTTGTTTGTTTGGGGGGGAGTACGGAGTGTGGAAACAAACTATTGTTGGACGTTTAATGGAGTATTTCTGTGTTAAAAATACTCCTTCCGGTTTCTCACAAGTTTCGGAGTTTTTTTCGAGTATGGCTCAGCTTGACGTTAATAGACCGGAAGGTCCTTGTATGGGCCGTACGGGCTCTTCTCCCGCACGCGCGCACGCCCATAAACACTCTCTCAGCTGCAGATCCACTCGTCCGTGAACACTTATGTCGGTTATAATCCGCGCCGCACTCCACTTTATTCCTCCACTTTGACATTAAGCGACTTCAACGCTTCAGCACAGCATTCCGGGAAGGCAGCGCTGCATTTGAACCGATTTGAACGCAGAAATGACGGGAAGCTTCACATCGCTTCAGTCGCGTCGCAAAGTGGACCTCCACACTCCAAGAAGTGTGTTTTTTACTGGGCGGTCCCAGCGATAAAGGTTCGGTCCTGCTTTGGAAGCAGCCGGTGAGTAAAACTGCTTCAAATGTCTGTGCTGTTGCTTACCGTCGCGTGAGTAAACATCAGTAAACGACACAATCGCGTGCTTCGTCATTCAAATGCGCTAACGGACTTCATTGCTGTTCTCTGTATAATGTTACACTAGTCTAACATGTAAAACCGTTTTGCTTGCTACTGCTAAGGTTTAGTCGCATACAATAGTCCATAAACCGAATCATGTCCTCATAAACTGCGAGTAAAGACACACAAATGTTGACAGGCCACTAAATACAGTCCATACCACAGAGACGGACGTCCTGCTGTTGCTGTTTCTATTTCAGCCTCCAAATTAGATTCTGGATCATATCTATTAGCTGAGATCGATAGCAAGGGTTTCTCCACGCTTGAGGACGTCACCGCTTTACGCATTCGTCATTCTTTAGCTCCGCCCACACGATACGCCTCCAGACGCTCGTTTTTTTCCGGAAAGACTCGGTACAGCCCATATTTCTTTTATAAATATAATAAAACTAAAGACTTTTCGGAGATATGAAGGATGCAATACTACTCTATAGGTACTCAAGATTGACATGAGATTGACTGAAACTGAGTGTTTTACCCCCCCTTTAATGGGATGATTTACAGTATATATGCTGTAGGAAATGCATGCTAACTTGATCACTTCACCTTCATGGCTTTCCATTCAATATTTTATTTCCATTTTTCAAAGAAAAAAACATCTGAAAACTAAGGTGAACACAAAAAGTTAAACAGAAACTTTAGTCATCCTTCTCCAAAACTAAAGCAAGTTCATCCCTTTTTCGCTGACCTAAAGTATTTTCAGGGTGTCCTGGTTGACAATCATGGTTGTCATTGTTGCCATCCAACTCTTCACAATCCTGATAATGGAGGCCTTCCTCCTTCAAGAGGAAATTGTGTAGAACACATGCAGCTGTGATAACCACTGGTACTTTTTTAACATCTTCCATGGGCAAGTACTTCAGTCGTCTCCATTTCCCCTTTAGAAGGCCAAATGCCCTTTCAATCACATCTCTGGTTGAGCTGTGGAGTGTGTTAAAAAAATTTTGCCTTCGGGATAAGTGCCCATTATCTCTGTATGGTGTAATAAGAGACGTGCTGAGTGGGTATGCAGAGTCTCCAAGGAGGTGGTAGACTTCTACATCCTGGAGATGGCCATATAATGGGCAGTTCTGAAACACCCAAGCATCGTGCACAGACCCTGGCCAACCAGTGTACACATCCAGGAACATCATCTGTGATGTACACACTGCTTGGAGATGAATACTTGCATGTCCTTTCCTGTTAATGTAACTGTTTCTACGGAGTGTGGGTGCTGGGATGGGAATGTGTGTGCCATCGATTGCTCCAATGACTCCAGGGAAGCCAGTTTTGTCCTGAAAGCCATTTGCCAGGTTTGCGTACTCATCCTCTCTGGGCCATCGAATGTATTCATTTCTCAGTGTACAAAGGACCTCGCAAATGTCCGAAAAAATATAATGAAGTGTTCCTTTTGACATATCAAACCGTTCTGCAACACCCCCAAAGCTTTCTTGGTTTGCCAACAACCAAATCGAGCACAGCAGTTTTTTCGGTGTGTCCAAGGTTACGCTTACCAGGAAAGGACCAACTTTCTCACAGAGAGCCTGTAGAAAAGTATGTGCAACATTTAAAGTATTAGTTTCTACATCCCTATGATGCATAATAAGCTGACACAAATCTTATGACTTGTATATATTGTTTGCACGTTAATTACATTAAATGCTAAGAGCACAAGTGTAGATCTGGAATTTTTTCCCGTCTGTCTAAATATAATTTTGTAATTGCAATGTCTTCTGGTCCATTTAATTTCCTAAACGCTGATTAATGTAGGCTAGCATATAAATACTATAGAAACGTATATTTGGTATTGTGTTGTGGAGTGACACTTTCATAAACTTTTTTATACTCCTCTGATTTAATGGTAACTATTACAATATCATAGCACAACAGCAGTGATCGGCAAAATGATAAGCCAAGCCTACTCACAATAAAAATAAATCATTAATAAGGCCATATAGATCGCAACACAATCTCAGAGGTAAGAAGTGGATTATTCTATACCTGAAATGTTTGTCTTTTCATCCCGAAATGCGAGGCAAATGTTGGATCACAATAATTAGCCACGGTTTCCACAAATCCCTTCACTCGATTGGGATGTTCTCTTTTATTCTGGACGGCAAGGGCAGTGACTGTGACATCGAGGGTGTTTTGCAGTATTAAACACGTATTTATGCCGATTTCATCAGGCTCTGAAAATTCTTCAAAAAGAACACAAAGAATGGCCTTCTCTGCTGCCATAGTTGCAGATGCGTCATCAGAACAGGGTGTTCAACGCACCACCGTTTCCGTTTAAAAAACGTTTAGCAACGTTTTCTGTCGGGGCTGATTCATAAGGGGCAACCTCCCACTGTCTCTCTTAAAACCATTAAAACCAACACGTCTTAACTGCAATTCATCGACTGGCCGCAAGAGACAGGCTCCAAAAGAGAGTCAAATCTATATTTTCCCCCCAATGTTAAAATACCCAAATTTACAACAGAAAAGAAATATGTTTACAACACTATGAATTATTTAATTGCCCACAAGAGACTGGTCAGAATTTAGGTTACAGTTTTAATCATTATTATTATCTCCTTTGCTGTTGTTTTCCATCTTTCCAACAATTATGCGCTCGACACTCCAATCCGTTAGGGGGCGGGAATGCAGCATTTACACGTTGGTATGTCATCCGCCAAAAACACCAGAAGAAGGCGAAACGTCACTTTTTTTTTAACAGTCTATGCACTGAACTAGCGGTGCTTCGTACGCTTTACTTTACGTTGTATATAAAATATATAGTTGGAGAGTGTTACTGCCAAATACTTCATATTCAGCCTGTGAGTGGCCACGCGGGACCTTTTAAATCCGCCATCAAAGGTAAATACGAATCTGTGAAGTAAGTTTGAAACAGGAAATATTTAATTTCTAAGACATACTTGTCATTTTCTGCAACAAAGATCTAATTCCTTAGGTGCTTTGAACTTATTGGTAAATCAAACTATAGGCGGACAGACGGTTAATGAAACTGTCTCTAACACAGAAAGGAAGAGGAAAACTTATAAATATAAATGTAATGTATATTTGTTTTGATGTATTATTGAAATTTTTATCGTGAGTATTATTGATAGTATTGTATTAGATCCTTTACAAAAATGAACCATGCGTGGTTTTACTACATATTAAACCAAAAACCACGGTTATTAGTTAAACCATGTTAACCACAACTTAACCATGGCTTTGCTACTCTAACCATAGTTTAACCATTGGTAATTGTGATAAAACTGTAATAATAAATGGTATATTATATATATATATATATATATATATATATATATATATATATATATATATATATATATATATATATATATATATATATATATATATAATATATAAATGGTAATCAAATAGAAAAAAAAGGTTACTAGTACTACACTTTTATTTTAATAAAACCATGGTTCATTTTAGTAGATTACTATTAGATTGTGTGCGATAATACTCTTTTATCCTGTAAGGCCTAATTACAGCTTGCTAAAAAGCCTGTTTACGGGGCGGTTTGATCAAAAAGCCTGCAAACATGTCAATAACTGTTTTCACCCCATTCATTATGCTTATATTCTTTGAATTCTTTTGGATCACACGTGCCACTTAAAGGTGCTGTAGGAGATCTGGGAGAAAGGGGAATGCTAACTTTAGCCTGATAGCACTGAAAGCGTACAATCCCACCCTCGCTGCAAATCGCTGTCCAAAGCCACGCCTCCTGAAAGCAGGAACATGCACAGCCCAGACGACCATAGGGCACGTACTTCTGCTAAACATCATTTCATTCACCAGTAAGAAAACTTTATAATAAAGTTAGTAACTCTAAAACATACCAAACTTGTTTGAAGGCCACTTGCTGTCAGTTCTGAAGGAAAGGTCAGGTTGCTGTTGCTGCTTGTCTGCCATTCTCGCTCTATATTTAAACACACATCGACCAACAGGGAACACATGCTATAGGATCGTTTATACCGAACGCAAGGATTGAATGAACATTTTATGGTCCTACGTCTTCCGCATACAATATATATATTTATAAAAATACATTTAGACCACTTAACAAAGTGAGTGCTATCAGGATATGAAGAGACTCAACCAGCATAACAAAAATGTTTCTGCAGAGAATCACCTACAACACTTTTAAAGCTCATTTCATTGGTGGGAACAGACAGAAGCAAACCACGTTCACCACTTCTGATATCTACAAGAACAAGATGGTACAGCATCAAAGTTCCTTGATTATTACAGAGGAATGAGAGTGTAGTTCCTAGCCATATCGGTCTAAACAATTTGTTAAAAAGCTTTGTGCTAAGCTAGGCTATCGGTGGGTGCGTCAGACAGAGTTATTGCAAGCACAGAGGTGAGAATCAGTATGTATGGACTTATCTAACTCAAGGGGATATGTTGAATAAGCTAAAGTCCCAAAACATCAGCGTGTTCCTTTAAGCAGAACATTTCAAATGGAGATTGCTGAAATGCAGCTTTCTTCTTTGTTGTTTTTGATTTGAAAATTGTTTCTTGTTTACTGGTGTTTATTAGAGTGAGAGAGAGCGAGAGCGAGCAGCGTCCACATGGTTGCCAGATTATCCACCTGGTATAATGGTGTAATACGTGCTCTTTTAACAGAAAAGCTCTGATTGGGGGGATGTAAATACTTAAAATCTGGCAACCTCAAGCATGAACACTTGAACGCTTCTCCAAACATAACAGAAAGGCTTAAATATATAAATTATTAAAAACATCAAATCATTTTTTATTTTTTATTTTTGCAGATCTCTTCCTACCACACAGCAATTCATCTTCAGTAAAGCTAGCCCTACAGGAATTTACCAATAAATGCTGGAATATTCCCATCAGCCTACAAGTGAAGAAGACTGATTTCATGAAAGAACATTAAGAAGATGGATTATCCAGAAACCTTCAGAATAAAACAGGAAGATACTGAAGAACAAAGAGGTTGGTGTTTATTCATGGTATGTCATTAATGATGCTAAAGAACATTAAAGTTATTAAACCTTAGGCAGTTCATCAGTGATAATGGTGAATGTATCTTTTGTTTTTAGAAAAGTCATAAGAGCTGTGGAATAACATAGTTAAAGTAGTAACTAATATACAGGATGCTTTTTCCCCCAAAAAATCAATGAGAGTAAAAATTAACCCTACATCTCGTGATGACACATTGATGTCTTAAGACACGAAACGATCGGTTTGTGCGAGAAACCGAGCAGTAACTATATAATTTATACCCCTAATACACCACTATGCCCAACAGCCTTGAGCGTGTAATCACTTCCGGTGCGTGAGGTCTTTACATGTAAACTACGCCAGACCGTGCACAGAACTCACGCACCGGAAGTAATAAAAAATGCTTTTCTAGGGCTGTTTACTTACAACATTTGTTCATTTAAAATGTAATTAGATTATTTTTGTTGAATAAAGTATCTGCCGACTGCAAACCAAATCCACAAACAGCCGCTCACAGTGACCCCAGCATCTTGGGAAATGCATATTCTAAACATTAGAGAATCTTTGACTAAAACTTGCTGCTCAGCAGTGAACCAATGTAAATTTAGGACATAACAGATCATGTTTGCATGAATACTTGCCAACACAGATATATAAAATAGCATACTGAAATTCTCTGTACATGAGTATACTGGAATCGTGGACTGTTTGAGAGGTGGATCTGTCAGTCAGCGCAAGATTGTTTTGTTATCAGTATGGGTTTGACAATTATATTTCATTGGTTCAGACTCATGCAATTGAGAATTCGCAATGAATATTGAAGAAGTTGGAACGCTGTGCTTCAAAAACGATACCAAACTTGCGTGTTGTGGAAGCGAGCAGATAACTGCATTTTCCATGGACAAAGAAAAGGTACTCCTCTCAGAAAATTAGGAAAGATGTTTTTAGACGTTTAATTGCTATTTGGAGCATTGGGATCGCTAAACTCATTGTGTCTGAGTATAGTTTTGCACATCAGCCCAGTCTATTCTGTATCTTTAGTGATACACGGAGTCAGAGTTTTTTTCCTTCATTTCTTCCCTAATACTTCTACCACAATTATTTCATTACTCAGCTGATTTGTTTTTAATGGCGTAATCCTGCCATTCTGTTTATTTTGTTTAAAAAAAAAAGAATGGGGCTTTCAACAATTTGCAGTAAAACAGAGATGAAGTTTAGATATATCGAGTAAATAGTGGAAGTCTTCTTTTAACAAAATATGCTTGTGCAAGCATTTAACCCCTTAGCATTCCTGTACAATATTCCCAAAATGCCTAAAAAGTATACCCAAAGTAAATTGCATTCTGTTCTTGACCCATTTGGAGTGTATGCATAGTTTTGGTCTCAAGCCAAGTCTGAGGAGGAGGGGGCAAACTATATTTTGTATTTGGACTGCAGTATACATTTAAACTATTAGCTGTCATTCTCACATACAACAACTTTAAAGCAAAGAAAGTTATATTAACTGTGAATACTGTGCAAATATGTTACCTTGTCTGCCACCTAAGACACTGGGACAGGCTCCAGCATTCCTGTGACCCTACAATCAGATTGGATATCTGATCAAAGAAAATTGCTTAAATATCAGAAAAAATATTAGTAAATCCAGTTAACGTCAATCTCTAATGCATCAATATAATTTATTCTGTTCTTTATTGCTATTACACCAGGGTTCACATTCATTTCCTTCCCTTTACGTTTCTCTCTTTTTTTAACGATTTACTGAAAATTAAACCTATTCTCACTTTCGTTTTAGTCCTATTGGGAGAGAACGAGGAGAGTGAAGAACAGAAGAGTGAAGCAGATGAGAAACATCATGTTAAAACTGGTGAAAAATCTTTGAGTCGCCCACAGGCTGAAAGTAATTTGTTAAAAAGTAGAACCAAAGTATCTTTAATCTGTCCTCTATGTGGAAAGAGTTTCCCATGCAAAAAAAGTCTTAAGATTCACTTGAAAGTTCACACTGAAGAGAAGCCGCACACATGTGATCAATGTGGGAAGAGTTTCACACAAAAAACAGGCCTTAAAGAACACATGAAAATCCACACTGGAGAGAAGCCGTACACATGTGATGAGTGTGGGAAGAGCTTCAGAAAGGCAGACACTTTTAAATTACATCTGCGTTATCATTCCGGAAAAAGACCATTCAGCTGCGACCAATGTGGTAAACATTTTTTTAGAGGAGATGCCTTGAAGAATCATCTAAAAGTTCATTTAAAGGAGAAGCCTCATGTGTGTTCTTTGTGTGGAAAGAGATTTCTTGACCTGGCTGGTTTAAAAAAACACCAGAAAAGACACAGCGGTGTGAAGAATCATATGTGCTTTGATTGTGGGAATATCTTTTTTGATGCTGCTCAACTGAAACGCCACCAGAGAACTCACACTGGAGAAAAACCTTACAAGTGTTCACACTGTGACAAGGGATTCAGTCAGTCAGAACATCTGAAAACACATGAGAGGGTCCACACCGGAGAGAAGCCTTTCACATGTGTTCAGTGCGGGAAGAGTTTTGCGCGGAAAGGACACCTTAAGGGTCACATGAAAATCCACAGCAAGAAGACATATTACTGCCCTCCGTGTGGGAAAAGTTTTGCTTCTTCATCTTCTCTACTCAAACATAAAAAAAACAAATGTCTAAAATCACAGTAAACAGTTAATCTTCAAATCTCACACTTTGAAGTGCAACACTGCATCCTTACTACACAACAGAGGTGGAAAGTAACGAATTACATTTACCCGCGTTACTGTAATTGAGTAGCTTTTCTGTGTACTTCTACTTTTTTAAGTAGTTTTAAAAATCTGTAATTTTACTTTTGCTTAAGTACATTTTGATTAAAGTATTGTACTTTCGCTACATTTTAAACCACATCCGTTACTGAGTAAAAATAAATCATTAATGCAAAGAGAGGAGGAAAAAAAACACGATCCGGAAATGACTAATATTGAATAGAGGGCGCGGGGCGCGGGAGAGAACATGCGCGCAAATATCAGATAGAGACGAACAAGACAGACGTCAGTGACGCAGACCCAGGTGAAAGCAAAACGCCGTCGTGAACTCCTGGCTAGTATGGAAATACTTTGGATATAGAAAAAAAATAATGTGGTTTTGTCTTGGAGGATATCAAATGTGCACAAAATGTGGATGCAAATGAAGAAACACATAGAACATGTTCGGGAACACATCCCTCTGAGGCCGATTGATTTCTGTGACGCAGAGGGAATCCCGGAATCCAGTCATGAACATTAACTTTACATTATAACGTAGAATTGGCGTTATACACGCAAAATGGTGGATGAACGAAAAACTCAAATGTAGAGCTGTAGGCCTTAGAAATAAATCAAATCGTGACATGGTCTGTGAACATTAAAGCACAAAACATTGCTATATGAATATATTATCTGCTTGTTCTCTCTCTGTGAATGAGCTGCTCCGTCTACTACATATTGACTCTATTATTCTTAAAAAAAAAAAACGAATTAATGATAAAAATAAGTTGTTAATATAATTTATTGAATTTAGTTTATTAGACATGTTTTATTGAAATTTTAATAAACAAATGGTTTTAAGTTTGTTATAATAAAGCATTTGTTCAACCAAATAAAAAAAGACCAATCTTCTTTATTCATTTAACAGTGATAATAACCATCATTTAATAATAGGTACAGTAAATGTTTAATTGATGTTTTCTGAGATAGTTGTCATATCGTGAAAATCTCATCCTATCACAACCCTACAGTGGAGAGTCCCCCACCCCCACTGTTAAAAAGTTACTAAGTAACTTTTACTCTGAGTACATTTTAAATGAGCTACTTTTTACTTTTACTTGAGTAAATTTTTAGACCAGTAATTTTACTTGTACTTAAGTAAAATTTCATTGAAGTAACAGTACTTTTACTTGAGTAGAATATTTTGTTACTCTTTCCACCTCTGCTACACAATACATCAAACGATCTATTGCAGGGGTCTCCAGACACAGTCCTGGAGGGCCACTGTCCTGCGGAGTTCAGCTCAACCCCAATTAAACACACCTGAACCAGCTAATAAGTGTCTTACTAGGACCTCAGCCATTTCTCAATATGCGTTCTTGTCTTGTCTGTTTCATGTACTTGTGAATCATCATCAGTCACTGCCCAAGTACTTTTCCAGTTCAAAGTTGTTTATTTATAAAGAGGGCGCCTGTTTGGCTTTATATACCTGCTATTTTTGAAGTTGTAAGATCCAGTTGAGCAGTGGGCGCTCAGCGCTCGTTTATCCCTCTGAGAGTAGCTGTTCCTCTGCAAGCCCTTTTGACGTTTGCTGCTGACTTTGATGTCTCTGTAACATGAGAAAAAAATTGTTTTGTGTAAATCTAACAAGCGATTTGTGGCCCCATGACTCATTGTTTTGCCTGAGGGCAGATGAAGTTTCATTTATTTCTTTGATCATTAAAATGGACATTTGAGAAAAAGAGACTGGGTTGTGTTTTCTGTCATATTTTAATTTTATAACATTGAAGATAATCATATATGCACATCACCATGTATTGCGTGACCCACATATTAATGTTTTATTTTGGCAACACAGCTCTGTTCAAAAACTCCGAAATAGGTTGAAAATTTAAATCACATAGGAAATTACTATAGGCTAGTATATATAATATAAAAATTCTCATTATGTGAACGTGACTGAAATTAAATATGAGACGTGACACAATAATGTGTCTTTCATATGAATCAGGAAAAATAAACATTATCAAAAGTTGTTACAGTGATCAGAGTTCACCTTCAAGCAGTTTCAAGTGTGATACTGAGGTCAACTCAAAGATGTTTCTTCCAAAAGAATAATACCTGACGTTTTATTCACATAAATAATTTTGTTTAGTCATATAAATGAAATAATTTTGCTATATTACATTTTTGTGTGTTTATTTTCCTATACAGCATTTGTGTAGTTATTTTCCTATACAGCATTTGTGTAGTTCGGGAAGCTTTCAAAGGGGACTTTTAACAGGATCTGTGTGACCTCAGATTGTTTCTCTATTTTAGCTCCAAATTCCCCAATGATCATTTATTATGTCATACCATGCTGTTACAGCTTTAGCACAGCTTTACTCAACAGGAAAAACAATAAATTTTTATTGCATTCATATTTCACTGCACTTTTCTATTATTTTCCACAACAACAAAAAAAATCGGTCATTAATTACTTGCCCTCATGTTGCTCTAAACCCGTAAGACTTTGGTCCATAAAATCTGAACCAGTTATGGAACTCCATAGACACAACTACCACTTTGACGCTTCAAATAGTTAAAAATAAAAAAAGAAACAAAATCCATATGAATTGAGTAGTTTAGTCTAAATTTTCTGAAGAGACAAACTCACTTTGAAGGAAACAGATTTAAAGGGGGGGGGGGGTGAAATGCTGTTTCATGCATACTGATCTTTTTACACTGTTAAAGACTTGGAATCCCATACTAAACATAGACAAAGTTTCAAAAGTTAAGGTGGACGTTTGATGGGAGTATTTCTTTGTCAAAAATACTACTTCCGGTTAGTCATAAGTTTTGGCAAGTTTTTTGAGATCATGCGTCCCCTTTGACGTTAACGGGGGCGGAATTTCCTTGTATGGGCCTTACGGACAATTCTACCGGAAGCGCGTGAGAGAGAGAGAGGGAGAGAGCGAAAGTAACAGGCTACCCCCATCAAAACGCTGGCTCGTAGGCTGCTGGACAGGTGATGTGCACATAACAATGTCACCAAAAAAGTTTGTTTTTGGTTGCCAGACCAAGACAGTCCAGATTCCCCAAAACCCCCGCGTTAAGGCAACAGTGGATGTAATTTGCTTTTCCGGATCAGCAACTGAGTTGCGCGAATGTTTATATCTGTTCGCTGCATTTCGGTGCCGACTGTTTCATAAACAAGGCCCAGCTTGACGCCGGCTTTTCCAATCGCCTAATGCTGAAGGATGGAGCAGTCCCAACGATAAAGGTCCTAACGTTAGAACCGCAGGCGGTGAGTAAGAGTGCTTCAAATGTCTGTGTTTTAGCCTATGCTCATCAAGTAGCCCAAACATGATCACGTATAGTTAATTGATCAATGGAGCATGCGATGTGTAGTGCGTGTACATTTGTTTAGCTGGCCACTATATGTGTAACTTTATGTTTGTGTATTGTAAAAGCACTCCAAACAACAATACACAAAGAGGGGGGAAATATGTTGAACTAAATAAGCACGCTTCTTCATTCAAATGTGCTACTATTCCGTGTCTTTCTATGTAAACACTAGCCTGCGGTGCAAAACCAGTCCGCTTACTGTCTACACAAACCACGCGTAAACACACACACACACACACACGTGCACAACTGCACTTCCCACATGTACACCTTCAAAGACAAAAATACGACGATATAAGTATAAATATGTAAATAACACAAGCCGCTAAGCATATTATATAGTTAGTGTATAACTTGTACCACATAGAGACGTCCTGCTCTAGTCGTTTTTGCTGCTGCTCCTGTTCAACTGCCGCCTCTGGGTCTGATTCCGGATCATAGATGTATGGCTGTATCTGATTAAAAGCCATATTTTTATTTTGAATAAAGTTTTTTTCCCACTGTTAGGGATGACAGCTTTACGACGCACTCGACTCAACACAAACCCTCTCTTTGCCGGCACACGTCATTATTTAGCTCCGCTCACACGACACGCCCCCACCCGCTCGGCTTTTTTCGGAAAGACTCGGAACAGCGCATCTTTCTTATATAATTATAAAAAAAATAAAGACTTTTCGGAGATATGCAGGATGCAATGCTACTCTATAGGTACTCAAGATTGACATGACACTGACTGAAACTGAGTGTTTCACCCCCCCCCCCCCCCCCCCCCCTTTAAGTTCAGCGACTGTGATCAGCGAAGACAAACAGAAGTGCGACCAAAACTGTGACGTAAGAGGACAAACCTCATTGGTTCATATGGAAGTTCAAACGTGTTGCCTAACACAATAATGAACCTCATTGGTTCTTATGGAATCTCAAATGTGCTGCGTAACATGAGAATGAACCTTATCGGTTCTTGCTGAAGCTCAAACGTGCTGCATAATACAAGAATGAACCTCATTGGTTCTTATGGAAGCTCAAACATGCTGTGTAACATGACAATGAACCTCATTGGTTCTTGTGGTTTCATATCACATGAGAATGAACCTCATTCGTTCCTGCGGAAGCTCAAACGTGCTGTGTAACACAAGATTTAACTTAATTGGTTCTTGCAGAAGCTCAAAATTGCTGCGTAACACAAGAATTAACCTAATTGGTAGCAGGAAACATGAGAATGAGTCTCATTGGTTCTTGCACGTCAAGAGAACATGCTTGAGCTTCCTTTTACTACACTTGATGTGAGTTGATAAATATATATGTGAATAAAAGCATGAATTAAATTTGGACTAAACCACTCAAATCATATGGATTAGTTTTACGATCTCTTTGTGAACATTTTGAAACGTCAAAGTGGAAGCTGCGTAACTGTCAATGAGTACAGAAATGCTGGCAGAGATTTTATTAAAAATATCTTAATTTGAGTTCTGAAGATGATTGCAAGTCTTTTGGTTTGGAACGGTGAGTAATTATATGACATAAATTTCATAATTTTCAAACACAAATTGCTTTTTTATTTTCATTTTTTAACGGGATGAGGAGTATCTTTGATCTTTCCCACATTTCATCTGTACACGCATAAGAAGCAGTTGGACCGCGCAAGCCGAAGTGGTTACAGGTGGGAACAAGTCACATCTTCTGCAGTGTTGCATGAATATGACAGCTTATAAAACTAACAAATATTTTTTGTTTTTGTTTTTTTTATGTATATGATACTTTTTAGATGTTTGTACAGAGCATGATGTGCTATTTAGCAGACATCTTGTACGTGTGCTTTCTATTATTCTATGTTTCTATGTCTGTTAAAGTGTTATACACAAAATAAGAGCTATAAAAGAGTAATACAAGACCATTTAATACAGATATGACATAATATGAGGAGGTTTCTCATGATGAGAATATTCTCATAAATTTGATAAAGTTTATCATTATGACGTAATCAAAATGTTTTATCTAATTGTGGTGGAACAAGGCAAGAAGTATGGCCCTTTTACATTTATTTTAATTTTTTATTTATTTTACGACTTAGAAAGAGATGTCTGTCTACATCACTGTTATTCATCACCCCAAATTAGTTTTATATAGTTTGTTCTGTATATAGTCACTGTTTCTTGAACTAAACTAAAACAATAATTCTTTCTCCATCTCATAACACCCACAAGCAACATAAAGAGTGCAGTCGAGATCAAACGCTCGGTTTAAATTACAGTCATTGCTGGTAATTTCGTTTTTCGTTCATTTCGCCTCGCCTTGATGACGTCACCACTAGTGTCAACAGTCAGCGGTACGGTGAGTTGAGGTGAGGTAAGCAGCTTACGGTGCTTTGTATATGAATAGAAAACAGCTTGTTTACGCAATATTTTGCAGGGTCATTTATGTATTGGATACATTTGGTACAGTAATGGCACATTTTCTGGCGTCTGCTGACTGAAATAAACATTTAGCCTAGCAGGCACCGATGTCGGAGCTAATGTCAAATTCATTAAGACCTGAGCTATTATTTGTTTCTGTATGTTAGTCAGTATGATTGTTTAGACGTTTGGAGCCATAATGCTATTGTTACTGAATGATTAAAAGTCAAAGTATGATCTGAGAGGGTAATTAATCGATCTCGATTTATCTTTTGTTTGTGGGTTAATCTATTTGTAAAACAGTAACAGTTAGGCTTACAGTATCTTAAAGAGGCTTTTCATCGGCTTTTGATTTAAATTCATAACAAGAGGTAAATCTAATTATGTAGATATATGTAAAGGGGGCTTGACAAACATTAAAATAATGCTTTGTCATGCTTTCATTTTATTAAAAGAGCCGTTTCTGTCCTTAGGAACAATGAAATAAATAAATGTGTATTTTATTTGTATCACTGTAGTTGTAAATTGATTTATAGCTATTTAATTTCATATGGACATATGCTGCTGTATGGTAGTTGTTTAGCTGTGTTTAAGGAAAAAGTCTCCCATCTCCCTGATAAGATTTAATAAGAGGGAGTGTCACAAATTTTAACAGCTGCTCAAAAACCTTCATGTCAAAATAAATAATAATGTTAATATGTAAATTTGGGAATGTACTTGTGAAATAACTATATATTTTATAGTTGGATAGACAAACACAAAAATGCTTTAAATGTGTGAATTAATGAAAGCATCAATTTGATAATTAGTTTATTTATTTGCAGATCCGCTCCTCCTACCACTGCAATTCCCCTTCAGTGAAGATTCCCATCAGCCTAAGTGAAGAAGACTGGTTTTGCGAAAGAACTTTGAAGCCATGAATGATCCAGAGCCCTGCAGAATAAAGAAGGAAGATACCGAAGAACAAAGAGGTGATCCAGAACCTTTCAGAATAAAGGAAGAAGATACTGAAGAACAAAGAGGTGGTCCAGAACCCTTCAGAATAAAACAGGAAGATACTGAAGAACAAAGATGTTATCCAGAACCCTTCAGAATAAAGCAGGAAGAACAAAGAGGTTGGTGTTTATTCTTGATTCTTCATTAAGTTATAAAATTTAATTAAAGCACAATAAGATGTAAAAAAAATTGATAAATCAATTCAGTATTTGTGTGCTGTCAGACGTGGCAGCTATATATAGCAGATATATTTCTATATGCATGCTTCGAATGTGTGCACACAAAACGTGAGTACCGAATTGAGCTCTCTTTCGCATTTTCTTGTGCTTGACATGTTTACATCGGCCATCGGCAAGGCTTTAAAACACGTGCAAATAATGACATTTCATGTTGATGTGGCACTGGCCTGATCCGGACAGTGACTGCTCCGTTAATTCTTGGTGATTGGGCAGTCCTTATCGTTGAGCTCTGCATTTAGATCCAGCATGTCAGTTCATGTGTACGTCTCTGTTTCTTTCATGTTGAGTGCGCGTGTGAGAGAAAGTGACAAATAGCTCTCTTTGCCAAGTGACTGTGCGTAAAACTCAGCCTGCAATGCAATTTTAAATGCGCTAAATTTATTAGTTTGCCTCTAACTGAATCACAGACAAGTGAAAATGTACAATTTACTGGCCATTGGCTAATTAGACATTTTTAAGTGCCTTGCACATAGGGTTGGCTATTCTATGGAAGCCCGTTTTCGCTGATTGTTAGAGTACAGATTATAGCCTATATATTTACTCCACAAACTAAGTCTATGAACTTGAAAAAACTGTGAAAGATTGACCTCTCAACCTTTATGCTAAAGAGGAAATCCAAAGAAACTTTGAGTGGATCAAGTTAAACATGATTATGTATTTCTGCAACACTGGACATCAACCACATGGCAAACTGCAATACTTTTTAATATACTGACTACTTTTGTTGTATAATAGTTCTATCTAATGATGTATTAGACAGGAATGTTAAACAGATTATAAACTAATGAAAGATGGAGAATGTGAGCACTGTGTGCTCAGGCTCTGGCGTTCTCAACACCATCAAATTAAAAGTCTGCCACACTTTCGAAATAAGTCACAACGAAAAGAGTCGCTTTTGTCACTTCAGAGTTCCTACTGGTGGTGCGAATGCACCTGGGAACCACCCTGGAGGTTAGTTCCTAGAACTTCCTGGTGCGACACCCCACAATGAGCCCCATATTTTTTAGTTAATGTTTTAATATTATTCAGGGAGATCTCTTAATAATAATGAGAAACTTTCTTGTAACAATTTCAGCGAGATCCGCTGATCAAAGCCATGTAATGCAAGAACATATTAAACAGTTGTTTTTGTCAAAGTCAATGTAATCTACAAAGTGCAAACTTAAGTATCATTAATTAACATCAATTATAAATTATCAGTGTATCTTTCATATTTTTCCAATTAAAAAGGTTGACCCAAAATGGGTTCAGAGGCTTTATCCTTCCAAAATTTGAGTCATCGAAGCAAAAATTTGGTGTGCTTTATCAGAACCATGATCTGACGTTCCATGCCAAATTGGGAACACCTTCACCTAGGTATCAGGTCATGAGATCTGAAAAATTCTATTTTTGCTAATAACTTTTGAACAGTTTGTCAGAATCATGATATTGGTGTAGGGCTGCACGTTTTCAAGTTTTGCATTAACCGTTAACCAAGGCCCTTAGCGTTTAATACTCGGTTAACCATAGTGTGCGTCAGGGATATTATTTTTAGTTTATTAATTTGACGACCGCCATCTCTGTAGTGAACGCACCGCGCCTATAGAGAGAAATGCACATCATGGATTACATAATCAGAAAGTAGCCTATTTCTTTTCGTTTTAAATTGTTAAAAGACATTTCAAGCTTTCTTAAGATATTTTTCATGTCTGTGAGGCCTACGCTGAGTTTCGTTAAATTAGGATGAGATGCGCTCCAGTTCACGAGCAATGCAAGTGGCCGCGAGGGCGCCTGCATGATTAGGGCATGTAGTAAAATATGCAGCCGAGAATGATTCACACAGCGTTTGACTCGTGCGGCTAAGCCTCTCCCGGCAGAGTTCAAGCATCTGTGGACTCGCCCCTTCAGTTCTGGCCATCTTGCTTTCAGTCCGCGATTAGCTTTTTTTGTTTTCTTCATTACAGTTAAAGTAACCTCTGCTTTTCTCTAGTCCCTCACAAGTTTCTCTCTTCAAACTTTCTTTCTTCTGATCCGTTATGCACAGCGCGCGCGGCTCCCGCTGTGCTTCTGCCCTAATGCGTCCAGTGCGACTTATGTTATTTTCCTCTTCATGACGCATTTTCTGACTGATGCGACTTATACTCCGGAGCGACTTATAGCCTGAAAAATGCGGTAAGCACTGCATTGCAATACTTGCATTTAGCCCCGTCACTCTCAATTTTAAAGTGCTCCCACGCTGTACTTTTCTTTGCGCGCTTCATGTTAGAAACTAAGCTGGTCATGACTTCTTCTTGTGGATATTACAAATGTCTGGGAGTGCTCTGGCGGTCTCTAGTGGTGCAAAAATATATTACAACTAAATTCAAAGCACGTAATTGACGCCACTTAACCAAGCAAAATGTTTCACTCGGTTACGCAATTTTTAACGGTTAATCGGTTAACCATGGACACCCCTATATTGGTGTCTATGGATTCCTTTTGTCATACCAAATCTGAGGATACCGATTTTGACAGAATTGGATGTACCAAGTGTCCGACATTTTGAATTGCCATAAGTTACAATATCTTGTAAAAAATTTGACATATCGGCACAGAAATTAGGGAACATCTACAGCATGTCTTGAAGTACCCAGCAGTTTGAAAACAGTGCTACATAGTGTTTAGGGATGCTTTTTGTTTTCGCAAAAAAAGCTTATAACTTTTGAAAACATTGTCCATAATATGTTTTCTCTGTCATAATGTTCCTTGCTTTATGCCAATTCCGATGATATCTCATTTATCATTACCCACTATCAGTTTGCCTGTCCATTATAGTGAAGCAAATGAAAACAGGTTTTGGCTGCTTAAAATTTGCCCAATTTTTTTCCATAATTGGCTAAGATGATCTTTGGACCAGAAATTATTGAATGAGTTTTTGTTACTTACTACCATTCCCGGGATATTCTTCTCCGAAGGTGACCTTGACTGTGTTTATACTAGTCTTATGTTAGTTAGCTTACCATGCTAGGTTAGCATGCTAACCAGTCGCCAGCCTTTTAATGTGGCTCTTTGGCTATCAGGTTAACCATAAGCTAAAATAGCATTAAATAAGCCCAGCATATAAATCTGGTTAACATGCTAAGTAATGCTTTTGTGTGTTCATTCTCACACCAGACTGATCTCATGAAATGGCATATGTATGACACGCAATTCGTATGCCATTTTGGCGTGCTATAAAGACGCATAATCGCTTTTTAGCGTGTTTATCAACGCCGTTTCTTTCTACCCCCCTACACTGCCCCTACCCCTAAACCTACAGATCACACACACACACAGCCCCTAAACCTACCCATCACAAGAAACATTCTGCATTTTTACATTTTCAAAAAAACTTAATTTACTATGTTTATAAATCCATTTACCTTGTGGACACACACACACACATATTCAGACACATTTTGAACGAGTAACTTGAACTCTTCCCTAAACCTACCCATTTGTGTATTATAAAAAAACAGGATAACAGGCAGATACGACTGCATACATAATTTATTCAGAAAGTACAAATACTCCAAGTGTTCTACTATATTCCAAACGATTGATTTGTGTGAAGGAAATCCCCAAAAGCGATCAGAACATCGAGTCCATCCGCCAAAGATGCCGGAAGAAACGTCACATCAGCTTTGACATCATTGGCTGTCGTGTGTCTCGTGACCGATCGCGTCATTCTCATCATTGTCGCCTCGTGTATCATTTGAATCAGAAATATTAACGAGTGCGTATGTTTTGTTCACAAAGGAGCGTGATCATCATTTCAACGACTAAAACACTAAGATCATCTCTGTTCTTCACATGAAGATATCGTATGACTTCAGAAGACTTGGAATGCAACATGAGTTAATACTTTTATACTGTTTCTTGGTCCGTTTTTGCAATAAATACATGTGACTGTATATTTATTTGCCTGTTACGTGTTTTATATTGTTGAGAGTGGGTAGGTTTACGGTAGGAGTGGAGTTTGTTGCTCCAAAATATAAAATTAGGCTATAAATATTCATTCTGTCAGATCAGGTTGGCGGAATCACACGGCATAGTCATACACGTGGAGATGATGGTTCGTTTTGGCGTAGACATACACACGCGGATAGCTCAAAATGCGTATTGATAACACGCCACTTGGCTTTAGAAAGTGGTGTGTATGTTTACGCAAAGTCATGATGTCATGTTGCTCACACTGAAAGCTGTCCACTGTGGCCTGGCAAATCAACTGTGTGGCGCAGTGTGTTAAGCCACCTGTCCTGAACTTTTCAGTTTGTGGGTTCGAATCTTGTGTGGCACATGACCAGACCAAAAAAAAGGTAGCCTACTGTGGCCAGAAGTGGTGCAAAAGACATTGCATCTCATTCACTTAAAATTTTGTGGATTGTTCCATATTTGTACACAGTGGAGAACTCCTCACGAAACATCTCCGCTTATTTCATAACATGTTCGTATGCACATGAATTTGTTCTTCACCCATCCCAGGCTTCCTGTGCTACCGGCACCTCCCTGGCTTCTTGTATTGCCGGTACTGCCCAGGAGGCTTCCTGTCCTCTTAAGCCACCCTTTGGCCTCCCATTTCTCCAGGACTTATGATGCGAGGACGCACCTTCCGGGAGAGGGGGGTCTTCTATCACTTTTTGAGTTTGTTTGTTCTTTAGTTCTGTTCATGTCTGAGTTTTTTTTGTTAATCTTCTAGTCTGTTATTTAGCTATGTCACTCTCATCACCTGCCTGTTTGTTTCCATGGCTACAGATTCATGCGAGTCCTCAGTTCAGGTGTTTTTCGTTAATTATCTCTGTTTTTGCCCCTTATGTATTTAAACCCTGAGTTTCAGTCCGCATCTTGCCTTGTAGTGTTGTTTGATGTCAGTGTGTTCATGGTTATGTTTCCTCCAAGATATTCTCCTGTTTATTATTTTGATTCCTGGATTAAAGAGCAATTTCCATATCTTCATCGTTGTGCACTTTCATTACAGCCGTAGACCTTGACAGACCACTAGTTACAGATGAATAAAAGACTATACCATTGAAGCCATTTCATATACTGATAATTTACCAATGTTATTTACACGGACTTTAACAGAAAACAACTGTTTTGCAGAACGTGCCATGCTTGCCGTCTTCTCACATTTATATGGCTTTGACCAGCAGAGTGTGCCACAGTGCTCTGCTGATTTTCACATGCATAGAAGTAATGAATACTAGAGTTTCTTATTGGTACGACATATGAGATAGTAGTTACACGTGAGAGTTTCTCATGACAACATAGCTACTAAATTATAATTACAAGTAAGTTTCTCATTATTATGACATACTAAGTCATGACTATGAGAATTGTTTTACTCTTAGGCTTCCGTACTATTCAGCTTGGATGAATTTAATTAGTTTTATCAGAGCAAATATCACTAATGACATCAAAATTCACCCATCCAAAAAGAAAAGACATACTGTAGAAAAATAAATAAATAAAAGTCCAATGAAAATGCCTTGCAGTAGGAACTCTGAGATCTTGAGCGTTATGGCAGTGCAGCAGTTTTTTTTTTTGTTGAGACTGTTGTTTTGAATCATTGAAAAGAGTTTGACTTGATTTGCTAGATATCTTGCAATAAATCTAATAAAATTTAAGTCTATGGGTTGTTGCCATCTCTGAAAAGCTTTCTTGTTCATGTACGGGACATCTAGGGCTGTGTATCAGCAAGTCACGATACAATAAGCATCTCATTATTGATATAATATTGTCAGGGGCTGCTAGCAGCAGTGAAGAAAATCAATAAATGTGGAGCTTTATTGCAAATAAAATCAAACTATCAGAAATTCTCTGGAATCTTCAGAACTTCGAAAACACGAACAGAACAACCAGGACATGGCAATTGAACAGGACTAAACAAAGGGCTTAAACACAGCAAACAAGAGGAACTAATGAGATTAATTAACGAGATGCACCTGAACTAAGGACTCTAATCTTCTGTAACCAAGGAGACAAACAGGGAGGGGATGGAGGAAAGCTGAACGAATCAACAAACTGGGAGATTACCAATGAAACTCAACCCAATGAAAACAACATACATATGAAATATAGTACACAGCATACATGAGTACTCCCCCTCTGAACAAATACAACAACAATTATTTTCTTAATGATCACTAATAAAATTCATTGAAAGACTGAAATGTATTAAACATATACTTAATCAAAACAGAGCAATATATGTCATTAATTAGCTAATTTTGTTTAAATTAAGGATTGTGGAAAATTAGTTCACCCTCGATTTAATTCAACAAATGTATGATATTCTAGTAGTTGTCTAGTAGAAGTTCATGACAAATTGTCACGTCCGTCCTGTTTAAATCCTGGATGATTACCTCCTCAAATGTCTGGATATTTAATGGGGAGAGTTGCTCATCTCATCTCTCTACAGAATACCCCACAGGTGCTGTAGAGTGTTAAGATTGGGTGAAATACATGTCCACAGATGGTTTTCACCCTGGGAGAATGTCATTGTCATGTTAAAAAATGACAAACAATGCAGGGAATAAGGAGTGGGTAGCATCTTCTGTTTCAAGTTTTTGTATAATATTACACATTGGTGTGTGAACTCATGACACATTGATAAAGCAAAACTCCCTCACACCTTCAGCACTCATACATCCCTATATAAGAGCTTTACTATCACTGAACTTCACTCTGGGAACTAGGCACTTCTCACTGTACTCTTCCTCTAGCAACACCATAACTTTTTGGATGGTGTTAGATCCTAAATTATTTACTTAGTCTCATGAGTCAAGAGTGTGGATTCCCAGAAGTATATATTATGTAAATACGGGCTTTGGAAAAGGCTAAATGACTTAATTTCGCTTTGGCTAGGTTGTTCCAGTCAGAGCCATAGAAAAAGAGAGTTGCGACATTCTTTGATCTCGCCGTCACGTGGTTCATAGAGCACTCAATAGTTCCAAACAACTCTGCGCTGTCAATCTGTTTGAATAGGATTAAGCAGGATAGACAGCAATTTCACTATATTTGCAGCAATTTCTGGCAAATATTAACACAATATGTGCATAAGAAACAACATTAATGTTTTTCTTGAGTGATCTAATTAGTTTATTTTGGGTCACGAGAGTACAACATGATTTTACAGTGTTGAGTGTTGTAGCCAATCATGGGCATTTCTGTTGAAAATAATAACCAGTGGCTTCCTCTGTATTGGTGGATCTCGTGCACGTTTGTAAATCGCATCAGAGTGCATAGATTTTGAAACATTTCTATTGTCTAGAATAAATTGTTATTCTTCATTTCCATTGTCTTTTTATATTTATTTGTGGATAACAATCTATTTGTTTGGAATAATGCAGCAATTCTACCCATTCCTACCAATTCTACTACAATTTTTAACATGTTACAACTAATAAAATGCAGTTAATAAATAAATGGTGCTGGTAATGTTTTAAAAAATAACTAAAATAATTCGAATAAATGCATCAAAATGTTAATACTTTCAACTTGTTTTTAACTTTCATTGTAGACCTGATAGAAGAGAACAAGGAGATTGAAGAACTGATTGAAGTGGGGCAGAAACATTGTGTCGAAACTGAAGAAAAATCCTTGAGTCCCTCATTGAAAAGAAGAGACAAAATATGTTTCACTTGCCCTCAGTGTGGAAAAAGTTTCCCATACAAACAAAGTCTTGAACTTCACATGAGAATTCACACTGGAGAGAAGCCTTTCACATGTAATCAGTGTGGGAAGAGTTTCACACAAAAAGGAACCCTTAGTGAACACATGAGGATCCACACTGGAGAGAAGCCGTACATTTGCGCTAGATGCGGGAAGAGTTTCACGCAAAAAGGAAACCTCAACAAGCATATAAAAATCCACACTGGAGAGAAGCCACACAGATGCGATCGATGCGGGAAGCGTTTCAGACAAAAAGTTATGCTTAACGAACACATTAGGGTCCACACTGGAGAGAAGCCGTACACATGTGATCAATGTGGGAAGAGTTTTGCACAAAAAGGACATCTTAATAAACATATTAAAATCCACACTGGAGAGAAGCCACATACATGCGATCAATGTGGGAAGAGTTTCAGACAAAGAGTAATGCTTAATGAACACATGAGGATTCACACTGGAGAGAAGCCATACACATGCGATCACTGTGAAAAGATTTTCACAATAAAAAGAAATCTTAATGAACACCTAAAAATCCACACTGGGGAGAAGCCGTATGCATGTGATCAATGTGATAAGAGTTTCACACAAAAAGGAACCTTTAACGAACACATGAGGATCCACACTGGAGAGAAGCCGTACACATGTGATCAGTGTGGGAAGAGTTTCACACAAAAAGGAAACCTTAACAAACATATGACAATCCACACTGGAGAGAAACCACACACATGTGATCAGTGCGGAAAGAGTTTCAGACAAAAAGTAATCCTTAATGAACATATGAGGATCCACACTGGAGAGAAGCCGTACACGTGTGACAAGTGTGGGAAAAAATTCTCACAAAAAGGAAACCTTAACAAACATATGAAAATTCACACTGAAGAGAAGCTGCACACATGCGATCAGTCTGGGAAGAGTTTTGCACAAAAAGAAACCTTTAATGAACACATGAAAAGCCACAATGGGGAGAAGCCGCACACATGTGATCAGTGTGGGAAGAGTTTTGCACATAAAGCATCCCTTAATGAACACATGAAAATCCACACTGGAGAGAAACCGCACACATGTGATCAGTGTGGGAAGAGTTTCACACAAAAAGGAACCCTTAAGGATCACATAAGAATCCACACTGGAGTGAAGCCGTTCGCATGTGATCAGTGTGGGAAAAGTTTTGCACAGAAAGGAAACCTTAATGATCACATCAAAATCCACACAGGGGAGAAGCCATACTCATGTGATCAATGTGAGAGGAGTTTTACACGAAAAGAGCACCTCAATGAACACATGAAAATCCACACAGGAGAAAAACCACACACATGTGATCAGTGTGGGAAGAGTTTCACACAAAAAGGAACCCTTAAGGATCACATAAGAATCCACACTGGAGAAAAGCCGCACACATGTAAACAGTGTGGGAAGAGTTTCACACAAAAAGGTAATCTTAACAAACACATTAAAAGCCACAATGGAGAGAAGCCACACACATGTGATCAGTCAGGCAAGAGTTTCGCGGAAAAAGGAAACCTTAACGTACAGATGAAAATTCACACGGGGGAGAAGCCGTTCATATGTGATCAGTGTGGGAAGAGTTTCACGCAAAAAGGAAACCTTAATGTGCACATGAAAATTCACACAGGGGAGAAGCCATTCACATGTGATCAATGTTGGAAGAGTTTCACACATAAAGGAAACCTTAACGTACACATGAAGAGCCACACTGGGGAGAAGCCATTCACATGTGATCAATGTGGGAAGAGTTTTGCGCATAAGGCAACCCTTAATGAACACATGAAAATCCACACTGGAGAGAAACCACACACATGTCATCAGTGTGGGAAGAGTTTCAAACGAAAAGAAAACCTTAATGATCACATGAGAATCCACACTGGAGAGAAACCACACACATGTGATCAGTGTGGAAAGAGTTTCACACAAAAAAGACACCTTAATGATCACATGAGAATCCACACTGGAGAGAAGCCGTACACATGCGATCAGTGTGGGAAGAGCTTCCGAAAATCAAGTGTTTTCAAAGTACATCTCCTTACTCACTCTAGAGAAAGACTATACAACTGTGACCAATGTAGTAAAAAATTCTTTAGGGCAGATTTCCTGAAGGACCACCTGAAAGTTCATACAAAAGAGAAGCCTTATGTGTGCTATTTGTGTGGAAAGAGTTTTAGCCAGATGGGTGTATTAAAAATTCACCAGAAAAGACACAGCGGTGTGAAGGATCATATTTGCTCAGAGTGTGGGAAGACTTTTTTTACAGATGGAGCACTGAAAGTTCACCAGATAGTTCACTCTAGAGAAACACCTTACAAGTGTTCACATTGTGACAAGAGATTCAAACAGTCAGTATATCTGAAAATTCATGAGAGGATCCACACTGGAGAGAAGCCGCACACATGTGATCAGTGTGGGAAGAGCTTCACACTAAAAGGAAACCTTAATGAACACATGAAAATCCACACCGGGGAGAAACCATTCAAATGTGATCAGTGTGGGAAGAGTTTTACACATAAAGGAAACCTTAACGTACATGTGAAAAGCCACACTGGGGAGAAGCCGTACTCATGTGATCAGTGTTGGAAGAGTTTTGCGCATAAAGTAACTCTTTACAAACACATGCTATTCCACACTGGAGAGAAGCCGCACACGTGCTATCAGTGCGGGAAGAGTTTCACACGAAAAGAGCACCTTAATGAACACGTGAAAATCCACACAGGAGAGAAGCCGCACAAATGTCATCAGTGCGGGAAGAGTTTCACACAAAAAGGAAACCTTAATGAACACATGAAAATCCACACCGGAGACAAGCCGCACAAATGTGATCAGTGTGGAAAGAGTTTCACACATAAAGGAAACCTTAACGTACACATTAAAAGGCATGCTGGAGTGAAGCCGTACACATGTGATCAATGTGGGAAGAGTTTCAGAAAATCTATTGTTTTTAAATTACATCTGGGTATTTGTTCTGGAGAAAGACTATATAACTGTGACCCGTGTGGTAAACACTTTTTTAGGGCAGATTCCCTGAAGAACCACCTGAAAGTTCATACAAAGGAGAAGCCACATGTGTGTTCTTTGTGTGCAAAGCGTTTTAGTGAGCTGAGTGCTTTAAAATTACACCAGAAAAGACACAGTGGTGTGAAGGATCATGTTTGCTCGGAGTGTGGTAAGAGTTTTTTTACAGATAGTGAACTGAAAGTCCACCAGACAGTTCATACTAGAGAAAAACCATACAAGTGTTCAGAATGTGGCAAGACATTCAAACGGTCAATATATCTGAAAATACATGAGAGGATCCACACTGGAGAGAAGCCATATCACTGCCATTCATGTGGAAAACGTTTCACTCAATTATCTTCCCTAATCTTTCATAAGAAAAAATGCATGTCTGAGAATAAAGTAAGTAGTTTGAGTTCTGATCCTGTACTTCCAGGTGTTAATCCCTGTCATGCTGCATCAGAGATTATTTTGATAATTGATTAATCAAAGAGTATTAGAATGATTAATCGATTGCTTATTTCACAGATTAATTAGGCTTTGATTGAGCTTTTGTGGTTAATTTTGCATTATACACTATATTCTAACTTATAAATAAAACAAGCCAAATGCTTGAAACCGTCTTTGTAATAATCTTTGACAACTGAATTGACCAATCTCCTTCAGGTTTTCTGTCCTTCTCAAAAGTCATCAGTATGCCAACTTTGCCAGAAAAACAAAAGGCCATTTATTTTAGAACACGTTCACTCATAGTAGACAAAATATTAATCTACAAACAATCATTACTGGTATACAGTTACAATTATTACAAAAAATAAAAAATTAAATAACAATACAAATAAATTAGAATTTACAATCACCATTTAAATTACCCCAATTATGTTTTTTGAATATTCACTTAAATGCAGTGTGTAATATAGCTGTCTCTGAAAATAAACGGTCTGCAAAGTTGTAAAGTCGAAAGTGCAAAATAAATAAAGTTATTGTCTCACAAAAGAATGAATCAACTCTGAACCGCCTAAATGAGACGTCAGGAATACAAATCCCAATCAGTTGTAGCATCACATCATCAGGTAACACATTTGCATAATGCCTATGTTCTTTGTTACCCACCCTCAAACACAATTTTTTTGTGTGTGAAGAAGATGCTGTGTCCTAGTCTAGAAATCTAGACGCACCCTAGCGGCAGCAAATTTAATCTGCCCGTGAGTGTCGTCTAGCAACTCTCAATACCCTTTTGAGCTGTATTCGCCTAACTCTTGCCGGGCCAATCACATCGTGTATAGAGTCGGTGGGCGGGGCCATAATGACGACGGCCGAGTTGCGTTTGCGTGCTTCTAGTAAACACAGAAACTGGCGAAAGGCGGTCTTTCGAATCAGCTTTGACCACGACTCTGGAAGACTTGGAGTTAAGCTTTTCTCTGAGAAAAGAACAAAGAACGGCACTGAAGTTATTCTTAAAAAGGGAAGATGTGTTCTGAGTTTTGCCGACCGGATACGGCGAATGTTTACTCTATCAACGAGCTCCGTTTCACCTTCGTTGCTCTGGTTGGTGGTAGCGCTATTGTATCGCGTGCAGAGGGAGTTTGAAAGACAACTGTTTATCCCGCCCCTCTGATCGAGCCCTGGTGAGTTTCCAGACCAAACATCTTGATGTGGGTCTGGCTTGTCAGGCTAGCTGTGTCCTACACTGAAAGTAAAATTCAAGGCTTACATCACTGCGAAAGTGTCAGATGCAGTGGTGTAAAACATGCCTACAATGGACTTTAGAGCAGTGGAGATGTGCTCTTTGGAGTGACGAATCATGCATCTCTGTCCGATGGACTAGTGTAAAATTAGGTGGAGGAGGGATTATGGTGTGGGGTTTTTCAAGGGTTGGGCTTAGCCCCTTAGTTTTAGTGAAAGAAACTCTTAATGCTCCAGCATGCAAGACATTTTTTGGACAATTTCATGCTCCCAACTTTGTCGGAACAGTTTGGGGATGGCACCAGTGCACAAAGCAAGGTCCACAAAGACATGCATGATTGAGTTTGGTGTGAAGGAACTTGTCTGGCCTGCACAGATCCCTGACCTTAACCTGACTGAACACCTTTGGGTGAATTACCTCACAAATGTGTGTGACTGTGCCTGACCTCACAAATGCACTTCTAGAAGAATGGTCAAAGATTTCCATAAACACCCTCCTAAACCTGGTGGAAAGCTTTCCCAGAAGAGTTGAAGCTGTTATAGCTGCAAAGGGTGGGCCAACTCCATAATAAACCCTATGGATTAAGAATGGAATCTCATTAAAGTTCAGTTGCATGTTAAGTCAGACGTCCCTAAACTTTTGGCAAAATAGTGTGTCTAATCAAAGGATTGCTTTCAAATTTGAATCACTCCAGCAACCTTCCAGTCCCCCTCTTAAATCCAACACGGTAGTGACTTAAACTGTAATTCATCAACTGGCCAAAAGAGAGTCAGTCCTATAGGAACCAAGTACAACCTGGTACAAAAAGTGACTTTGGTCTATATAGCTAATTTTGCCCTTCATGACAATGCATATGTACAACACAACAGTTCATAATTGAGATAATAATGAATTAGAGATCATGGAATACTGAGTGAATTTCATATTTTTTTTATTTTTGTCACCTTCAGGCATATCACTAAATGGGCTCACATTATAGCCAAAGTTCAGTCATCTTGGTTCTGGTTCTTAAAAACCCAATAGCTTGTTCTCCATTGTTACAGTCATATATGCAGATATGCAGAGAACATGTCAGATAATAAAATGCAGTCTCACTGAATTTTATATAGGCTAATCAATGAACTCAACAATTCTAAGTTTAATCTGTTAGGACTGTTTCTATAACTTTATATATCATTTGTCAAAATAAATCATTGTAAAAGTTCTATCATAAACTCCGTACAAAAGAAAAAAGTGTGTTCTCTATTGAATCCCCATGTGCAAGAATGTGAATAAGGGTGGAAGTCAACATTGTATTTTATGCATTTAAATATGTATAAGCATTCCATTGTAGTTTGTATACTTTACAAATTAAAGCAAACTTAGCGCCTACCTTCTAGTACAATGCACAGTGGTCATGTTTATTTTTGCATTAAAAATTAGAATTACATATCAGTTTGTGCCTTATATTGTGATCTCACTTTGCAGGATATTTTATTCCAGAGACATCAGATGCATATTTAACAAATGCATACATGCATGTACGGATATTTCATGACTTCATGGATGACAGAACTATGACTTTGCATGCTCTTAGTTTCTTTTGCTCTTTATTTGAAGTGATGTGCAGCACACTTAATTTGTGTGTGATATTAAAGAGTGTGCACCATGAGCACAGTAAACAGCGGACATAATATAGCCTGACAACATCTCATCTGACCGCAGATACTGAAAAAGGACAATGCTTTAGAATCTGACAGAAGTGTCACCGGCTTTCACACGTCTTTCAAAATAAAAATGGCCTCGAAAAAAGCATGGCCATCCTCTAGCTCCACCCCTGACTGAAGGGGGTGATTTTCTTATTTATTTTTTAGAACTTATCTGTTTAAATTATATTAAGCCTTAAAGTTCTTCATAATTAAGGGCATGGCCACTTGAGTGACCGGTGGATTGTCGCTGCTGTCACTGTTAGTTGTTTGTCTGCTGTCAACCAGAAACCTCAATTTCACCCATGCCCCTTCTCTATGCCCATTTTCTGTTATCTGGGAGTGACACACTACCAAGATGCTTTGCCCACTTGAGTCTTCAAAAATGCTCTTTAGAAACCTACAGGTGACATAATGAACACTTTGTCTATTGTTTTATACAGTCCACGATCTCCCATCACTTTTAATTGGAGGTTGCGATTTCAAAGAAACATAAGTATGTTTGATAAAATGTTATTCCCTACTCTAAAGAAACTTAATTTCACAATTTTTCTCAAAAGAAAGAATTTGTTGTCACAAATACTTAAAATACCATTAACTCTCAAAGCTAAGGAAATCCATTTCAAGATCTTTCAAGATCTTAAATGATGTATATCCATTCAGTGTATTTGTACAACACATATTTAAAATTGAAACTATAATTGTGTAGTTTGTTATAATATTGAAAATTGACAATATGCACTATAATGAACAGCAACAAAAAATATTTTCTGAATAACATCCTTATTATTGGGATTTTATGTACACAAATGTAAATATTTTGAAGTGAAAATTAGGTTTTCTGTATAATATTTATATTCTGTTATAATGTAATAAAATAAAATATAATATTCTGTTTATTTTTTTAGGCTACAAATGCTCTTATAATGATGAAAAGTAAAAATGCACAAAAAAATTAAGACCTACTTTATTTATTTTTTAATTTTATTTGTATTTTGCACCTGATCTCATTGTTATATTGCAATGATGTACTGTTTTTGCCATGTTTGTTGTTGTTTTCTGTTTCCTGTACATAACCCATAGGGATTTGCCCATGCGCGGTAAACACAAAATGAACGAATCACTCTGACAATCTGAGTCATATTAAAGATTTGTTCAAAATAAATGAATCGTTCATGACCGACCCATCCAATACTACACCATGCAGCGTCAAGTCTTTTGAGGTGAGGTAATCAGTTGGTGCTTCGTATATTTATAGCTACAATTATTATTTTTTTTAAATGCTTGTTAAAGCAATATTTTACAGTTTATGTATGGGTTTCGTCTGGCACAGAGGTATTTGTGAGTCTTTTCTGACGTCTGGTAACTGAAATAAACATTTAGCCTAGCAGGCACGGATGCGAGGAACTAATGTTAAATTCAAGACCTGAGCAATCTGTTTTTGTATGTTCGTCTGTATGATTTTTTCAATGTTTAAAGCAATAATGCTATAGTGATATTGCACTTGATCAGAAGTCAGGTGAGGGTAATTAATAGGAATCGATCTCGATTTATCTTTTGTTTGTGAGGTAACCTATTTTTGCCATTTATATCTATTTCTGAAATGAGTAGGCTTTTCAGCAGCTGTTAATTTAAAACAATTGCAAGAGGTAAATCTTAGTTAGTAGATAAATGTTAAAAGTTTTGACATTGGAAACAATATTGCTTTGCTGTGTTGTTTCATATTAATGAAATTCCCTAGAAAAAAAACTGCAACAAGTTTATTTATGACTGATTGCAATGACTAGTTTCATATGGACATATGCTGCTTTATGGTAGTTATTAAACTCTACGTGTTTAATGAAACTATTCTTCTCCCTGTCACGACCCTGAAAAGACTTAATAAGTTGAACAGCTCTGCTCAAAAGCCTCTTCATGTCAAAAATAGATAATAATGTTAAAAGTAGATTAACCGACAAGCATCAATTTGATAACTGATTTATGTTTGATTTTGGCTGTTCTGCTTCTACAACACAGCGATTCACCAGTAAATGCTGGAATATTCCAATGGTCCCATCAGCCTACAAGTTAAGAATATAGAGATTGTGAAAGAACATTGAAAACATGAATGATCCAGAGCCCTGCAGAATAAAGGAGGAAGATACTGGAGAACAAACAGGTGATCAAGAACCCTTCAGAATAAAGCAGGAAGATACTGAAGAAAAAAGAGGCTATCTAGAACTCTTCAGAATAAAACAGGAAGATACTGAAGAACAAAGAGGGTGTCCAGTACCCTGCCGAATAAAACAGGAAGATACTGAAGAAGGTTGGTGTTTATTTTTGATTAATTCGATTCAGTGATAGTAGTTAAAAACATATAGATATTTAAAACTGCAGTAAGAAAAGGTTTGAAGTTGCAAGTTACAGCACCATTGTTTCTGTGATTAGATTGATCAAGATTTAGAAAAATAAATAAGAGATTCCATGTCTAGTAGAATAAAATGGTGTAAGATATTGTTAAATTCGTGGAAAATTGGGTGACCAGGGGCCTATTGCACAAAACTAAGATGAGGGATTAAGCCGGGATATCTAAGTGACCGTGTCATCTGTATGCAAAATTTAGTACACTGCTGTTGTTTAAACGTACCCTGAAGGCACACACACACCATGAAAGATAACAAAAAATAACTATATTAGTGGATAAATTGAGCTAGGATCAGCAAGATATCTCGGCTTAACCCCTTATCCTAGTTTTGTGCAATAGGCCCCAGATCGCAAAACGCAAATCTTAAATTTAGCTGACCTCATAAAGTCTGCCTCTCTCGTTTGACATGAATGTTGTGTTTCCATGGCTGCGAGGTGTTACTCGTGTCATAATATTGACGTAAAACAGCATTCACATACAAAAAAATAAATGTTGGGCTGACCACCACCGGTGCTACTCAACCACTGCAGTTGCCATATTCACCAGCACAGCTCTCACCAAAAAAAAAACTTCCACGGTCACAGCCCTAAGCAAGTACGTTCTTTTATTTTACTCACCAGACTTTTTTATTTATTTACATGGAATGCTAGAGCAATGCAAATTTATTTTATTTATTTAAAAAATGAAACGATACTTTAAATGTGAAATTAAAATTGCCAGTAGGTGGCATCACTCTTAATTAGTAATTGGCTGCGTCCAAAACCGCAAACTCTCTAAGTAGGTACTTAATTTCCATTAGTACTTACTTAATGAACGCTAAAAGTGCTTGGAATGTATAGCCTGAAAGCGTGAAGTATGAATGCGGTCTGGACATCATCTGCCACATTAACGTTATCGTGTGACCATACAACGTTATCACAAGTGTAACAACTTAAAAGATATGATCGACAGGTTTCATTTATCTATCTGTGAATACCTTGATTAAACTTGCTCATTTTGTGGTCTTGTTGAAGAAACAGCAGCCCATATATTTTGCGATTGTAGTATAACCAATACATTTTGGGTTGATTTTAAACGTTCTTATATTTTTAACCCTACGAATGTGACCCACATTAGTATCCTTAAAAATATGAAAAAAATTATTGCGAAACCCCCCAAAAAAACATCTCTTGAATATGTTATGGGTCCTGCACTGTGCGATTTTTCAAAATCCTTTGCGAATGTCCCTTGTCAGACTGTACGAACATGATCCCTGATGTAAGCCATGTCACACTGTAAGATCTCAGTTGGCATTAATGTCAGACTGCACGATAGTGAAGGTGCGCTAAAAACGGCACAAGAAAACTCACAAGAAAACTCGTCCGGAGTTTTATATCATCAATGAATGAAGCGTTCGGTGACAGTGAGATGCATTACACGCGGGACTGAAATGCTGGCTACAAAGAAATCTCTAGCTCTCGTTCTGGTCATAGTTTGTCTTGAAAAACGGAGATATTTGGCTGTCGTCGTAGGAGAAGTCACACTGCAGGATTGTGTGCCAAATCTTCTGACACTGCCAGAATTTCGTCTGAGGTAAAATTTGATCGCAGCGCTCATTAATCGGCTGCCGGTGGACATGTCAAACTAACGACCAAAGACGTCAGATTTTAGCCTAGGAGCTGAGGAATCTTTTAGGATTTGCTAAATTTGTCTCAGACGGCCAAATCGTGGCCAAAATCGCACAGTGTGCAGCCGGTTTTATTCATTTCTTTATTTTATATGCAAAATCTTACATCCACATGCAAAAGTGATTTAAATCTCCTATATTTTTATCTTTTTCTTGTTGAATTGAACTCTCGTTTCATCCCACACAAAAAAAGTGATATGGATTGTGAGGAATTATTCAAAGATAATTAACCTTGTCATTGTGCTTTTTCCACTGTGTATAAAATCTCATACTAGATATGAGCGACAGGTGCACTTAGTCTTGCTGGTTCTGGGCTCCCTGAGGATGAAGAGACCACAGCAACATCCGGATGAGGCAATAAGGGCAGGTGGATTTATGGAGGGTCTCATGGCACTAAACCATTTCTAGAACGCTCCTGTGGCTCCCCATCCTCAGTGCTCACACCAGTCTGCAGACATTTCAGATCCTACAAAAATACACAAACATAATACAAATGGAGTCGTTTTAACATCACAAGTGTAAGGAGTGACAAAATTACCTTTTACTGTGCGCCTCCACAAAAGCTCTGCAGCAAATGCGCAGAATTTAAGAATCAGAAAAGTGTTGTAATAACTCTGTTTGAACTTACAATAAACTACAAGTTAAGATTTAAATCGATTTTTTTTTTTTATTAATTTCTGTAGTATACTATTATGCTTCATTATCCACTCTCCACCTGATAAACTGTAACATCCTGGCAAGATTCACGTTACCTCTGGGATTTTAACTAAATGTAAATGTTGAGGTATTTGCACATTAACTCGTTTTTTAACCAGCATACATGTTCCTTAATTTTTTAACAGAACTAATGGACAAAAAAAAAAAATATATAGATAACTTATGTTTAGTTACTTTATGTCGTTTTTTTACCTTATAGACATTCATGTAATGTAAACAATGTTGACAACATAATAGCAAACATTTATCACTCAGATGTGTTAAAGGGTTTCTTCAGCGATTAACATATAGCTTTGTATCAGTAGAAACCCTAAAGTATATTCAAATGATTGTGCTTTCCCCCTCATATCCACCTGAGACGAGAGATTTATGCATTTTATTTCTGGAAAAATGTGTGTGCTCACTAGAGCTCTCCTGTTAGTTATACATAATATGCTGTGTATTTATAGCAAAATCAAAACTAATAGTATACTGTTTAGCGTCTTAGTTCAACAATTGCATATTTAAAAACACCTGCGTTGCTCTTTTCCGCGATATTCGATTATGACATATCCTCTCCCACGGCTTCCTGGGGAGGCTGGAATAGAAAAGTATCAATTGTTGAGCGCTTCAGAATCTGTGCGGACGCAGTACTACTATTATACTACATATTATTCATTCACCTAAAGATTTTTGCCTACTATATAGTGAGTAAGTATGCGGTTTCGGATGCAACCACCGAGTTCCAACATATTAGTTCACATCAAACTAATCAGTTGACTGTTTAAGTTGTCGAATTATTAATTAAAATGATTTGTTCATTCAGTAACAAAACGCCGCTATGTGTGGCTAAGAGACACAATCATGGCTTTGTTTGGAACTATTTTTGTATGAGAAACAGCAAAAACAGGCAATATTGTGGCTTAAATATATCACTTAATTTTAACATTATTGAACTTTATTGTTCATGCTGATGTTTGGAAAAAATCTTCTTTCTCTTCATGTGATATTATCAGCACTCTTCCTGTGATATTAACTATATTATATGATATGGAAAAAAAGACATACAGATGTTTTTTTGCCACCTTATCTTGAATATTGGGAGCATTCCAAATGCAATTAACTCTTTCCCCATCATTGATTGAAATTTCCGTAATTTATGAGAGAACGCTTCCCCAGGCTTAGCCCCACGGGGGCTGGCCCACCTAATCAGAAGCTTGGCCCACCCTGGATCCACACCAAATAACCGATTTCAATATTTCAGCTCCAGATTTTGAGAGAGATCATGGTTTCGTTTGCCTTCCATTAAAAAATCTGCTTGGTCTTTGTAAACTAGAAAGACGTGTGAGAACCCGCACCTGTTTACTTTGTGCATACACCCAAAGCACCCATAGACGTCTTTCTTAAAAAAAAAAATCACATTTGTTGAGCGATTGTTTCTGGGGGTTTTTTTCGAGCAAAGCTGTGATTTATTCCTCTTAGAATCAACATATTTGAAAGAATCAGATGAGTAAATGATTTATTTAAGCTACCCATTCATAAATGCAGTCATGTGCAATTTGAACAAATTGAGTGATTGTTTGATACAGTGCTTGCCGCCACCTACTGGTGGTTTTGGTTTCATATTTAAAAAGTAGCCTATAATTTAATTAATTACTAGCTACTAATTATGTGAAATTATATTACTTTACTAATTACTCTCTTTCTAACTAAACCATTCCATTAATTATTACTAAGTACTTTCTAAATCCCATATCAACCTCGACCAGTTGAACAATACAAAGTTATTGATTTAATAAGAATAAGATTGAATTATTTCAAATAAATAATATAAAATTGAATAAATTATTCTTGAACTGACCAAAGTATTTAAAAGGAGGAAGGTTTCATTACAAAAGTTGTAAAATTTTGGATGCACTCCACAATTGTTTTATATAGAATTATCGTAGTCTATACAGTATTTAATGGAATCATATCAGAAGTACAGTAACTGTAATTTAAGAAATTAAGTCATTTCTTACTTAAACTACAGTAATTAATAAATTAGTTACACCAACACTGATTATGTAACTGCAGTGTAAATCCATCATGCCCGATCTGAGCTGCATTAAGTGTAAATACAAAGAAGGATTTTGTTGATAACGAATTTATTTGATTTGTAATAGCCATACAGTGTCTTCTTATTCTGATTGAATTGATTGGTTAAATGGACGAGCAAACAGATATGACATTTAAAAATACTGTTAATCTATGGCTTTATTACTCAGTGTTATTTCAGGGTTTTGATCTTCTCTCAACACTATAGAGATGTTGCATATTAATGATGGATGCAATCTACTCCATCTATATTGACCATTGATCAGAATGGAGGTTGGATGTTGTTTTTGTAGACAATTTATTTTATTTTTTATTTTTTTGTTTAAAAAAGGGGGCTCTGTTCTTTCTTTTGATACATTGCGCATTCAGAAATTCATACAAAAAATATTCTGGGGCCATGAAAATTATGTTTAAATTGTAAAAAAAAAAAAAAATCTGGCAGGGAAAGAATTAATAAACTAAATTACAGTGAAAGCGTACACTCTAAATGCGTAAGTATAGACGCAATAATAGGTATAGAGGTAATATTTTAAAAATAATTGGATGATGATAAATGTACCAAATTCACCATTCAGATGAATTACTTTCTACTATTTTGTCATGGTTTGCATGTCCCTTTCTTTTTACATGTTCTTTATTTAATTTGTTTTATGATTTACTGAAAATCAAACTTTTTTCTTTTATTTTAGACCTGGTAGAAGAGAACAAGGAGTTTGAAGAACTGGTTGAAGGGAGGGAGAAACACCAGGTCAAAACTGAAGAAAAAGCCTTTAGTCCATCATTTAAAAAAAGAGGCAAATTATGTTTCGCTTGCCCTCAGTGTAGAAAAAGTTTCTCATGCAAACTAAATCTTGATCTTCACATAAAATGTTATTGTGGAGGGAAGCCATACACATGTGATCACTGTGAAAAGATTTTCACACAAAAAGGTAACCTTAACAAACATATGAAGATCCACACTGGAGAGAAGCCGCACGCATGCAATCACTGTGGAAAGAGTTTCAGACAAAAAGTAATGCTTAATGAACATATGAGGATCCACACTGGAGAGAAGCCGTACACTTGTGATCAGTGTGGGAAGAATTTCTCACAAAAAGGAAACCTTAACAAACATATGAAAATCCACACTGGAGAGAAGCTGCACAGATGCAATCACTGTGGGAAGAGATTCACACAAAAAGTAATCCTTAACGGGCACATAAGGATACACACTGGAGAGAAGCCGTACACATGTGACCAGTGTGGGAAGAGTTTTGCACTAAAAGGAAACCTTAACAAACATATGAAAACCCACACTGGAGAGAAACTCCACACATGTGATCAGCGTGGGAAGAAATTCACACAAAAAGTAATTCTTAACGAACACATAAGGAGCCACAATGGAGAGAAGCCGTACACATGTGACCAGTGTGGGAAGAGTTTCACAAGAAAAGAGCACCTTAATGAACACATGAAAATTCACACAGGAGAGAAGCCACACACATGCAATCATTGTTGGAAGAGTTTCACACAAAAAAGAACCCTTGACGAACACATGCGGATCCACACTGGAGAGAAACCATACACATGCGATCAGTGTGGGAAGAGTTTCGCACAAAAAGGAAACCTTAATAAACACATGAAAAGCCACACTGGGGAGAAGCCGTACACATGTGATCAGTGTGGGAAGAGTTTTGCACATAAAGGAACCTTTAAGGATCACTTAAGAATACACAATGAAGTGAAGCCGTACGCATGTGATCAATGTGGGAAGAGTTTTACACTGAAAGGAAACCTTAAGAATCACATGACAATCCACACTAGAGTGAAGCCGTACCCATGTGATCAATGTGGAAAGAGTTTTACACGAAAAGAGCACCTTAATGAACACATAAAAATCCACACAGGAGAGAAGCCATACTCATGTGATCAATGTGGGAAGCATTTCAGACAAAAAGGAACCCTTTACAAACACATGAGGATCCACAGTGGAGAGAAGCCATACACATGTGATCAGTGTGGGAAGAATTTTGCACAAAAAGGAAACCTTAGCGAACACATAAAAATCCACAGTGGAGTGAAACCACACACATGTGATCAACGTGGGAAGAGTTTCAGAAAATTATGTGCTTTTAAAGTACATCTGCATACTCATTCTAGAGAAAGACTATACAACTGTGACCAGTGTGATAATTTTAGGGCAGATTTCCTGAAGGACCACCTTAAAGTTCATACAAAGGAGAAGTCTTACATCTGTTCTTTGTGTGAAAAGAGTTTTAGTCAGATGGGTGCATTAAAAATTCACCAGAAAAGACACAGCGGTGTGAAGGATCATGTTTGCTCAGAGTGTGGGAAGCGTTTTTTTACAGATGGAGCGCTGAAAGTGCACCAGACCGTTCACTCTACAGAAACACCTTACAAGTGTTCACACTGTGACAAGAGATTCAAACGGTCAGAATATCTGAAAATACATGAGAGGATCCACACTGGAGAGAGGCCACACTCCTGTGATCATTGTGGAAAGAGTTTCAAACAAAAAGTAAACCTTAATGAACACATGAAAATACACACTGGGGAGAAACCGTACACATGTGATCAGTGTGGGAAGAATTTTACACAAAAAGGGACCCTTTCCAAACACATGAGGTTACACACTGGAGAGAAGCCGTACAAATGTGATCAATGTGGGAAGAAATTTGCACAAAAAGGAAACCTTAACAAACACATAAAAATTCACACGGGGGAGAAGCCATTCACATGTGATCAGTGTGGGAAGAGTTTCACACATAAAGGAAACCTTAGCGAACACACGAAAAGCCACACTGGGGAGAAACCATTCACATGTGATCAATGTGGGAAGAGTTTCACACAAAAACAAACCCTTAAGTATCACATGAGAATCCACACTGGAGAGAAGCCGTACACATGTGATCGGTGTGGGAAGAGTTTCGGAAAATCAAGTGTTTTTAAAGTACATATGCTTACCCATTCTAGAGAAAGAAAATACAACTGTGACCAATGCAGTAAAACATTTTTTAGGGCAGATTTCCTGAAGGACCACCTGAAAGTTCATACAAAGGAGAAGCCTTATGTCTGTTCTTTGTGTGGAAAGTGTTTTAGTAAGATGGGTGCATTAAAAATACACCAGAAAAGACACAGCGGTGTGAAGGATCATGTTTGCTCAGAGTGTGGGAAGCGTTTTTTTACAGATGGAGCACTGAAAGTGCACCAGACCGTTCACACTACAGAAACACCTTACAAGTGTTCACACTGTGACAAGAGATTCAAACGGTCAGAATATCTGAAAATACATGAGAGTATTCACAGTGGAGAGAAGCCACATGCATGTGAACAGTGTGGGAAGAGTTTCAGACTAAAAGGAAACCTTAAAGAACACTTGCAAATCCACACTGGGGAGAAACCGTACACATGTGGTCAGTGTGGGAAGAGTTTCTCAAATAAAGGAAACCTTAACATGCATATAAAAATTCATAATGGAGTGAAGCCATTCACGTGATCAATGTGGAAAGATGTTCAGAAAATCAAGTATTTTTTAAGTACATCTGTATACTCATTCTAAAATAAGACTATATAACAATGACCAGTGCAGTACATTTTTAGGGCAGATTTCCTGAAGGATCAACTGAAAGTTCATATAAAGGAGAAGCTTTAAGTTTGTTATTTGTGTGGAAAGACTTTTAGTCAAATGGGTGCATTAACGTTACACAAGAAAGACAACAGTTTGAAGAATCATATGTGCTCGGAGTGCAGTAAGGCTTTTTTTTTTTTACCGATAGTAAACTGAAAGTGCCCCAGACAGTTCACACTAGAGAAAATCCATATAATTGTTCATTCTGTGACACGATAATCAAACTGTCAATATATTTGGAAAGAATCCACACTGGAGAGAAGCTGTATCACTGCCATTCATGTGGGAAGTGTTTCACTCAATTATTTTCTCTAATCTTTCATTTAAAAAAAAGCATGTTTGAAATTATTTTGGTAATCGATTTATCAAAGATTATTAGAGCTATTGATCGAATGCTTCATTGTTTTACTTGTTTCGCTTATTCCGCTTTAGCAGTAAGTTAAAATGTTGAGTTATACTCATTGTAACTAATAAATAAAACAAGCAAATCACTTCAGTTTTTGAAAATGTCTGTAATAAACTTTGATTCAACAGAATTGAACAATCTCCTTCAGGTTTTCTGTTCTCCTCAGAAGTCCTCAGTTCGCCAACTTTGCCAGAAAAACAAAAGGGCATTTATTTCAGTACACAGGCCTGGTTTCACAGACAGGGCTTAAAATAAACTAAGGCTTAATCCTGGCTTAATCTAAGTAGCTAAATTATAAACATGCCTTATGCATTTAGCCTAATGTCTCCTTTGGTAATCATATTGAAAAAGAACAACATAAAGAAAAATGATCAGATTTGGATAAACTATTACTTTTCTTAAATTCACAACATTTACTCTCTTATGCCTTGTAATGTTATGATTATGTAACAAGAGTTCAGCGGAGCTAGATTATCTCTTAAATGCATGATTTTTTCACCAAATCATTCTTAAATATTCGGGTCTTTAGCAACCCAGGTCTATATCTAACACAGACGGACCTCTAAAATTAATGTATTAGAATGAGTGCAGTATTATTTAGGTGCTTACAAAACAAGAAAATAATCACAATATTGGACCTGGTGGAGAGTGACAAATGTCAAAATGAAACCTACACCATTACCTATACTGTTATTCAGTGCTACAGAGGCCCTTCATAATGCAGAGAGCAACTGCCTGTGCTGATAGTTTGAGAACAGGCATTATTTATTTTATACTTTAGTGTTTCAGTAAAAAAAGAAAATACATTCTCTGTATCTGGTTGTAGCGCTTTTAGCATAGCTTAGCATACATCATTGAATCAGATTAGACCATTAGCAATATCCTCAGAAATGACCAAAGACTTTATTTATTTTTTTAAAGATTATATTTTTCCTATTTAAAACTTGGAAAATGAAAAGTTGCGATTTTTAGACCGATATAGATAGGAACTATTTTCTCCTTCCTGCTTAATAATCACAGAACTTTGCTGCCGTACCATTCATGCAGCGGTGCGATGATATTACGCAGTGTCTGAAAGTAGTCCTCAGATAGGTAACTTCCAATGCGACCAGCACTAATCTTGTGTAGCTGCAGATAATGCAGAGTTGCAGCCAGCAAATTAGGTAGTGGATTTACCTGTGTGATTTGCCATGATTCTGTGTGGTGTAAAGGGCTGTGATAGTAAGTCGAAGGTGTATTCTACCATCATGTTTCACAGAATACCAACGAAAAACAAGGAACGAATTCAAGAATCAGTGGTTGGTTGCTCTGAACCATAGATATTAAAACACCGGTAGATTCAAACAAGAAATTGCATGTTTGCTCAAAGCATTTGGGACCAGATGACTATTTGAAAAAAAACATGGACATTGTTACCACGGTACGGCGTCTAAAGTATATGGCCAGACAGGGCGAAGTGTATCATCACCCATGGCTGTCAGTATAACATTATCATTTTTTGCTAGCTTGAATGACCAGATTGAAAAAGCCCTGCTTTTGTCTTTAGCTATCTGTGAAATGCAATCACTGAGTGTGGGGGTTTACGTGGCCATTTGGTTTATACAGTATATAATGTTAGTAGTTTTGTTGTAGAGTTCTTAGTGTGTAGTTTAATTAAAATAGAATGTGGAATTGTTGGTATTGTTTATCTACCAAGTTTCTATGGTACAAAATACTATGGCATTAGTGATGTTACGTTCTGTGCTGAGGCTTCGGAGCGTGTCTCCTCCATTGAAAATTTATTTCAATTTATTTATAATTTAAAGTTATTGTGATTTATGAGTGATGTAGATGAAATGAACGTGAAATGAACGTATGCAGAGAAAGAGCAGAGCACGCACACTCTCTCTGTGTTCATAATAAGCACTGTCTTACCATTTCTTTCATGTATTACGTTAGTCAATATCAAAAGGTCGGGAGACCTAATCGATGTCGGACAATTTTTTCCTTGAATTACCGCTGGGTGTGAATTGAATCTTCTCTGACTCACCAGTTCAAATCTTCTTCTTCCTTCTACCCCAGTCTGTTCAGCCACACGTTCTTTTCTTCTTTATATTTAAAACCTCATCTTTAATGTAACTGTTATTCCAGTTCAAATAGATACGGTTCAGGATCTGCACTAAAGTAAATATCTTCTTAATCGTCTCTCACAAACATCTCCATGGTTGCAAGGCATGCTCTCTGTGCAAGCAGGTTGTCACGTTGGTTATGTTGACATAAGTTAGCCTATTTCAGGCGCTGTGTAATATCATTGTGCCGCTGCACCCATGGGATGGCCGCAAAGTTATGTGATCATTATGCAGGAATGAGAAAATAGTTCCTAGTCATAATCGCAACCTTTCATTTTACACAATGTAACAATAGTCAAGTTTTAAATAGGAAAAATATTGAAAGTCTTTGGTAATTTTTTTTGAGCGCGATGCTAATGAATCCAAAAATAATAATGTATGCTAAGCTATGCTAAAAGTGCCAGATACAGAGAACGGCTGAATGGATTCAAAACGGGTAAAACTCATAATTCTAATGGGAAATAAGACTTTTTTTTTAAAAAAAAAGTTGAGTATTCCTTTAAGTTTGGGTTTGTTTTCATTCCTGCTGTTTCCTGTTTAGGCTTGTGCTTTAGTTATTTAAATGTGTATTTGATGAGCTTTTAGTATGAGTAGCCTCATGTATTATTTAGATTACCTTACTGCCTGTGAATTCAAATATTTGCTTGGGTGAATAATAAAGACTTATATCTGAACTGACTGGACCTGTTCTTACAGACAGCCCCAATGGATTCAAGCTAGCTACCTAAGCATTCCCCCTTAAGCCGAAAGTATACTTTTTGTTTGTTTTAATGTATACCCATACACAGGCATTTGACACGTGCACAGTTTTTAGCAATCTCTTGCCACAAGTTACACCCATGTAAATAATACTGCAAAGCAAAAGAAACAAACAAACAAAAAAAGTGCATGCGCGGTTACAAAAATCTGGTGGTGCATGTAAAAGGTGTACTCTTCTGTTGATGAAATCCGCATCATGCAAGCCTGTACTCTGACCCTCGCGTACATGTAAAAAGTGAAGTAGCTATACTTCCCAATTTACTCATTTTCACTTGGCATTTTCCTCTGTTCGTGTATTTCAGGCTCAACTTCCTGTTTGATTTATGCCCATCCTACCTATGTGTTGTCACCCTAATGAGGGCACCCCAGCTATAACTCAGCAAAATGTTTTTCTTTTGACTCATTAGATAAGAAATTCTGTATAATTGTTCTGTCCCTGACCTGTTCCCCATTCACCATTAATTGTAATTTAGGCAAACATAGGAGTGTCCCTTTTCACAGGTTTCAAAAGCAAGCTAAAGTCGTCATATTTGGGTAAACTTAGCGGTGAATGAGAGACTACATTGAATATTAATATTGCAAAAGACCCCACAATAGTGTTTTAACAACTTTAACAAAAAGAGAAAAAATTTAAAAGGATTTATAACGACAGCCAGAAGATAATTTTACCACAGATGCTGACGTAACCCCCCACCACCACCACCACAGCAGCGTAATTTGATGCACATGTATATAATGTAAAAAAAAAAGTAGTGTTATAAATGTACATACGTTGAAAAAATATAAGTATAGTATATAAAAAAAATCATTATTTATAATGCGGATGGCCGTTAATTTAATGCGTCATCCCAGACAGTCTGTGAAAGAGGCCCATGGTCCATCCGGGCGATAGGTGGCAGTAATGCTCTTATGTGTCTGCGATCCGACGTAAAACAAGAAGACGTCACCACTACCGCCATCACAGCGTTGAGTCTTTTGAGGTGAGGCAAGCAGTTCACGGTGCTTTGTATGTTTATACAATTATTTTAAAAACACAGCTGGTTAAAGCAGCATTTTACAGGGTCATTTCTGTACGTTTTTGATCGGGTACAGAGCTTTTTGTGCGTCTTTTCCGCGTTTGCTAACTGAAGTAAACATTTAGCCTAGCAGGAAACGATGTGGTGAACTAACCTTAAATTAATTAAGACCTGAGGCATTATTGTGTTTTTGTATGTTCTTTTGTATGATTGTTTCGATGTTTGAAGCAACATGCTATCGTTACCGAATGCTACTCGATCAAAAGTCAAAGTATGATCTGTGAGGGTGAATAATAGTAATCGATCTTTTCTTTTGTTTGTGGGTTAATCTGTTTTTACCAATAATAATTTCTGACATAAAAGAGGCTTTTCAGTAGCTGTTAAATCCACCACAAGAGATAAATCTGAATATGTAGATAAATGTGAAGAAAGTTTTACATTTAAAACATTTTAATATTACTTTCTTGTGCTGTTTATTTAAAGTCTATTTTTGACTAAAAATGTTGTCTTAAAAAATACAATACCAAGTCAATTGTTTGGTTTTTATGACTGTTTGCAGTGACTGTCATAAATTTAGCGATATTTAGATTTATGCTGTATGGAAGTTATAGTTAATAATATAATATCCCCTATAAGACGCAATAAAAGGGAGTGTCAAAATTAACAGCTGCTGGGTAGCCTCTTCATGTAGAAAATAGGTATGTAGAATATGTGAATTTGTAAATCTAATTTAATAACTTTACTTTTCAATAGATAAAAACAAATTTTTTATTTAATGAAAAATTAAATTTTTTTTTTGTGAATTAATCAAAGCATCAATTTGATAACTGTTTTTTTTGTTTTGTTTTTAGCTGTTCTGTTTCTCCTACCACACAGTGATTTACCAGTAAATGTTGGAATATTCCCATTAGCCCATCGTGAAGAAGATAGTTTGCAAAAGAACATTTGAAAACATGAATGATCCAGAGCCCTGCAGAATAAAGGAGGAAGATACTGAAGAACAAATAGGTTGGTGTTTATTCTTGAATCTTCAATAAAGTTATGATGCTTAAAGCAGTTCCTCATATTCAGTGAATGCAGAAAAAACATACACAAAAAAAAAACTCATAAGAGCTGCGAAATAAGATAATTATCCCTTTTATGCCCAAGTTTAAAATAATCTATCTGAGCTCCAGGTGTGAGTTTAAGTTGACTATTATTGCAGAACGCATCACTTTATTATTTCCATGGTGATGTCATGTCACGTGACCCACCACAGCCATAATAGAGCTGTATGATGTATCGCGGTTGTTTAATTTTCCCTTTTTTGATTCAAAATACTCAATATTTGGAAATATCTGATGTTACGATTGCCAAATACGGGAATGTGTTCTGTCATTTAAGTACTTTTTATAATAATCATGTTAGTTGCACTTTAGAGAATCACATCTGTTGGATTTACAAACATGTAGAAGAATAAATCAAAAATGCTAAATCAAAATAAATGTTTAATCCCTTGCTCTGGGTTTATGTCTTTTGATGTCTACATTATTGTTAGCTATAGCATTTATATTGTAGAGAAGTAGCCAAATAGGAAATATTTTAACATTTTGAATGTTGTTTGTTTTTTAAATGTTGTTTGGCTAATATTAGACAACTATTTTGTCTACTGCAAAGTGGGACCACAACACGACCAGGTATTTGTTATAATATGTAATGTACAAAAGTTGATTGTATATGTATTTTAAGTGTTGTTCTATAAAACCGTACGATTACTTGCTTTTGATACTTTATTTGAACAAAAAATTGCCAAAATTTTATTGTATATGTATTTTAATTGATAAAGGCTGTTATTTGCTTGGGTCTATTTTTATTACCATAAAAAAATCTGATTATTCAATCGTCAAAATAATCTACAGAATAGTTGTGATAAATGACAAGCACAGAGCATGTCCGTCTCTGGCTCAGCAAAAAAATGAGAAAGATCACATGACTTACTTATCACACCAGCGCGATCCAACAAGTCAAATGGTTAAAGCTGCAGTACAGAAAAGTTAATTATTTATTTCATGTTGATATTGCATGTTGATGGTGCATGTGTTTATGAACACATGCACACATGCACCCTTGTTTTTAAAAATATTGCTTATTTTTAAAAACAAAGATAAAATTAAAAATATTGAATTACTCGTATCATGTAATAAGATTTTGGTCATCCAAACCTGTTCAGAAGTGAAAGGTTTGTGATTGATAACATGATTGATAATGTGATCTCTGTAAGGATGTTCACACTGGCATGTAGTTATTATAGCAATAAGAGGAGGGAATGGTTAAAAACCATGGCAGGAACATTCTGGCCAAGTGAATTTTTAAATTTTTTGAAAATAAAAAATAAAACAATGAATAATACGTTCTGTTGTCATATTATTATTATTTTTATTTTTTTACCATGGTATCGATTTAGTATCAGTATCGAGGTATTTTTTTCTGGTATCGTATCGAACTCATAATTTTGGTTTTGTGACTACATTACGTCTGTAACTTATGTTATATAAGTTTTGATGCTTTTTATTCTTAAATAGTAGTTTTCTACGTATAATAAATATCCATTGTTTGTTTCTAATAAAAAAATGTATTAGATCATTTTGAATACTATTTCACATGTTAGATCTTACCTGTCTAAACCATTGTTTTGGGGGGAGGGCTCTGGTAGTGAGCGTAGCCAAAACTTGTCTTCTGTACAATCGTACCATTTTCCAAAATGGAGAGACACGCGTGCTATTATGTGTTGAATGTTGTTGTTGTTTCATTTTTCGTACTCGCTGATACCTGTATATCATTATAATTATTTTTAAATATTGAGTAGAGAAGCCAAAAATATGAATCCCGTTAGTTGGCTTAATTTTATCAAACAGATATTTTCTTCAGTTAATTTAATTCAAATTGCGATAAAATTTATAACGATGGTAAGCTCTAGACATTTTTACTCAATATAAATGAATCTAACAGATAATCACACTGCAGAAATAAACGCAACAGTAGCCAGTCAGCATGCAGCTTTTCGCTTGCACGCCCATTCGACCCTTGAGTTATCCAAAGATGATGAAATTGATAAAACTGTAACATGAATTCAGTTATAAACTCATTTGAACCGTGCCATGTTGACCATTTATCTGCTCAGCTCAAAGTTCAAGCAGAAACGCAAGCTCACTAGACTTGATGCATTTACTCACTGATAGGTCTCGATCACGCAAACTAAATCGAGCTGTGCAATCAATCGCTTGAATTCAGCAAAGAACACATCTCAGTGATTTATATTAGTTTAAAGCCAGATGAAACAGTGCTCAGTGTTACATTTACATTTAATCATTTAGCAGACGCTTTTATCCAAAGCGACTTACAAAAAAGGGGAGAGTAATAGAAGCAACGAAACAGACAAGGCCAACAACCTGTAAGAGCTGTAAGAAATCTCAATTAATTAGCACTATACACAACAATTTTTTATTTTTTTAAGACATCTACAACAAAAACTCACGTAGGCAAAATGCCGAACACTGGATTTTGATAGCTAAGTAATAAGACTCGGCAGCACGAATTGAGATCGGCAGGTCATTCCACCAGGTGGGAACGGTCCAGGAAAATGTCCGTGAGAGCGATTTCATGCCTCTTTGGGATGGGATTTCATGCCGCTCACTCGCAGAACGCAAGCTCATGTTTCCCTCAGAGTCGAAAGCAATGTGTGGTGGTGGCGGTGAGGGGGGTTGTTCTATGTCGGGGTGCTCAAATCCACTCCATGTTTCACTCACAGCAGCTATGCATGAATATTAGGGCTGTAATAAGATTAAAAAAAATATTAGGATGAATATTCTTTGTTACTTATCGTGAAATTAATAAAATGCCATTCATCTCATTTTGTCATGATTTGTTATATCCACACACAAAAAATTTAGATTGAAGGTGATTCTCACAAAACTGTATTTTTTGTAATTTTTCAAGGATCATTGGAGACTCCAAAATGACACCAAATAAAGAGTCCATATAATTCTATTACATAATACATTTATACACGCACCCATGAAAAAAAACATTACATAAAAAAAACTTTACAGAATTAACAGTGTATAGTATGTGCAATGTACAGAGAAACAAAAACAAACAAGATTATCAAGCTGCGATACAGAACGACCACACAGAGATGCTAAAAAACCTCCTAAATCCGGTTTGATTGCAAAAACCTACGATTACTAAACACAACAACGTACACGTGACAAATGGAACATTATTCTTGAATGAAACATACTTACGGTGCGTCACCATCGCTCTTCAGAAACAATTACAGAAAATGACAGAGCTCCTGTTTTAAAGCAAAGCACACACAGGAACGAATAATTCACTAAAAATGAAATCTGAGTATTCTCTGATAACTCTGCTGTGATCAGCCTGGCCATCTTTACATCAGTGCTGTTTTGGACTGTTTTAATGATTTTGATTACTGGATTAGAGTCCTGCAACGGGTCGGGTACCCGCATAAAAGTGGCTAAAACGAGTGGATTGTGACATTCCTAAAATTCACGGGCGGGGATGCAGGCGGATAATTAACTCTTTGCGAATCAGATTAAAGAGTTAGAGAATGGATATTTCCTCCAACTAGTGTTACAGGTGCTGAAGATGAAAAAAAACACATGTACATGAGGGCAGTATCAGGCCTAATATTGGTATTGGTGCATCTTAATTTGAAACCAAATACTCTACTGTACTGCAGCTTTAAAGCAAATCATATATGGGTAACTTTCCAGGAAATTGGGAACAAAATAGGGCCTAGAACTCTTTCCTTTCAAAAACTGAAAGGTTTGAGAAACATTCATACTGATTGCAAACATCAGGAGGTCAGACTAAATATTGTCTGTTTATATTTATTGATATCTGCTTTATGGTTTTTGCTACCATATTACAAAATTGTAACGTTTTAACCTCGACTTGTGACATGTATTATGTTTAACCAAACATAATAGTCCTCAATTTAAAAACATGGAATTTGTCCTGAAAATAATAAATGTGCCCCATTCAAAATAATGCATTGAAATGTTCATAGATTCTACTATGTCAGGGTTAACTTGTCCTTTTCTTTTCATGTTTCTCAGTTAGTTCGTTTTTTCTTGTTTACTGAAAATCAAGCTTTGGAAACTTTTTGTTACTTTCATTTCAGACCTGATAGAAGAGAACAACGAGACTGAAGAACTGATTGAAGAGGTGGAGAAACATGTCAAAACTGAAGAAATATCCTCAAGTCCCTCAATGGATACAAGAGACAAAAGTTTTACTTGCCCTCAGTGTGGGAAGACTTTTTCATGCGAGCAAAATCTAAATCTTCACATTAAATTTCATCGTGGAGGGAAGCCGTACACATGTGATCAGTGTGATAAGATTTTCACAATAAAAGCAAACCTTGACGAACACCGGAAAATCCACACGGAAGAGAAGCCGCACACATGTGATACGTGTGGGAAGTCTTTCGCACAACAAAGAATGCTTGACGAACACAGGAAAATACACAGCTTAGCGAAGCCGTACTCATGTGATCAGTGTGGGAGGAGTTTCCCATATCAAGGAAACCTTAATGATCACATGAGGATCCACACTGGAGAGAAGCCGTATTCATGTGATCAGTGTGGCAAGAGTTTTGCACAAAAAGGAAACCTTAACTTACACGTAAAAATCCACTCTGGGGAAAAGCCGTACAAATGTGATCAGTGTGGTAAGAGTTTCTCACATAAAGGAAACCTTAACGTACACATGAAGATCCACACTGGAGTGATGCTGTACACATATGATCAGTCTACGAACAGTTTCACTCAAATAGGAAACCTTAATGTTCACATGAAAAACCATACTAAAGAGAAGCCGTTCATATGTGATCAGTGTGGGAAGAGTTTCACACATAAAGGAAACCTTAACGTACACATGAAGATCCACACTGGAGAGAAGCCATACACGTGTGTTCAATGTGGGAAGAGTTTCAGACATAAAGGAAACCTTAATGAACACACAAAGAGCCACACTGGAGTGAAGCCGTTCACATGTGATCAGTGTGGGAAGAGTTTTGCACATAAAGCAACCCTTAATGAACACATGTCAATCCACACTGGAGTGAAGCCACATGCATGTGATCGGTGTGGGATGAGTTACGCCCGAAAAGGAGCCCTTAAGGATCACATGAAAACCCACACCGGAGAGAATCTGCACACATGTGACCAGTGTGGAAAGAGTTTCATAAAATCAGGTGTTTATAAAGTACACCTGCTTAGTCATTCTAGAGAAAGAGTATACAACTGTGAACAATGCGGTAAAAAGTTTTTTAGGCCAGATTTTCTGAGGGACCACCGGAAAGTTCATACAAAGGAGAAGCCTTATGTCTGCTATTTGTGTGGAAAGGGTTTCCGTAATGCGACGGCATTAAAAATACACCAGAAAAGACACAGCGGTGTGAAGGATCATGTTTGCACAGAGTGTGGGAAGCGTTTTTTTACAGATGGAGCGCTGAAAGTTCACCAGACCGTTCACTCTACAGAAACACCTTACAAGTGTTCACACTGTGACAAGAGATTCAAACGGTCAGAATATCGCAGAATACATGAGAAAATCCACAGTGGAGAAAAGCCGTATCACTGCAATCCATGTGGAAAGAGTTTCACTCATTTATCTACTCTAATCGGTCATAAAAAGAAAATGCATTCCTGAAATTACAGTAAGTAGTAAGTAGTTCAAGTTCTGATCCCTATACTTCCAGATGTGTTGCTGTGTAGTGCTGCATTAATGATTTTAATAATAGATTAACCCAATTATTAGAATGATTAATCAACTGCTCGTTGATTATTTCAGATTAATTAGTAGGCTTTGATTATTCAGCTTTTGCAGTAAGTTAAAATATTGAGTTTTACCTATTCTAACTAATAAATAAAATATTGATAACACTTTAGGCTTTGAGATTAATAATTAGCTTTTACCTTTTAACCTTTTAATAAACTTTGAGTAAACAATTTTCACAATTGCTAAGACACTAAACCCCAGTCACTGAACCAAATTCTCAGTGGCCTAAACCAATTTTTCGGATAAATCCCTCTTTTTTGCAAAACCATAAACAGGTTCAGGCAGTTGGACACTATTTGGAAATCTCATGCACTTTTTGATAAACTTTAAACATTCTCACTTAATAAAACGTCTTGCATTTGTGTTGATGAATGCAACAGGCAAAAATGAACTAAAACAAAGTTGTCGTCGTTTACAGACAACGACTCAAATTCGTTCACACTTGTTTTTTATGATATAATAAAACAAACTACGAAATATAAGCCGGATCAGAGTGCAAAGGTGCACTGAATGTTGATTCGAACAATGGATGGAAACAATCTGAGAGGGAGAGGAGGACGAATATGTAATAGAAGGTGGATGAAGATGAGAAATAAAAAGTGTGGAGTGTTCTTGAGGCTGGATCCGTCAGGGTTTTTCCCTTTGCTTGGCAAGAGATGATATTTCTTGTGATGTGGACAGTCATTACAATACTATACCTGCAGTATATAAAGTATACAATATAGTCACCATACTCTGTTGTGATTCCTTTTTACGTAATTGCAAAATTTTCTGTGACGTTATGGATGCTGTTCTCCATTTTTTTATGAAGTGTCTATATTATTGACTGATGTATGATTTGAAAGTGTTGTTTGACTTTGAGTACAGATGAAATGGTTTTAAAGTGACTGTAAAAAAAACAATTAAGTGTACATCCTTTTTATTTCCTTGTTTTTATATATGGTTTAAGTTTGTAATCATTTATAATCATTAGTCATTTTCTTTTCCATTTAATCATTTAAAGATTTTTTTTAGCATTAAATCATGTTATTATTGCTATGCCATTTTATGGTTTTATATTACTGATCATTTCTTATTTCCTTGCTCTTGCAATGCTGGCTGTTGTTGTTTAATCTTATGATTGTGTGGTTTGCAAGATATAAGAGAATGTCTCCATTTCAAGGTGTTTATGTCACAAGACAATGTTGTGAAACAGTAATTTTCCATTGTTTTTTCTTTGATATAATAACACTTGTTGGATCTGTACTTGTCGGACTAAGTCTAAGCATTGAGACATTGACATTCAGAGGAAGTCCGAGCATTGAAACGTATGCAACTAAGATTATTCAATAAACTCAGCTCTTTGTATTATCACTTTCTGCTTCTGCTCTTCTCTGTCAAATTCTCCGGCTGATAAAAGACTGTTAATAGAGTTTTGGGTACCAGACAAGGCTTTCTGTTGACATGTTTTACTGCTTTGGACACCTTTTTTGTGTGTGTGTGTGTGTGTGTGTGTGTGTGTGTGTGTGTGTGTGAAGCTATTAATTCACAACATGTCCTATCTAATAATACCTTATTATAGTGTTAAGTTAATTAAAACATTGCGGAGCATGATCAAGCTTTAATCTAATCAAATCAAACTTTTACTTTACCTAGATAACACAAAAACCTACATAACACAAACCAAACAAACAACAACAACGACAAAAGCATAAACATATACTTCAAAGTGTTGAAGAGACAATAACAGCGCTAAAGCTTCTTTTTCAATAGTGCTATAATGCAGCTGATGTTTTAAAAACTTCTTTGAGAAGTAACACACGGGATGATCCATACTGTGCTCGTCGTCTTGCAGGAGCGCAGCACCAGCTCCGTTAGCACTGGCATCCACTTCGATCTAAAAAAGGCAATGAAAATCTCGGCTCTGTCAACACAGGGGTGCTATAAACTTAACTGAATCAAAAGCGGTTTGACAAGTCTGAGTCCATAGGAAATCTTGAGTTTTACTCAGCAAATTTGTAAGAGGCAAAACGATATCTGAAAAATTTCAGCCGAATCCACGGTAATAACCCACCATGCCTAAAAACAGTCTCAGTTCTCTTTTAGTTTTTGGCACTGGGAATTCTAGAATCGCTTGCACTTTAGCAGAAACTGGGCGAACTTGTCCCTGACTAACCTGTTTTCCTAGGTAAGTTACCATAGCTTTACCAAATTCGCATTTTGCGAGGTTAACTGTAAGTGAAGCCTTTTGTAAACGGTCAAAGACAGTGTAAATGGTTTCCAAATGCTCATCCCAGGTGGAGGAATAAATCAAAATATCGTCCAAATATGCCTCACAACTTGAAACACCAAATAATACAGAATTCATAAGGCGTTGAAATGTTACCGGGGCATTTCGAAGGCCGAAAGCAATCACAGTATATTGTAGTAGGTAGTCAGGAGTGACAATTGCGGAAATTTCGGCAGCCCTTGGTGTTAAGGGTACCTGCCAGTAACCCTTAAGTAGGTCCAACTTAGTAACGAACATGGCCGAGCCGACTTTGTCCACACAGTCCTCCATCAGAGGGAGGGGAAACTAATCAGCTTTTGTGACTGCATTAACCCGTCGATAATCAGTGCAGAAACGAACTGAACCATCACTTTTGGGAACAAGAAGACAAGGTGAACTCCATGGACTATTACTGGGAACAGCGAAACCATTATCAAGAAGATACTTAATCTCAGATTGCATTAATTCATGCTTAGTTGGATTTAAACGATAAGCATGTTGCTTAATCGGAGAATGATCGCCTACCTCAATGTCGTGATAAGCAGCAGTAGTACAAGAGGGCACATCTGAGAACAGAGCAGGATGAACCTGAATTAACTCACATACATCACTTTGAGATGTGTCAGATAGATGTGACAGAAAAGATACTAAATCTGTCAAAATTTGTGAATTCTGCAATCGCACACCCGTCACAGGAATATTTCGTAAAGTCAACCCATCCTCGTCTGGACAATATGTTGAATGCACAGGAACAGAAGCAACGGGGACAATAGGATTTTTAGACTTTTTGTCATCGTCTCGCGTCACATACGGTTTCAACATATTAATATTGTAGGAGCCAAAATATGATGTTCTTGTGTTGACCACAGAGTGGCGCTGTTGGTACAAGATTGCTGTGTATATAGGTATGCTGCCTTTATGATGGAGGCAGGTGTTTTGACCCGGAAGGGAAAAAAGGTTTTGACCGCAATAGCGGTGAACGTTTAAGGACACTGTATTTCTGTATCAAATGTACTGAGTACTCAATGAGACATTTATTCACGGTGTTTGGAGTTGATGGGACCTATAAAGTGGTGATGTGATGCAAAGAAAGAATAGCCTTTCTTGTGTTTATGGATGAACTATAAACAACGTAACGCCAAGTGAGTCAACCTAGTTTCTCCGGGACCAAAACATCTCAGTAGCTTTAAGTATTAGATTTAGCTTCTACAAATATGACACACTCGAGTCTTCCTCTTCCTGTCAGGAGTATATATCACATAGTCCATTTCACTAACCTTTGATTTGACAACATAAGGACCATGGTAACGTGCTTGCAACGCAGATCCCAAAATTGGGAGTAAAACTAAAACTTTTTCACCTTCATGAAAACAGCGAAGAACAGTGTCTTGATCAAAATGGGCTTTCATTTTTGCCTGGGTAGACTACAATGACATACGAGCCAGATTACAAACTTTATGCAACCGCTCACGGAAGGAGCTCACATAATCCAACACATAAGTTGAAGGAGATTCCTTAGACATCCACTTTTCCTTCAAAAGCTTAAGTGAACCTCGGACAGTGTGTCCAAACTTTGGACACTGATCTTTGGGATTCAGCCCAGCAGATTTAGTCTTTGGACTCCAAAGACTAAATCTGCTGGACTGAATCCCAAAGATTCTTGTGTGGTTAAACGTATCGCAAATCACAAGAGCCGTAAACCCTCATCCGCATTTGTATGTTTGTATGAAATACGTTTGTATGTTTTCGTGATACCTAAATGACCAGAAAAATTATGATCATGAGCCAAATTCAACACTTGAGAACGCGAATTAACAGGTACCACAATCTGATAAACTGAATTACATTCGGATTCACTGACACTTGATGACCACTTCCGCATTAATAATCCATCATCCCAAAAATAAGCACTGGCTCTCTCATCTAAATCGTCTTTTCCCACCGCTGACATACGGCAACGAGAAAGAGAAACATCCTGCTGTTGTTCAGTGATAACTGTCTCTCTGTCAATGAACAATGACAGATCAACTTCAGCACTCGAATACATAGACAGTGGTTTAGAGCGTTTTAACTCAGGAACGTCAGCCGACTTGCGAGACTCATCGATATTAACAGTCAAATTCAGAAAGCTATCGGAAAGACCTACCACGTCTCCGAACCTACGAGCTCGCCGACTGGAAGTGGAAGGGATGGTTTTAAACCCTCATCAATTACTACGGTCCAATCCCCACAGGAAGAGGTGGACCTTACCGCAACTGGAAGTCCTACATAACACAAAAACACAAAGCAAACAAACAACAACGACAAAAGCATAAACGTAAATATATAAATAAACGGAATTACACATAATTCCGTAACAGTTAATTATAAGATTTAAAAGCTAGCGCCAGCTGGAGCACACTTAGCTTGTGTAAAAAAAAAAAAAAAAAACTTTTGTTCACAAAGCACTGTATATAAGAGCTTGATTTGTTTTTGCCAAAAGTATGATCAATAATATCCGAAGCTTAATTCGCCTGGAAACCTCATTATTTAGTATTTTTAGTATATTACAATGCACTAGCATTATGTTTTTTTTATTCAATGTTGAAAAAAAAAGGTTTATTCAATGTTAAAGGAACTTTATGTAAGAAATGTATTTAAAATAATCCGTTACAAAATGTTGTTCTGCTTGCATGTTCAGCAGGAAGCTGAATAAAAGTCTTTAACACTTTTTCTTCATGGTTGTGCTTAGAACATCTAGATAGTCTACAAATTATGACATATTACCCAATGCAGATGTAAGATACTATCATGTAGCATTTCAACTGGCTGCCTATTCACTTCTTTTCTTTTCTTTTCTTTTCTTTTCTTTTCTTTTCTCTCTGCAACAACTTGTGCAGCTCTGGTGGATTCCATGCCCAGGAGGATTAAGGCACAAAATATTTTCACACAAAATATTGACATTTTGTATACAATTTTGACATGTTCACTTAAGGTATAGTCACTTTTGTTGTCAGCTATTTTGACAATGATGTCTGTATGTTAAGTTATTTTCAGAATACAATAAATATAATATATCCAAGCTTTATTCCTATAGTATTGTCCCTTAAAGAGATATTGCATCGTTTCTGAATTGTTTCTGGGGTGTATTCACTTTTTTAAGATAGTGTAAGTTTTGCACTCCACCAAGAAACTTTTGTAAGTGAAGGTTTCCCATCTTCATGTCCCTTTAGAGGGCTCCATGTCATTCTACTTCAGAATCAGCATCAGAATACACCATTCATTTCTAGTTATATTTGAAAGTCATGAAGTAGTCTAATCTAATTGGTGTTGGGACTTTTAGTCTCTTCACTCTGCGTGCATATTTGCAACACCCCCTGAGAGTAGGGATGGCTGACACGAAACTGACATTTTGACGCTGTGTCGAGATCCCGAAGCGCAGATGTTTCGAAACACTGCTCCGAACTGTTACTCGAAACACCCATGTCACGTGACTGCCACTAAATGAAGCTTCAAAGTGTTTTTTCAGCTGCATTTATAGCAGTATTTTCCTTCATTTGTATGTAGTTTGCTAAAAAATATTTGTGCATGCCAGCAACAAGTGTCCCTTGTGAGACAATTTTTTTTTTCAAAGGCTGGAGAAATTATATGTAAAAAAGTCGACTAAGTCTTTCAACAGCAGAGCAATTAATATTTTTGAATAAAAATGTTATGTAACAAATGTGATACATTGTGGCTTTATTTATATTGTTAATCTTCATTTTTTATGACAAAAACAAACAAAAAACCATTAGTTTTTAACATAAAGTTATTCACAATGAGGAGGCTACAGGTTACAAAACAAAGTAGTTGTCAGACAGATGTTAAAAATATATATATATATATTTTTTTTTAAACATAGAGCACTGTCAAGGTTATTTCAGATCAATAGCCTACATGCAAGTGACCACTATGTAGCATCATGGAGACGGGTGTCGGGTGTTGTTTCGGGGCACATTTGTTTCAACTGTTTCAGCTACACAAAGCCTCGGTCTACCCAAAACTACCTGTGAGCTATTTTAGGCATTCAAGACCTATCTACTTGAATTGGGGAATCCTGAAATCTAAAATACTGCTTGCTGATCATGGACAGGAGGCAAGCTGTCGCTGCACTCTGGATGGGTACAGGAGACAACACTAAATTCTTTAAATCATTTTAAAAAATATATATATATATAACTACATTTAGACAAAATTAACTGTTGGATTTCTAGTCTATTATTTTGGTATGTTCAACTTAAACAATCAAGTAAATGATATTCAGATATTTTATTAAGTTAATAAATACTGTGATATTTACTAAGCCAGTCAATTTTTTTAGTGTTTGCGTTCTGCTGCGTTCATTTGGCTACCTACAAACACATACGGTAATAAATATGTATGTAAAAAACATTCCACATGAATACACAAGAGCACAAACACCTCGGTGAGTTTAATCGTGGATCACAGTTCATATCCAAGCGCGTTTCAAGTTTGATAAATGAAATCTCGTAAGAAGAAATTAAACCGTAAATATTAGAATTTCAATTTTAAATTTGTAGGCTTACTATCAAATAAAATTATAAGTTTTTTTTGTTATATTTATATCATGTCATACCAAACTTTTGGTTAAGATTAATCTTGCGTTATAGGCTATTTTTTATATTTCTTTTTAAAAAATTCTGTCATGACTGTAAATCGGTTGAGGCATACTGAAACTACTCGGTTACTCTTCACATTATGTCAGCAATGCCATAGGCTGCTATTTTAATTGTTTATAAAAAAAATGTAATGTACCATAAGTTTGTATTGCAATTAATCTTATATGTCATTCATACTATGACAAGGAAAATAAAAACTGCTCTAAAGAGAACTAAAGGGTCCATTCAACACCCTACATTATTTTCAGATATCTACAGATGTATTTTAGATATCTTTAAAATTGATGAATTATTAATTATTATTATTATAAAGAATTATTATTAATTTAAAAAATTGATGGATTAAAGAAATCTTAAATGTGATTAGGACTAGTCAAACACCAGTTAGAGATAGCCTATCTCTAATTATAGTTTTACTAGTAATAATTTAGTTAGAGATATCTCTGATTTAATTATCACTAGTAAAATTGTAATTTTAAGATATCTCTAATCAGAATTAAGCCTAGTATACAATCAATTATAAATATCTTTAATTACAATTTCTACTAGTCAAAACTCATTTGAAGATATCCAGAAATATTTTCCAATGGAAGTCAATGGATGAATATGACTAGTAAAAATAGCATTATATATCTTCAATGTATATTATGACTAGTCAAAATGACATTGTACTGTATCTTCAATAAATATTATGACTAGTCCTAATCACATTGTTGATATCTTAATTCCAATTACGACTAGTCAAAATTGCAGAAAAGATATCTGGAATACGAGTTTTGTCTAGTCAAACCTAAATTATGACTAGTACAACCATTGGTATTTAATGCTAAAACGGCTTGCCATAGTATCCGACACATCTGCATTTCGCTCGCGAAAGTTTTTTGACATAGGCCTACGTCAGCATCCCTTTTAGCCTCTAACCCCAAAAAAAATCACTCACCTGCCGGTAACTTTAGTGGGCCTAATCCTAAAGACCTTGATTACCTTCAGGTGTGTTTGTTTAATGTTGGCGCTGAACTCTGCAGGACACCACAGGATCAACTTTCCCCAGTCACTCCTTACACTGTGTGAACTGTTTTATTCACAAGGTTAGCTCATAATGTGATGTCAAGTTAGCAATGAGACAGCAAAGAAAGTATGGATAAGTGGATTTGGTAAATGAACAGAGACAATTGAAAGTAAGCATTACTGAATTACATTTAAGTCCTTTTGATGCTCAGTCATCATATTTTACTCATTCCCTGAATCGCTTTAATGTTAGAAATTAAAAAATGTAGCTGCTGTCTCTTGATATTTTTGCAAACAGGTTGATTTTTGGTACCGTGACGTCTTATTCCAACGTGCAGCTTACATTATTTGAACCTAATAATGCCTTACAAAAGGTTTGATCTGGTAATATAACTTCGTGTACATTTGTAAAAACGTTTGTGTTTACTGGAAAGATTTGGTGTGATGATAATAAAAAAATCTGTTTCTATTGCAAACAATTATAATGCCAGATCTCTATTGTAAGGCTTGTATTAACAGCTGCTAAAGAGAGTTTATTTCATGTCAATGGTTCTTCTTTTCTCATTCATTATGTTAATGCTTTCATATGCAGATCACCCTTAAACCGCCACTTAAAGAAATTTTCACTGGCGTCAACAGGCCACTTTTGATATTTACAAAGTGATAAACCTGTTTTATGTAAAAAAAAACAAAAACAAAAGCTACCAACTAAAAAAAAAGCATTAAATGGATAGTTCACCCAAAAATGAAAATTGTCATAATTTACTCCCCTTCAAGTTGTTTGCTTAACACTGGTAGTCAATGGCTGCCAAGATCTGCTTGGTCACAGACATTCTTCCAAATATATTTGTTTGCGTTCAGCAGGACAAAGAAATTCATAAAGGTTTGGAACAACATGAGTGAGTAAATGATGACAGAACTTTCATTTTTGGGTGAACTATAAAAAAGAAACTATATAAAAAAAAAAATTAATCTAAACTAGGGCTGCGCAATATATTGAAATTATCGAAATATCGCAATATGCATATCGCCACGGCACGCAATATCTGAATGATTTTAATAGGCTACTTCAACATTTTGAAAAAGTTAGGTCGAAGCTTTGACGCATAGCAGAGAATACACGGCACACAACTTTTACTTACGTAACTTGCTTGATATTAAAACAAGTTATTAAACACAACTTGCAGTCTTGCGCTGTCTGACACACACAGTGATCAGTGCACAAATGTGCACAAGTCGCCTCGCTGAAAGTGTCTGTGTCTGCATTACATTTGCAATTAAATTTTTTGTTTGTTTACATTGATGTTAAAATTTTAGTGTCAGATTTGTGACATAAATCTGCTGGTCACTTTCAGAAGTTGTAGCGACGCTTTCTTTTCCCAGAAATAATGTGAAACTCATAAATGGTATCATTCTCAGTTTTTAATTTCTTTTAATGGATTTTACACAATAATTGCAATATCGTATCGAATATCGCATTATTTAACAAGGTATCGCATTTTTCTTCAATATCGCACAGCCCTAATCTAAACAGGTTATTTGTTGCCTACTATTTTTTTTTATTCTGGTATTTATTTATGTTTTTACACTTGTTAATTTGGTAGAGACAAATAAATTAAGATTGATAAAAATGTTACAAATACATTAATTCACTTACATAATGAATTCAAACATAAATTCATAAAACAGAGAAACATGAAATGGGAATTGGTATGAAAACAAACTCTGTAACTTCACATTTTAATAGATGAACATAAAATGTTTGTGATATGGTGAAAACATCAATTTGATCATGTATTTTTCAATTCTGGCAGATCTGCTCCTCCTACCACACAATGATTAATCTTCAGAGAAGCTCCTCCCACAGCAGTTCACCAATAAATGCTGGATTATTCCCATCAGCTTCTGAGTGAAGACGGAGCTGAGCAGTGAGGAGAACGTGACTGATCCAGAACCCTGCAGGATGGAACCTGAAGATACTGAAGAACAAAGAGGTTGGTGTTTATTCTTGATTCCTCACCAGATTTAGGCCCCGTCCACACGAAGCCAGAGCTTTCCCAATCCGATCTTTTTTTTTCCTCGTTTCAAGAAATATCTGTGTCCACACGAGATTACCGAAACCAACTAAAAACAATGTAGTTTGCATGCCAGGCCAGTGTGTGGCGCTGTAATTCTTCCACAGAAATACACTAAAAACGGAGATAGTGTTGTTGCTAGAAGGGGTATAGCAGTGGTCGGAGGTGAGGCAAAATTTCACAATAAAATAACAATAAATATATTTGCTACTTAACAGATGTGTTTTATTAACGCCTACACCTACCCCAACCCAAAACATACCCTTACAATAATGTAGATACGTTAATTAAATGACGCAATCTTGATGTGCGCATGCCCAGTGCCCGTAGTTGTAACTCTTTCACCGTGTTAAGCCGGGTGTACACTGTGCGATTTTGGCCATGATTTGGCTGTCTGGGACAAATTTAGCAAATCCTAAAAGATTCCTCTGATCCTAGGCTAAAATCTGACGTCTTTGGTCGTTAGTTTGACATGTTCACCGGCAGCCGATTAATGAGCGCTGCGATCAAATTTTACCTCAGACGAAATTCTGGCAGTGTCAGAAGATTTGGCACACAATCCTGCAGTGTGACTTCTCCTACGACGACAGTCAAATATCTCCGTTTTTCAAGACAAACTATGACCAAAACGAGTGCTAGAGATTTCTTTGTAGCCTCCATTTCAGTCCCACGAGTAATGCATCTCACTGTCACTGAACGCGTCATTCATTGATGATATAAAACTCCGGGTGAGTTTTCTTGCGCGCGTCCGTTTTTAGCTCGCCTTCACTATCGTGCAGTCTGACATTAATGTCAACTGAGATCTTACAGTGTGACATGGCGATCATGTTCGTACAGTCTGACAAGGGACATTCGCGAAGGATTTTGAAAAATCGCACAGTGTGCAGGACCCATTAGAGGTAGTGTGATGACATCACCGTTTCAGAAAATATACGAATTCGCTGTACACACGAAAACAGAAGATTGCCGTTTTCAGATTTATGCACTTTGGGATCCGGTTTCAGAAAATATCCGTGTGGACCCCACGGTACAAAATACGGTACAAAATTTATACGTATACAGCTAAACTCGTCTCCGTGTGGACGGGGCCTTAGTGGTTGTAGTAAAACAATCATATAATAATAAAATAACTGTGAAAGGACACAACATTGATAAAGTAACAAAATTGAGCACCCCCCCCCCCCAAAAAAAACAAAAAAAAAAAAAAAACAAAAAAAAACAAACTGATATTCTTTTATTTCTAACAAATCAGTGAAAATATGTTTAAGAAATATTTATATTGATTGTCAGGAACTATCCGAGTGGTTTTATTTTACATTTATTTATTCACAAATTTTGCAGCCATGTTACTAAACCTTATTACATGAATTGAAAATATTTTACAATCACATGACTGATTTTATTAATTATAGATATTATAAATATTAATATAGACATAAACATAATATCAAAATCAAACAAAATATTCTATCAAATAAATAAACTGCATACTTTAGCATAATTTACATTAATTAAGCCAATTATAATTTATAGTGAAATTAAATTATCTTAAAATACAAACGTTACTTCTTTCTGCTGTTACACCAGGGCTCGCTTTTTTCAGGGTTCATGTCCTTTCCCTTTATATTTCTCTTTTTTTTTATGATTTACTGAAAATTAAAGCTTTTTCCTTTCATTTTAGACTTGATGGTGGAGAGTGAAGAACAGAGTGAAACAGAAAAGAAACCCAATCGTGTCAAAACTGGAAATAAATCTTTGAGTCACTCACACACTGTGAAAGAACCCAACAAATCTTTCACCTGCCCAGAGTGTGGAACGAGTTACTCACAAAAAAGCAGCCTGAAGAGACACATGAGAATCCACACCGGAGAGAAGCCGTACTCATGCGATCAGTGCGGGGAGAGTTTCAGACATGCAAACAGTCTTAAAGGGCATTTGGATTCTCATTCTGGAGAAAGACCATATAACTGTGATCAGTGCGGTAAAGATTTTATTTGGGCAAGTTCTCTAAAGGACCACCTGAATATTCATACAAAGGAGAAACCTCATTTGTGTTCTTTGTGTGGAAAGAGCTTTAGTCAGATGGTTCTTTTAAAAAAACACCAGAAAAGACACAGCGCTGTGAAGAATCACGTGTGCCTTGATTGTGGGAAGACCTTTGTTAGAGATGCTGAACTGAAGATGCACCAGAGAGTTCACACTGGAGAAAAACCATACACATGTTCACACTGTGACAAGAGATTCAGTCATCCATCATCCTTGAAAAAACATGAGAGGATCCACACTGGAGAGAAGCCGTATGCATGTGATCAGTGTTGGAAGATTTTTACGCAAAAAGAAGCCCTTACGGATCACATGAGAATCCACACTGGAGAGAAGCCACACACGTGTGAACAATGCGGGAAGAGTTTCACACAAAAACAAAGTCTTAAAATTCATATGAAATTTCATAGTGGTGTGAAGCCGCATACATGTGATCAGTGTGGGAAGAGTTTCACAATAAAAGGATCTCTTAAGGAACACATGAAGATCCACACTGGAGAGAAGCCGCACACATGCGATCAGTGTGGGAAGAGCTTTGCAAGGTTGGCCACCCTAAAATTACATATGCGTTCTCATTCTGAAGAAAGACCATTTAACTGTGATCAGTGTGGTAAAAACTTTCTTTGGGCAAAATCCTTGCAGAACCACCTGAAAATTCACATAAAAGAGAAACCTCACACGTGTTCTTTGTGTGGAAAGAGTTTTAGTCTGCTGAGTACTTTTAAAATACACCAGAAAAGACACAGTGCTGTGAAGAATCATTTGTGCTTTGATTGTGGGAGGACCTTTTTTACAGATGGTGAACTGAAGTTGCACCAAAAAATTCACACTGGAGGAAAACCTTACAAGTGTTCATATTGTGACGAGAGATTCAGTAAGCCAGGAACTCTGAAAGCACATGAGAAGACCCACACTGGAGGGAAGCCGTGATGTGGGAAGAGTTTCAAACAATTATCTTCTCTACTGATGCATAGAATAAAAAAATTGTCTAAAATCATGGTGTAAAGTATTCATGTTGTGATCCAGCATTTTTAACACTGCATCCTCATCAAACCCCATCCAAATGCTGAGCAATGAAATCTCTCTTTTCCATATACATCAGGACAAAGAAACAACATCCAAAGTTTAATGGGATGCTATTACTTTTTACTTTTTTTTGTTGTATTTTCACTAATTAATCCTTGAATAAACTTGTTATTCATTTTATCAACAACTTTTGATTGTCCAGTTTTATTGTGTGTTGATTCTAAAAATCCCCTGAATGGAGACGTTCAGGAAAAATGGGAGAAAACAAATTAATTGCTTGTTTAGTTATAGAAGTTTTGCACTCCCCAAGAAACTTTCGCAAGTGAAGGTTTTCTATCTCCATGTCCCTTTTGTGGGTTCTAGTACGGTGCATTTACCATGGCAACAGTAGTTTCCATAACCTTAACGCAAAATGCTATTTTATTTTCACTTTTTTGTAATTTTCTATATTTTTGATGAACGTGATGGCTCATACCAATTTACTAACTTTATTGTATTTTTGCAGAAATAGTTTGAGACACTTTTTAACTGTACCTTATACTCTTGACATCAGTGATATTCTTACAATTATGTGGGAAATAAAATGGAAAGCCAAACCAGTTGAGAATTAAAGTTAAGTGTATTAAGGCTCTATATACATGTTTGTCAGCTCCTCATTGGCTATATTCAATTAGGTATATTATATAATATATATATTATATTAGGTCTTAGGTACTCGATACTCATGTCATCTTCTCAGGCAAACAAAAAACAAATGGCTGAAATCACAGCATGTAGTTTGTTTCAGCACGTTCAAGTTTGATGTTCCTTATCAAAAAGGTTTTTGGTCTGTTGATCACTTAATGGACGAATATAGGAGTGTTAACTTTCAGAGATTCTTGTACTAAATACAACTAATATTGCAAACGCAAACCATTTTAAGCAGGTTTTAAATGTAATTCCAAACAGTTTATTAAAACACACCTGTGTTAACTTGCCAGATGAATCATGTGAACTCCCATCCCTCCTCTTCAATGGATCTGGAATGACCTCATGACAATCCTCCAAAACAAACATACACTGTAAAAAATTATTTCGAAAAAAAGTTACCTGGTTGCCTCAAAATTTTGAGTTCATTGAAATTAAAATGTTGAGTTAATACAATGAAAATTTTTTGAGCTTCGACAACCTTTATTAAAATATTATTAAAAGATTTTGTAAGCATATTGAGTAATTGTGTGTGTTTTATTTCTGATGACGCAGTGAAACATACCAATAGTGCTATTTTCATGATTTATCACATTTTTTATGTGGTTCAGATACAAAAATATTTTGAGTTTCTATTTATTAAACAAATTTCCTTTATTGTATCAACTCAAAATTTTAATTTCACTAAACTCAGAATTTTAAGGCAACCAGGTTACTTACTTTTTAAAGTTAAACCAACAAAAAACAACCAACATTTTTTACAGTGTATTTGCTTTTTTTCCGTTTTATATTATACCCTACATTTCTGTACGATAATGGTATTTTGCAAGTTTATGATAAGCTAATTGCATAAAAGTCAAATATGTATTAGCTTTCTAGTGGCTCCTAAAGCAAAGTCATTAAAAAAAAATGAACGTTATCTGTCTTTATTTGACGTTTTTAAGACACTGGTCCAATTTTAAACAAAATGTCTGTATTTTCTGTTAAGATGACATCAACTGATCATCTTTTCTTGTGTGTACTCATATGTCTTATTGGTTGGAGACTGATGTAGTCACTGCCAACTTTTGGAAGAAAAAACTATATTTTTAATGCTGTTATATGATTAAAAGATGGAAATTTCCATTACTGTATAATTAATTTGCAAATACTTTTTAAAGCTGGTTCATTCCTTATTTAATACCTGTTTGTTTAATCAGTGCATTATAAGTCTGTATTCATTATTAAGTCTGCATTATAAGTCCATATATATATATATATATATATATATATATATATATATATATATATATATATATATATATATATATATATATGGTGCAGTTCCACACATTACTTATCCACACAAACCACGCAGGACAATGACGGAAAACCCATCCACTGTTATGGTGTTCCACCCAGACGAGTCATTCTTAAATAATAATTTGACAGCAACATTAAAAGTTTTGCATACTTCTGTCTTATTTTTGGAGGTCAGGAGCATTAACAGCATATACAGTATATGTTTTTAAATATTACCATCCTGATGGCAAAAATGGGTATAAAACGTACCTGTTCTTAATAATCAGACATTTTATTACAATAATTGTTTTGTTATTGTTTCAAGAATAAAAACATACCATGATGACATAAGGGACATATAGCCTACTATCCAAAAAAAAAGTGAGTGGCCCACTTCACGCCCAGTGTCTGAACAATGCATCTACCATAGTATTTTTTTTAGTCCCTGAGTGTGACCAATAAGTATTTCTAATACAATTTCTTTTGGTAGAATGGTAAAACATGATTTTTTTTAAACAAAAATTATCAAGACAAAATGTTAATGGATAACAGGAATGATCCAGGAGCTGGACACATAGCGCTGGATGAAGTTCAATGAATCCTCTATCATGGGTATGAGGAACAAGGGTAATGTATTTGGGTTAATAGAGTGAGGTTTGACAAGAAATTATAGATAGATTGTCAATGTTTCATTTGTGAGAAAGAAGATGAAACATCCATTCAGATTTTAAGATAACCCTAGGCTAATTTGCCACCAGTACAGTAGGTGGCGATAATGCTACCAAGGAGTTTGTCGCCATTAAACAACAAGCAGAAGAAAGAAAGTATGGATAATTGGTTTGATTCGAGTATATCAGGTGAATGAGCAGACAGCTGAAAGTAAGCATTCATTCAAGTTTAAGTCCTTTTAAAGCTTCTACATCAGCCTCATCTGTTAGCTTACTCATTCACTGAATCGCTTTAAGTTTTTTATTTTTATTTTATTGTATTAAACCCAAAATGATATGTAGTGTCACACAGACTACACTGACAATAAACATTTACAACGTTAGGTTCTGCAATCTCGGTCAAACTTTCGCTGCGTAGCTATAAAACGCCCTCCCATATGTGAATGCGATGAGCTCGTAATCACAACTTCAGAATTGGGAATTATCACATTTCCGAGAGCTTGCTGTGAATGCAGCATTATTTCTGAACTTCCAAGTGGTAAACCCAACATCAGAGGGCATTCAAGTGCACTTTTAACATCGGAAACTCGTATTTACGATAATTACAATAGCACGTGAAGGCAGCAAGTTACGTGTTTACTTTTAGAATATACATCCAACAAATATGCTTTACTAACTCTATAATGAGATTGAATACTTTAAGTGTTACTGTTAAATACTTTATGTTGATTCTGTGATAAATTAATTTACTACTGATGTAATTATTGGAAAATCGAACTAGCTATATTTACTTGCTATAGTTATTAGCGTTTAATGAAGCATGTATCTCCACATAAAAAAGAAATTTTTTATGTGCTAGTGGTTTCATTCATCTCATAATGTGAGAAATAAAGCAGTTTTTAATTTTGAGTAAAATGACCCACCTGGGTACTCAAAAGAAGTGGGATCTCTGCTGATGATCCTGTACGGCTTGTTTCAGGTGTCAACAGCTGCTGAAAGCCTCTATTTCATATCAATAGTTCCTGTTTTCACCTCATTCATTATGCTGATGTCTTCAGATCTCCTGTAAACTGCCACTTAAAGATCATTTCATTGGTGTCAACAGACTGTAAAATCACCACTTTTGATATCTACAATGTTTGTTATAGTCTGTGATAAACCATGTTTCATGTAAAAACAACAAACTAAAAATCTAAATTCATCTAAATGTGTTATTGTTGCATTACTAACTGGTAAATTGATTTCTGAATTAATTTATCCTACTGTATTTTTATTCTAACATTTTTAGATATTTGGATTATATTAATTCTGGAATTTATTCATGCTTTTCTATAATTAATTGTCCACTTGTATGTATGTGTGTGTGTGTGTGTGTGTGTATATATATATATATATATATATATATATATATATATATATATATATATATATATATATATATATATATATATATATATATACTGTAAAAAAAGTATTGTTGTTTTTTGTTGGTTTAACTTAAAAAAGTAAGTAATCTGGTTGCCTTAATTTTGAGTTTATTGAAATTAAAAAATTGAGTTGATACAATGAAGGACATTTGTTTAATAAATATAAACTCAAAATATTATTGTATCTAAAACACATAAAAAAATTGATAAATCATGAAAATAGCACTATTTGGCATGTTTCACTGCATCATCAGAAATAAAACACAAAATAACCCAATATGCTTACAAAATCTTTTAATAATATTTTAATAAAGGTTGTCGAATCTCAAAAAATGTTCATTGTATTAACTCAAAAATTAAATTTCAATGAACTCAAAATTAAGGCAACCAGGTAACTTTTTTTACAGTGTGTATATATATATATATATATATATATATATATATATATATATATATATATATATGTGTGTGTGTGTGTGTGTGTGTCTGTGTGTGTGTGTGTGTGTTCTGTCTGTCTGTGTGAAGAAATGTTAAAAATACATTCACTAACATAAAATATTAATTTCAGTAACAAATTCAGTAACTTCACATCTTGATAGATGAACATGAAACATGAATGCGTAACATTTGTGATATGGTGAAAACAAAAGTTAGATAATTTCGTTTCGATTTTGGCAGATCTGCTCCTCCTACCACACAATGATTGCTCTTCAGAGAAGCTCCTCCCACAGCAGTTCACCAATAAATGCTGGATTATTCCCATCAGCCTCTGAGTGAAGACAGAGCTGAGAAGTGAGGAAAACATGACTGATCCAGAATCCTGCAGGATGGAACCTGAAGATACGGAAGAACAAAGAGGTTGGTGTTTATTCTTGGTTCTTCATTAATGATGCTGAAGAACATTAAAGGGATAGTTCACCCAAAAATGAAAATTAGATGTTTATCTGCTTACCCTCAGTGCATCCGACATGTAGGTGTATTTTTTTTCTTCAGTAGAGGACAAATGAAGATGTGTATCAACCGTTGCTGTGTGCCAGTAATATAATGGTGTGAATAGGTAACAATGAGAGCAAAAAAAAAAAAAAAACATGCTTGGACAACATGCACAAAAACCCTGCTGCTCCTGATGACACAAAAATAATATATATATATAGATTCCTCATTAGTGCCTGTGTGGATCGGTCGAATGAGGAATCTACATAATGTATATCTATGATTACGTCAGTTTGACCTTACCAGACAGAAGTAATAGCCAATGGGAAAACTTGATGAGACTCGTTGGGATATGAGGTAAAAAACAAAAAAACAAAGATAAAATACTGTTTGGTTTCTCACAGAAACCGATCGGTTCGTGTCTTAAGAAATCAATGTATCATCAGGAGGGGTTTTGCTGGGTTTTTGTGCAAGTTTTCTAAGCATATTTTTTTGTTTCTTTGTTCTAATAGAATTGTTTCATATTCACACAATTTTATGACTGGTGCACAGCAACGGTTGGAGTTAAAAATCTTCATTTGTGTTTTACTGAAGAAACAGACACACCTACATGTTGGATGCACTGGGGGTAAGCAGATAAACATCTCATTTTCAATTTTGGGTGAACTATCCCTAAAGGGTTATAAAACTTGCAGTAATTCACCTGATTTAATGGTTGTAGTAAAAAAAAAAAAAAGAAACGCAATATGAGCTTTGAAATAACATTTTTTTAAATATTATTTTTATAAGGATTTCAACATTTTACGAAAAGGTTAAAGAAAAGGCACAAAAGAAGCATGGAAAAAAACGAAACAAAAAAAAGCAAATCAATAAATGAAAATATAATAGCAATAATATAAATTGTAAATTATTATTATTATCATCATCCTCATCAACCGTTAATAATTAAAAAAATTGTTGAATAAACAAAGGTAAAAACACTAAACAAAAATAAAAAGGGAACTAAGAACAACCAGCACTGTAAAAAAATTCTAGTGCTTTCAACAAATTATTATTTAGTAACTAGTTCCACAGATTTTTTACGTTCACTTAATTTTGTTCTAGAATTTTTTACCTGAATTAATTTTTTTTAATTGGCTTAAACTTGACTTCAACATTAAAATGTATGTTTGCTCAATTCTTTTTTAAAGTTATTTAATTTAATAATTTTTAGTTGGCTCAAACTTGACTTCAACTTTAAAATGTATGTTTACTCAACCTGTTTTTATAATTAATTCAACTAAAACGTTTTAATTAGGGGTTTCATTTTTAAATGGTTTTAATTGTTACTAGAAATTGCAGTTGAACTCGTTACAACATGTTATAGCAAGGATAAAAACAAATTAAAGCACATTGTATCATCTGCATTTATAACATTTGGCATACAAACAATACATTTTCATAAGAATTCATTACAAATTTCTTTAAATAATAAAAAAATTACCAAAGCCCTTGTCACTTTTCTATAATGTCTTTAATGCACCTTTAGTTTTGAAAATACACACACAGTCAAAGTAGATACAGTGGAGCATTCTTGCTACTTGCCAGTGTTTCAGCTGGAAAAGGGATAGTTCACCAAAAATGAAAATTCATTTACTCGCCCTCACGTTGTTCAAATCCTGTAACATTTTCTTTGTTCTGCTTAACACAAAATAAGATATTTGGAAGAATATTTGTAACAAAGCAGATGGAGCAACCATTAACGTTACCATAGTATTTTCCCCCCCAACTATGGTAGTGAATGGTTGCTCCGTCTGCTTGGTTACAAACATTCTTACGAATATCTTATTTTGTGTTCTTCAGCAGAACAAAGAAACTCATACAGGTTTGGAACAACATGAGGGTAAATGATAGAATTTTTATTTTTGGGTGAACCATCCCTTTAAGAAGAACTGACTGGCTTGGATGAGAAACTTTGCAACGAGTCAGCATCAATGGATCTGGTCACACCCTGTTGGAGAAAGAAAGAGAAAAAATAATAATAATAACAAAAAAGTTATATTCTTTATACATTTTATCAATATTAAGAATTTACTTCCATTTGTGAGAATTCGTCCCACTTGTGATGACGATGAACTGAGCGCCATTTTATCATAGTATTCATGGTTATGTTGTTCCCTTAATTTACGGGACAATTTCAAAAGTTGGAACACGAAAAAAAATCACGTTCAACACAACCACGTAACGTCAACCCTAAATAGCGTACATTATTTGGCCTACATTAAGTTACACGTTTGACATGTTTCAGTAAATTTGCACGTATAAGTTAAAAATCATCACCACAACACGTTTGTCTGACACAAAAATAGCACACAACATGCTGAGATTAAATCTAAAATACATTATATAGTATTATAGTTTAAACAAAATTATGTATTATTACTTAAACATGGTTAAAGACCACATTAACGTAACGTAAGTTAAGTGAACTTAACGTAGCATCACTTAGGCCTAAATAATCCCTATTTCCCTTGGATATATTTATTTCTAATTTACTTCTTACTTCACGTCTAACGTTAAATATCCACACAAGCCTAATATGTTCGACATATTTGTCTGTAATTTAATCATTAACACTTACCTGACGCGTGAAACGCATCCTCAAAATAGCTGCTGCTGCCTCTCTGGTAAACGCGCGAAGACGTCCCTTGACCTGTATCCATCCGCGAAATCAAAAGTACTCCAGAGATGCTTCCGCGAAATCAAACAAGCAAAACAGATCCCTCCGCGTAGTCAAACAAGCTCTTGTACGTATTCATTAAAATTAGGCAGATTAAATGACACAATTAACTACATATGTTCATGAATTATATATGTATATTAAATTTGTAATATGCAAGTGTTGTAGGATCCATCTTCTCATTATAATGCAGATACCATCATAAACAAAACTATTTATTAATATATAAATATTGTTCTGATATAGGCTATTTTATCAAATGTTTCTAACAGCCCATTTCAACAGCACAAACAAAAATCTATTTACCATAGTAAAATATTGTGTGTAAAATAGGCTATTGTGTTGGCCATTAGTCCCATTAGTCCCTAAAAGTAGGCTATATAGTCCCATATAGCCTACTTTTATAAAATGTTGACTGGATTCGCGTTTTTTAGTCCAGTCAACATTTGCAATTCTAAATGTTAACTGGATTTGAAAATATCAATTCATTTAATGTTTTTCAAATATATTTCTGCAGACTTAATATAATATGTCTTCTTAACTAACCACAAGTAAGAAAATTAGTTCAACATATATTTTTTTGCTCTTCCAACATTTTATTAATTGGAGTTTTTAGAGTGAGGGCGTATATGCAGTTTCAGTGATAAACAAACAAACAAGCACTCCATAGGGCAGAGCAGACAGCATACTATTCCCTCCATTACCGATCAGAGTCACTGTTAAACTGGTTAAGATGATCCAGGAATGGTTGCCATATATTGTAAAATTGGTCAAGGTTATCCATAATTCTAAACCAGACTCTCTCCACATGAAATATTCCAGTAATATAGGTCAACCAGTTCTTGAACTGAGGAGCATCAACGGATTTCAAAATAAGTTAAAGTAAAAATAAGGTACAGGGCACTTTCCATGAACTGGGTTGAAAATAGAGCCTGAAACTCAAATTGCTTTCCTTTTTTGTTCAGTGAGTGATAAGTAAAAAGAGGTTTAAGAAACATTTATTTCAGGGACGCACTGATCTGATATGCAGTATCTCTATCAGATGGGGCCGATCCAGATCCAATACTTTGCAAACTCATTCACAATTTATTATCTTCAATATATATTGACATCATGTTGAGAAAGTTTGGTGTGAATCATATGATGGAGGGCCCTATTGTTTTCCTTACATTTTTATTTTCCGACCTTTCGGGGCCTATAACATGCTCAAAAACACACACGTTGGAATCGTTGGCCATCAGGACCAGGCACAAGTTGACATGGGGGAGGTCATTTGGGGGGGGGGGGGGGGGGGTGACATTGAGACAAGACATTGAGGATGTCCGCTTCGTAACCGCTGGTTTCTTCTGACGATGAAAAAATTATTATCAAACGTTTTATCGAACACATTTTTTTTTCGATTATGTAATTTATATCGATAACGTATCAATCGTGATACTTTTCGTTATCGTTTTGTCACCCAGCCCTATTCGAAATACACATTATTTTGAAATGTTTGCACCATACTATTGCAGTTGCAGAATGCAAGGTCAGATGAGGGAGATAAAATAAGCATTTTTACTATATAAACATAAAGTAAACATTGTCTTTATTAATAAGCTAATTAGTTAATAAACAATTACCTGGCATAAATGTGCACTATTCATTAATTGATTGCGAACCACTCTGAAGCAGTCTGAACGCAGTTCGTGAGGCTGTAGAATGTGCAACCGTACCCTGTTTTCCCGCAGTTGGATCAGCACGTTACAATTCAAATGTGTTAATCTATTACACAGGACTTCAGTACTGACTAAATCTCTTCCCTAATCGTTCCTCACTAACATTTTTGTATCGTTTTTATTCATCGACGAAAATGACAGTAGATTTTCGTCATAGTTTTTGTCAACCAAAACTGTGTTTTATTTAGTTATGGTCTCGTTTTTGTCAGTTAAAAAAGGTTGTTGAGGAAAATTGACAATATATTCATCAACGAAATTATCAGTGATGCAAATAAATAGAACAGTCATTCTACTTATGCCCACAAGAAGATGCCGTTAGCGCATGCTGGTAACCGTGCGTATTTAAGCTATGATAATTGCTAATGAAATTGCTAAGACCTTGACATAGTTCATAGTAGAGGTGACCCCGAAAAGTCAAAGATTCGATGTATTGATATGCGGAGCCGGATTCGACCACTAACCTCACAGTCAAATCTTCGAGTGTGTTATGAAATGAGGATCCGTTCTGGCAATTCTGGGGTGCTCAATGTCTAATTCCACACACACTCTAAAAACTTAATTTACTCAATTTTTTTGGTGAAACATTTTTACACTAAAAATTTTTTAGTAAATTTTAAAGCAGTGAAATCAATTATAGACACCATATGAACTGAGTAAATGTAAGTAAAAAAATTAAGTAGATCTGAGTAACTGCATTTGTTACATTAACAAATTAAATTGAGTAGAAAAAATGGGTAAAAAAAAAGCATTTAAAAAACAATATTTATGACTAATATGAACTTTTTTTATTTATGAGTATTACTAACTTGTATAGTATAACTTTAATTTCCTCTAAACCTTTGAAAAATACTCCACAGTCCACACAAACACACTTCTACATGACATGGCCTTTATTATCGAGTACAGCAATAACGTTACAGCATATAGTACTGTTTTGAAATGTAAAGAATAACAGTTATTTTACAACATTTAAACTCATGTAACAAACATTTTAGAAGTAAAAATTAAACATTTAAAAGTAATTCAAGTGTAATCAACCGGTCTGTTATCCCCTTTCCACCATATCAGCTGTGTCTTGAGCCTGCGTGTGGACTTTGAACTTGAGACCGCTGTCCTGTTTCATTCGTAGCTGAAAGATGCTGCCAGGCCCCAGACTCCATAACCTGACAATAAACAAACAGTTCCCATTTTTAATAAGATTTTATCATCCAAATTCATTATATTCATTATCTTTACGAATAAAGTTGTGTGTTTTGAGCAACACAGCAGGCGTTTCAAAGACCAACGGCACACATTAACTTAAGGTGACTCACACTGTCCCTGTATGTTGTTTTGAATGAAATAAAATGCCTTTTAGCACAGTAATGATTATATAGATTAAAAAAAACAACATACACACCTGAATTTCACAGAGGAAATGCCCCAATTCTGCGACGCTGAGAAGAAGAAACTGCTCTGGTGGTGACTGAGGAGAATTCAAATATCCGCACTCTCAACCGTCGAGCTGTCCTCACGTCAGAGGGTGGGGGAGGGGCGCATTGTTTTAATCGAGTAAACTTACTCAATTTCTTCAGTGTGTGTTAAATATTAATAATCTTGATTTTAATTAAGTAATATTTGTGGTTCTTGAAACAGATTTAATTGTTTAATTCAGTTTAATTCTCCATTCTCAAATATTTTGAAAAAAATTTCACAAATATATTAAGTATATTTAAAATAAATTATTGGTTATTTGAATACTAAATTATTTTAGAGAAAAAAACTTAAATATAACTATAAATTTTAGACAAAATTAACTGTTGGATTTTTAGTCAAATATGTTGGTATATTTAACTAAAACCATCAAGTAAATGTTATTGAGAGATTTTATTAAGTTAATAAGTTAATTATTACTCTGATATTTACTAAGCCACTGAATTATTTTTTAGAGTGGAGAACTACTGGTTTTGTACGGTTATATTAAGTAATATTCAAATTATGATAATGCTGTAAAAAGAAACGTGAAAAGAAAGAAGCATTCAATAAATATTTTTAACATGTGTGTGAATAAATCCAACCACCCCTGTGACAGACAGATTTTAGTTTCATTTTAAGCAATCCATGAAAGACGAGGAGCTCATTCTGTCGGCAGGGATTACTTAACACTGAGCACGTTTACATGCACACCAGTAAGATAACTCACAAATCTCAGTTTATTGAAATAACCAGTTTTCTTTTATCAGAGTCCTAAACGGCGGAAGCAAAACCGGTCGACACATAGTTTTTTGCCTCTTACCCCGATTTCGCATGGCATGTAAACGCATCAATCGCTTTGTCGGCTTATTGAAGTGCGCATGTGTGATAGATAGGTGACAAAAAATGCAAACTTAGAGCAGATTTAAATGCATCCAGACAGCACGAGCTAGCGTTTTTTTATTAAATAAGGACATGTATCACAAACGCAGACTCTTTTAAGACTCAAATTGTAAAGATGTGTTCTCATCTCATGCAGCATAAGTAGAAGAGGTTCAGTCAAAACCCTGCATCTGTAACGTTAACTGCATGAGGGATAATATGAGCCGAAAATCTGCCGCTGACACAGTGCATGCTTTTAACATCAAAACTGACCTTTGGAATAAAAATGGACATTATACACTACAAGGAAGTAACCTGGTTTATTAATAAGTTATGTAAATGATGTTTACGTGCGTTGTCAGTTTACTGTAAACGGGGAAAACTGGTTACCGCGTTAACATGACCATGTTCATTGTCGGCTTATTAGGCTTAAGAGCGTGCATGTAAACGCACTCAAAGCGTTCTTTTTCTCTGTAGGCAGGTCTTTTTTTAGGTTTATTTATCAAAATGTTCTTTTACATATTTGTGTGCTGTTCTGTATTTCAATCACGGCTTTAAAATGTTATGAGAAAACGCTTTACGAATGTTTTTCCACCAAATGACCATTTATTTAAACCTAAATAAGAAACCAATTGTCAGTTCGTCTGTCAGCTGGCAGACATTTTTGTTCGCTTGATTTAAAGTTGCTGCTGTGTGCAGTGTGTAAAGGAAAATTAATATAGTTTTACCCTTGTGCTGACTAGTGTGGTGCCCCTCCCAACCCATTCACACACACACAAACAGATTATTCGACTATCGGTCGACTATAGAAAGATTCGAGATTTCTGATTCAAATGTGTAAATCCTTAGTTTGGGACACCTCTAGTTCATAGTAAATCATGTTTCACTTGCAGTAGCTATAGTGAACATTTAAATAAATTAATATATATTTTTTTATTATTTATTTATTATTATTTACTTCAAATTAAACTTTTTTTCTTTCATTTTAGACTTGATGGAGGAGGGTGAAGAACTGAGTGAAACAGAAGAGAAACATGTCAAAACTGGAAAGAAATCTTTGAGTCGCTCACAAACTGAAAGAAATATTTTATTGAAGAGAAGATCCAACAAATCGTTCAAATGTAAGAAGTGTGGGAAGAGTTTCACGCGAAAAGAAAACCTTCAAGCACACATTAGAATCCACACTGTAAGGAAGCCACACACGTGTGATGAGTGCGGGAAGAGTTTCACACTAAAAGAATACCTTAGGAAACACTTAAATTGCCACACTGGAGAGAAGCCGTACTCATGTGATCAATGTGGGAAGAGCTTCACACAAAAACAATATGTGGAGAAACACATGAAAATCCACACTGGAGAAAAGGCGCACACATGTGATCAGTGTGAGAAGAGTTTCACATTTAAAGGAACCCTTAATGAACACATGAAAACCCACACCGGAGAGAAGCCACACACATGTGATCAGTGTGGGAAGAGTTTTGCACTAAAAGGACGCCTTAAGAAACACCTGAAAACCCACACTGGAGTGAAGCCGCACGTTTGTGATCAGTGCGGGAATAGTTTTACCCAAAAAGCAAGCCTTAATTATCACATGAAAATCCACACTGGAGAGAAGACGCAAAGTCTGATCTCATGTGATCAGTGTGGGAAGTGTTTCAGAGGAGCAAGTAATCTTAAATCACATCTGCGTACTCATTCTGGAGAAAGACCATATAGCTGTGATCAGTGCGATAAAACATTTTCTTGGGCAAAATCCTTGAAGACCCACCTGAAAGATCATACAAAAGAGAAACCTCACGTGTGTTCTTTGTGTGGAAAAAGTTTTAGTGAGCGGAGTGTTTTAAAAATACATCAGAAAAGACACAGCGCTGTGAAGGATCATATGTGCTTTGATTGTGGGAAGACCTTTATTAGTGATGCTGAACTGAAACGGCACCAGATAACTCACACTGGAGAAAAACCTTACAAGTGTTCATACTGTGACAAACAATTCGGTTGGCCAGGAGGTTTGAAATCACATGAGAGGATCCACACTGGAGAGAAGCCACACACATGTGATCAGTGTGGGAAGAGTTTCGCACGAAAAGAACACCTTACGGGACACATGAGGATCCACACTGGAGAGAAGCCGTATGCATGTGATTATTGCGAAAAGAGTTTTTCACAAAAAGGACACCTTACGGGACACATGAAAATCCACACTGGAGAGAATCTGCACACATGTGATCAGTGTGGGAAGAGTTACACACGAGTAAAAGGTCTTAAGGATCACATGAAAATCCACACGGGAGAAAATCTGCACACATGTGATCAATGTGGGAAGAGTTTTAAAAATAAAGGATACTTTAATGGACACATGAAAATCCACACTGGAGAGAAGCCATTCAAATGTGATCAGTGTGAGAAGAGTTTCATCCAAAAAGGAGCCCTTAAGTATCACATGAAAATCCACACTGGAGAGAAGCCATTCAAATGTGATCAGTGTGAGAAGAGTTTCATCCAAAAAGGAGCCCTTAACCTCTTAACCCTCGCCCTGTGCTGAGAAATAAATAAAAAAATGACATACCCCAAATAAAAATGTCTGCAGCTCTTAAACCCTATGGTCTATATCCATAAATGTGGTCTTATTTTAAACTAGACACTTTAAATTATGTTACCCAAAAGTCATAATAACTCAAATAGTATAGGGACAGATTAAAACAAGGGGAAATATGCATGTAAGTGACTCACGTTTTTATTTTTTTATTATTCCCTTATGGAAAAAAATATTAGATTTTAATTTTTATGCCCTGAAAATAACCTAAATATAAAACTGAATGTCTGATCATGCTTTGATTAAAATTTGAGGACGATTCTCTCAAAAATGTAGCTTCTGTAAGCTTTTATGTCAAAAAAGACTGGGCGTCCTTTCAATAAAGTCCAATTATATTAGAACATTTGTGTAATAGTAAAGAGTAGTTTTTATTCAAATAAATCTGCAATAAACTGCTAATTATAATGCATTTGCAGTCCCTGATAACTAAAACAACTATTTACAGAATTTACAAGTGTAAAAAAAACTCATTTAGTTGATAAAAACAGTCTCTTATTTAGTCTGCGCGTTGTGTGTAAGTATGTGTGCTTACACTGGCAGGCGCTGGATACGATGAATGAAAACTGTGGAGACGACGGTAAGTAACAGCTAAGTAAGCATGAGGTATTCACCAATGCTTCTTACGACATCTCTTACAGAAACTACGCAAAATATTGTCTTTTGATTCGTTACTACATCCATCAATCAAATCTATGCTGGCTATGCATTGGCTAGGCATTGACTGGCTTATCCAACAAAGGACCGGCGAGTTTGACTGACAGATGTATCACCCAGTGACGCGCTCCCTTTCTATTTATGTGTCCTAGTCAGCTTTTGATTGAAGGAGAGAGACCTGGGAGGGTTTAATATAACCGGAACAGTCCACAGTACAGGGGAGATTGTCAAAATAAGGCTTACAATCGCTATTTCATTGAAAATGGACATGATTGATTACTCTTAACACAAAACGCTTATGCAAACAACGGAGGATTTTTAGTTTTTTCCCCTTATTTTTTCGTTGTTTTGGATTAAAAGTGGGATGCATTTTGAAGAGTGGACTCTTACACAGACATGTATGCTGTTGTTTTGTGGATTCGTCCGATCTGATCTGAACGTCAGGAGATGAAAGATGAGTACCGCGTTCATTATGCTAATGTTTAAATAGCCACTGCTTTAGCATTTAATTTAACCCTTTCCTCTCTGGTGTATTTATTGCAAAAACGAGTTCAGAACATGAATCTTGAGTGTTTTAGCTTTCAAATGATGCATAGTTTGTGATAGTTGATTGAACAGTTTGTATAAAACAAAAGTAATTATAAGTAGAGACACGCCCACTTGCGTCAGACGCCCCGCCCACGATCCGGTGCGGATTAAGAAGTTAAGTATCACATGAAAATCCACACTGGAGACAAGCCATTCAAATGTGATCAGTGTGAGAAGAGTTTCATCCGAAAAGGAGCCCTTAAGTATCACATGAAAATCCACACTGGAGAGAAGCCATTCAAATGTGATCAGTGTGAGAAGAGTTTCCCATGCAAACACAATCTTACAGTTCACATGAAATTTCATAGTGGTGTGAAGCCGCACACATGTGATCAGTGTGGGAAGAGTTTCACACTAAAAGGAACACTTAATCTACACAAGAAAATCCACACTGGGGAGAAGCCGTACACATGTGATCAGTGTGGGAAGAGTTTTAGACAAGCAGGTGCTTTTAAATCACATCTGCGTACTCATTCAGGAGAAAAACCATTCAACTGTGATCAGTGTGGTAAAAACTTTATTTCGGCAGAATCCCTGAAGAGCCACTTGAAAGTTCATACAAAAGAGAAACCTCACATGTGTTCTTTGTGTGGAAAGTGTTTTAGTCAGATGAGTAGTTTAAAAGGACACCAGAAAATGCACATGGGTGTGAAGAATCATTTGTGCTTTGATTGTGGGAAGACCTTTATTACAAAAACTGAACTGAAGCTGCACCAGAGAGTTCACACTGGAGAAAAACCTTACAAGTGTTCACACTGTGACAAGAGATTCAATCAGTCAAGCGTCCTGAAAGCACATGAGAAGACCCACACTGGAGAAAAACCTCACAAGTGTTCACACTGTGACAAGAGATTCATTCAGTTAGGAAACATGAAAATACACGAGAGGATCCACACTGGAGAGAAACCGTATCACTGCATTCCATGTGGCAAGAGTTTCACTCATTCAACTTCTCTACTAAATCATACAAGAAACAACTGTCTGAAATCATGACATCATTTATAAATTCATCTTCAGATCCAGCCCTTTCAAACGCAATGCTGCCCACTCATCAAACTACACAATATACCCATAAGCAAATCTGACCCAACAAAAAAAGCAACTCTTCCATATGAATCAGGACAAAGAAAAAATAAACATACAGTAAACAAAGTTAATTTTCCAAAACTGTTTAAAGTCCAAAAGAACAACTTTATTGCACTCTAAAAATGGCTGGGTTAAAAACAACCCAATTGGCAACTCAGCGCTGGGTAATTATTGGACAGAACACATGCTGGGTTAAATTAACCCAGTGGCATTTTAACCCAGCAGGCTGGGCTGTGGAGAAAACCCCAAATGTAGTCAATTTTTACCATTAATGGATTTGCTATTCTTAGTTATTCTTGCTGGGTTGTTCTTAAAATGTATCCTGTGCATTAGCCTACTGTAAAACTAGACAATCGTGAAAGAACAAATGAAGAATGCATGTTCAGACTGTTAAAACAATAATTTTTATTGCTTGACAAATGGTACAACACACAAATGTGTTAAAATTGGCAACAATGACGACTACAAACCTAATATATTCTGTCAATGTATTCACGTTTAAATCGAACTTTTATTTTGACGGGTTGCCGTGACCTTTGAGTATTTGTGTTTATGATATGACAGTTTTCTCAAATGAAACGGTAAGTACGGTCTATGTAGTAAAAAAAAAAAAGTATTTTTTTACGGTCTATGGTAAATACTCATGTCCTCAGTGAACGGCAGATGCTAAAAAGACTACAAGCGTGTGGCGCGCGTGTGTGTACGCTCGCGCACGCGCCCCCGTCATTCACACAGAGACGCAAAACAGGAAAGAGTAATATTAGTAGTATTTAATGAGACACTGGTATATATTCGGCTACAGTCTGGAGCCCTGCGTGACGCGACTGAACGATAGACGCAGCTACGGGACCGAATATAGTCTACTTGTGAGTCGACGCTAGCCTACTATCGTCACATTTTTAAAATTTCAGTACTTACCGAAGTAGCCTACCGGTAGCCTACTTGTGACATCCCTACATAAAACCATGGTTAATTTTCGTAAGGGGATCATGGTTCCGTGTAATTACAAACTGTATTTATCTATCGTCTCACATGCCTACCTAAACTAACACGAGTCAGTACATTGCATCGGATTCTGAGGTAAAACTTTCGTCGTAACATTGCCGTGAAGAAAAAAAAAACTATAATTATGCTAATTAAAATGATTATTAATGAAAACATTATGAACTTCTCTTAAAACATCTGCAACTAGTGGCTTTGCCTTTTGCATTGTCCTTTCAAAATGACAGTTTGGGAGCGAATTTAAACGAATCAAGGCGGGAAGCACGTGAAACAACCAAGCGCTGGGTAGAATCAACCAAGCATTGCGACCCAGCAGGTTTAACCCAACGACTGGAAGTTTTAAACTACCCAATGGTGTTTAAAATATGATCAAATAAACCTACAAAAATTACCCAACAGTCTTAACCCAGCATTTTGGGTTAAAAAACAACCCAGCATTATTTAGAGTGTAGAATGTTTAAAAAATATATATATTACAAAGGGATGTCCTATTATATGTCCATGTGCTGGCATGTTTAGTAGGAAGTTGAAGAAGAGTCTTTAACACTTTTAAGCAGGACATGTATACTTTTTCTCTATTGCTGTGTCTAGTTACTCTGATACTTTTGAAATATTTACCAAATGCAGATGTAAGACCTTATCACGTAGCTTTTATAAACCGGCTGCTTATTCGCTTCTCTTCTCTTTTCTTGAGATGCTTTAGTTATCTTGTATGTCAAAAAAGAGAGAAATCTTATTTGTTTGCACATTTATTACTTCATTTATATATTCAACCAATTCTTGACTAAACTTGTTACTTATATTTTTTCCAACAACATTTATTGTCCATTTTTATTGTGTGCTAATTCTACAAAGCCCCAATCAGGGGGGGAAAATATATTAGTTTTGCTAATGAATTGCTATACTTTACACATTAGTTTAGTTATATATAAGTTTTGCATTTCCCCAAGAAACATTTACAAGTGAGTGATTGTGTTTTCCATCTCCATATTGCCTCCTTTTGAGGGCTGAATGTTATTCTACTTGCATCAGAATAAACCATTCTGCTCAATTTTAATTATATTTGAATATCATAAACTATCTGATTCGTTTTGGGACTTTTATGCATAAACACTTTCCTCGCTTCTAAACTCTAGCAGACACAGTGGCTAGTAAGCAGATGTCACTGGGTCTCTTGACCTCAGGGGGTCAGGTGAGATCCCATTCCAAGGGTCCAGATGCAAAACGGAAAGACAGAACACTGTTATTTGTGTGCTGCTTCTTAACTCTTACCATGTGTGGACAATTACAGGAGGAGAGCAGTGGAGACCATGAGTTAGAAACAAACTATTAGAGAGCAGAGCTTTGTTGTGACTGTTAGTTAGCACTCTTCGGACATTCAGGATGGCTGTATGAATGTGACTTTTTTTTTCCTTGCAAGAAAATAAATCTTTATAAAGACAATTGGCAAAGGTTTGTGTCTTTATTTCAGTGATGCATTAATTAAAGTTCATTTTTGCCACTGCAGATGCCAATTTAAATGAACTAGGACATTGTCCTGTTGTGTGCAGGCTGGTTTTTTTTTTATGTGTTTGTTTTTAGGTTGGATTTTCGTACCGTGGGCGGCATTCTTTAGTGTGGATGCATCACGTGTGGAGGAGATGGCGAGACACTGGAAACACTAAACTTGGATCTATTTTTCTCACTTTACATTGGATTTGCGATTCCTGCAGTTTGTTTATCTTTTGAACTTGAGGAGACTTTTAAGTAACTTTTAAGAACTATGGATGAAAAAACAAATTATTTGTTGTTTGGACTGAAAACTTTGAAATTAAAAGAATTGTTTGATCTGATAAGAGGTGACTTAAATGTCTACATTATTTTCTTTCATTATCAATGTGGTAATGAAAATGTATTGTAAATGTGTCGTGTTGGTTTATATTGGTTTGGCAATGTCATTTAATTTTGGTTGTGAAAAATAATTTCACAAAATACACTGAAATAAGGAAACAAAAGATATATATTCATAAAACAAACAAACAAATAACTAATAAAACCTGTTATTTAGGTGTAAATAAATTAGATCTAAAGCCAAAAAAGTAAAGTATAAATTATAAAGAAATTCAGAACATAAATTAATTTGCTAAAAGGTTAAATGAAAGGAACTAACATTAGACATTTGTCTTTTGTTGACATTGTTTGTAATACATTCAGGTAATTGTTTTAATTTGTAACTGTTACATTTCTTTATAATTTATTTTATTTCAAGTACATTGTTGATTCATATATCTTTCTTTAGTTCTTAATTATTTCATTCAATTGATTATTTTTTATATAAATAAGTGTGGATGGATTTTCTTTTACATGAAAAAAATATTTTTTAGTGAAAAAACATGCTGACCACAGCACCATGAGGTCCTCTCATTCATGGCCAAGGGGAAATTGGAGGGGCTTGAAAACATAATGCTCATATGACCACAAATGTGTTTTGTTGACCAGATACAGGGGGTGTCTCACATTACCCCACTCTCCCCTATATATATATATATATATATATATATATATATATATATATATATATATATATATATTCAACATCCAGCATGACAGTAAAGATTTGTGAGCATTTTTTTATTATCATTTTATTTTATTTATCATTGTTTATTTTCCCTTTATCACTTTTGGCTCAAACAAATAGATATCGATGAAAGATTATTGTCATTGCTTTTTTCCCTACAGACACCACAGATAAAACCCCAAATCCGGTTTCTGTGGACAATTAATCTCACCTCCTTCAATTTGATTGGACATCTCAAATATGACATTGATGAGCACTTTTAGACCACTAAGACTGATCAGGCTAAACAGATAGTTTTTGCCTTAAGTAGGTCATGTGGGCCATTTGTCTGGGCTGAGGGAAGGATATGGGCTGCATAATTCTATACTTCCTTCTTTATATCTGACATCCCAACCTGAAAAAAGTAATTTCAGGGAGGTATCCTGAACCCACAAAGTCACTGTTACAAACTGTACAGCATGCAAGATTGTCATTATGTTTAACGCTTATAAGACAGGGGTACACTTTCATGTTAAAATTCTCTTGTTTGTCTCTAAGGCAGTTTGGCCTGTGTGTGTGTGTGTGTGTGTGTATTTGTGTGTGTGTGTGTGTGTGTGTGTGTGTGTGTGTGTGTGTGTGTGTGTGTGTGTGTGTGTGTGTGTGTGTGTGACAGGTTCGGGTAAATACCGCTTTAGATCTCTCCTGATGTATTTTATAATCTTTTTGGAATGTAGTTCATCCGCAGGAGTCGCCTGAGTGTGACAGTCTGACGTGAAATACAGCCCATGAGCCTCCTCCTTTATGAAATGGATAGTTTTGGTGAAATACAGCCCATGAGTCTCCTCCTTCATGAAATGGATAGTTTTGGTGAAATACAGCCCATGAGCCTCCTCCTTCATGAAATGGATGTTTCAGACCCACACAGAGACGAGAGGAGTTACCAGATGAACCTCTGAGCATCATGTCACTGCACATGTAAAGTTAGTCGGCTAACGCCTTTCCAGAGCCAATGTTGTTCATACTCATTTTATTTCAAAGCATGATCTTAAAAGTTGAAATAAGATTTAAATAAAATTAAATACATTTGTATCTTCTATATCTTCCCAGAAGACTGATGTAGATAAAGATAGCGTCTGATGATTTAGCTTAAATTCAACCTAAAACATATTTTTTAACTAAATGACGTCTGTTCAAAAACTTTAGATTGTTCACATTTAAAAGCAAAAACTGCGCTTAGTTTTCTTAATCTTATTTTTACAAAGATTCAGGCAGATCTTAAACTATTAACCTTGTATGAATGCCATGAAACACATTGACAAAGTTTGTCCTCCTCTGTGGTCAAAGACAGAGCATAAGTTAAGTTTAATTTTTAATTAAATTTTAATTGTACTTTAAACCCATGCATGTCACGGTACATGAAAAAGATGAGAAATCAGTATTGTGAAATCCACTTAATGAGAACCTTAGGTTATTTTTTATGGTAGCTATGCCTTAAAGTTTTTTTTCTTTTCTGAATGTTGGTACATTTTTACCAGTATTTACCATACTTTAAATACAGAAATTAAAATTAAAAATATTTGCTAGCCTACAAATTTGTGAATATTATTTTCAAATAAAATATTTTTATTTGATTTTCCAAAAGGTACATATTGAAAAGGGGGACTGTCTTATATTCATGGTGGTCTTATATTTAGAACAATGTGGTATAGCCTATTTCCGATAATTTTACATTTACATTTATGCATTTAGCAGACGCTTTTATCCAAAGCGACTTACAACTTTACAATTTTTTTAATAACATTTTTTTTTCACAACACTAAGCAACATTCTCCTCTGAATTATACACCATTTAATTCTATACAAAATAATACTAATGTTTTATTTAATATATAGAATCACCACAAGATGACAGCATAGGCTTATTTTTTTTTTTGGGGGGGGGGGGGGTCATGTATACTTAGCTTTTAACACTATTGCACCTAAACATGGATATAACGATTATGACAAATATATAAAACAGGTCAATTCACTAATTCACTAACAAAACAAAGTATGAATATTTCAAAACAAATTCAGCAACTTTACATTTTGATAGATGAACATAAAAAATAAACGCATATATAGGCCTATATATTTTTTTAAATTGGTGAAAACTTCAATTTTATTTTTTATTTTGGCAAATCTGCTTCTCCTTAAACACAATTGATCTTCAGAGAAGCTCCTCCCACAGCAGGTCACCAATAAATGCTGGATTATTCCCATCAGCCTCTGAGTGAAGACAGAGCTGAGCAGTGAGGAGAACATGACTGATCCAGAATCCTGCAGGATGGAACCTGAAGATACTGAAGAACAAAGAGGTTGGTGTTTATTCTTGATTCCTCATTAATGATGCTGAAGAACATTAAGGGTTATAAAACTTCCAGTAGTTCACCTGATTTAGTGGTTGTAGCCTAGTTATAAAAAAGAAAAAAGCGATATGAGTTGTGAAATAACATAGTTAAAGTAAAATAAGGTACAGGGCACTTTTCATTAACTGGGTAGAAAATGGAGCCTGCAACTCAAATAGCTTTTCTTTTTTGTTCAGTGAGTGATCTGTGAAAAGAGGTTTAAGAAACATTTATATCAGAACATTTATACATGGGCGTAGATTAGGCAAGGGGATGGGGGGGACGTGTCCCCCGCACTTTTAATAAAATGTATTTTCGTCCCCGCGCACTTTTACTGGGTCTCACCGAACCTAGTCGAGCCGCTCCGGCGTTACCTGCGCGGCGGCGTAAAGCCAGCTTTCTTTAACATCGGTTGATAGCGCGCCTCTTAAAGTCACGGGCAACTGTATTTACATTGAAACTGAAAGCTAAATTCATCATCATTATTCCAGACTTCAATGTCACATGATCCTTCACTAATCATTCTCATATGAGGATTTTATAATCAAAAAACATGTATGATTTATTATCAAAACAATGTTGAAAACAGCTGTGCTGCTTAAATATGTTGTGGATAGGCCTTCATTTTATTTTTCAGGATTCTTTGATGAATACAGTTCAATGGACAGGAATTATTTGCATTTATTAAATACATTATTATCTTTTGTAATATTAAAAATATCACTTGTGATCAATTTAATGCATGTATGATAAATAAAAGTATTAATTTCTCTATTTTTTAATTTGACCACAAATGTTAGAATGGTATGGTTGTTTCCACAAAAATGAAGCAGCACCATGAGCAGCAAAACTTTTAAACACTGATAATAATCATAAATATTTGTTGAGCATCAAATCCTAATATGAGAATGATTAGTGACACTGAAGACTGGAGTAATGATGATAAATTCAGCTTTGATCACATAAATTGCACTTTATTATATATTAAAGAGAACAGCTGATTTACATCAGAATAATATTTCTCAAATATATATATTAAAGTAGGCTACCATCAACAAAGTACAAATATAATGTAAATCCACCAAACACAACACAAGACCAATGTTGCAGACTAAAGAAACTTATTATTATTTATATAAGAAATTTATTTCAACACGCCCAAAATGTTGACATGGACATTCATAATACTGTAACAAAAAGTCACTTTACATATTGTACTGTACACTGTACAGTTTTTCTCAATCGATTTGACACATTTCTCCAAACTCCGGTAACTGCTCTCAAAACATTTAACACAGTGATCTGTACACTTTGTAATTGTCATAAACCGATAGTAAATTCTCCTTCATCTCATTCAAATTACAAACATAATTTTCTCAAAACACTGTGCACAAAATTCCCTAATGTTATCACAGCAGTTCATACAGCCAAACAAATCTGTAATATATCAGGAAAAACATTTGCAGCTTTTTCACTAGTTTTCACAAACATCACAATTTTTTTTACCATTTTCAAAACACAACAAACAAAACTCTGTGAAGTGATGCAGTTTAATTCACAGAAACTCAATTCGGCCAACTGAAAAATTTAGATGCGATCAATCACTTGAACATTTTCAATTGGAGACCTGGATTTTTTTTTTTTTTTACAGTGTATACAACTAAACTCATTAAAGAACTTTGAAGATCACAATTAAAGAACATGAAAAATGTGTATTTTCATTCATGGATTTGTGTCTCTACAGCTGACTTTTTTTATTAAATCAACAGAGAAGACACTTGTTGTTTTAATGTTAGTATTTTTTTTTTCATAAATGCATTATTAGAATAAACTGCAGTGCTTCATTGCGCAGTAAATACTGAACTGTTTTGCCAACATAAGAGTGTATTTAGTTTGCTGTGTTACAGTTTTTGCCCATTGCTTGAACACAAAACTTCGCTTATTGTGCCAAAACTCTACACACAAGTAAACATGACACAACAATGGGCAATATACCATTTACATCTGTGTCAAATTGAAACTCTACCTTTAAAACCTTAACTCTGCTATCAAAACCTAACATTCCTTTGTCAAAATGTAACTCTGATGACAAAATGATACAAACGTGGATCATATGAATACACTTTGAGATCAGGGAGAACACACTAGTCTACTTTATATAAAACACTGTAGTCTTTAATTTTCACTGTTTTTTTTTTCCAGTTCATCAGTTAGCATTCTGTGAAGCAATGCAACATTTTAGTTTCTTTTTTTCCAACAAAGGTTCACAACAACCAAAAATGAAAGTTCTGAAATGATACAAATGACATAATACTGTACATCACTGTACTTCACACTACAGGACAATCTCAATGGTATAGTGCTATGTACTGTATGTTACACAAAACTAAAAAAAATGGTTACTAAAGAGCAATAGCCAACTTGCAATACAGTAATGTGATACGGTACAGTGTGTAGATACAGTCTGGAATGGAGAGTTGCTGTTTTCCAGTCTGAATGTCCTTATGATGGATGAACTGTGAACCGGCTTAGATGTGGCCGGACTCTCTGCCCGGCTTTCCTCACTGTCAGAGCCATGACTTACCACATGATCCACCAAAGTTTCTCTAATATCATCTTTATATTGTTCTGAATATTGTTCTGTGTAAAGCTCTTTGACCATCTCTCTCTCTCTCTCTCTCTCTCTCTCTCTCTCTCTCTCTCTCTCTCTCTCTCTCTCTCTCTCTCTCTCTCTCTCTCTCTCTCTCTCTCTCTCTCTCAAAATGGCTTAACTGTGGCTTATTTGTGGTTGGCTGATTGGTCTTCGGTTTTGCAATTAAGTGCCTTTGTGTATTTGAGTGGTTGCAATTGCACGATGTGTATTGTATTTTGGATACATGTGTTTTCCAAATGGCACCCTGAGATATTATTTTTGAACGAAGTGTCTTATGTATGAAATAGAGTGTAGTATGCAAGACCGAGTGTGTTGCATAAGGAGTAAGTGTGTTGCAGAATTGCCACTAGACTAGAGTGCAAAGCAGCGCTTTTGTTTAAGGAATGGGTACATGAGTTTAAGGTATGGTAACAAAAGCTTCAAGTTGTGTTACTTTAGTTTAAGCATGGGTCTATAGTGTTCATGCAACAGGCAAAAACTGTAATAGTTTTGAGAGCAACTGCATTAATTTGGAGAAATGTGTCAAATCGATTGAGAAAAACTGTAAAAAATAAATAAGTCAGTAAAAATAGGGCACAAGTCAATGTACAATATGAAGAATTTTCCATATATATATATATATATATATATATATATATATATATATATATATATATATATATTTTTTTTTTTTTACAGGTGTTTTTCCTGTATTTTGAATTACGCATTGCATTAGTTTGTGTTTTAAGGGTTAACAGAAATTTTCGTACAATTACTGGATAATGTACTGGCAGAAAATTACCAGTACAACTTCCATTTTTATTTTTTTTACAGTGTAAGCTTACTGTTATAAAAATAAAATAACAACTACATTGTCTCTTGGCCTAGCTGGATCTGGCCCGAGATTTTTATCAACAGCGCAGCAGGTAATGTTATCATTAGCAAGACACCTAGGAAAGAAACGTCTGGAATGACGAATCCATCCATGAGTTGCTGCTCCTCCGTCTGGTCACAGGCCTCCTCCTTGTCCTCCTCGTCGTCTTACTCTTTCTCTGACTCTTTCCATTGTGTTTGAAGACGGATGAATTGACCTGCTTCTTATACACCTGATTGGTGTGTCTACAATTAAGCGAACAAGAGTTTGCACAGCTGATGATGGCTGTGTTGAACAAATTGGTTGGACAGTGCAGTAATTTGACAGTCAGTGCTTTGGTATTGCAAGGAAGCGACTTCATGATTGATTTTTGTGTGTGATGTGTGTTAAGTGTTTTGCAAGTCACTGTGTGTAGAGTTTTGCAACAAGTGTGAGGTTGACAATGTGCTTAGTTGTGCAAATATGGGATGATGATTTGTTTTTTGAGTGTAAGGTTTTGCTAATAGTGTACTACTTTTAATTTTAGTGTGTAAGCAATCCAAAAAAACTGTAACATGTGCTGTGACATGATGCACAGAGTCTCAGCTGTAACCCGTCCCGTCCAGAGAGGGTCTGAAGCTTTCGTTTCATACTGGAGTACCCTGGAGGATCTCGGGGTGTTTTGACTTAAACTATTTGCTTTTTTTCAACTCTCTAAAAATAAAAGGTATTTTTATTTGTATATGTATTATTATATTTAGCTAAAACTATAAAAGTGTTCAAATAATTTTAGTAACATATTTGTTATAATTCATTTAAAATAGAGGAAAGATAATTTTATAGAACCAATTACTGTGTGTGTGTGTGTGTGTGTGTGTGTGTGTGTGTGTGTGTGTGTGTGAGAGCCATGAGCAAAACAGCTTATAAATTAATTTATTATTGAATTATTTTTTAAAAGATGTGGAAAGTTAGATGCAGACTCTCTAAACATGTAAGCTGATTTTTGTGAACCGTTTCATATATTGCACTATGAATTTTGGTCTCTGGTCACTAGCTTCTCGTGACCTGTGAGGCCCTATAGCGTATTTCACGGCAGACTGTCACGCGTGTCCAACCCGGCGGATGAGTTACGTTTCAAAAGGGGCGAATTGTGCCATATATTAGGAGAGATCTGATGTGGAATGGTTATTTATCGCAACCACGTATCGGGAATACACGCACATACACACCCCCATACGCAACCACCGGGAATACACACACATACACACCCCCATACGCAACCACCGGGAATACACACACATACACACCCCCATGGGTGAGAGACTCTGCTTTGGGAGACATTCAGGAAATACCATGCAGGTATGGTACGGGAACTAGATTTATTTTAAAAAGATGTGGAATGTAAGATGTAAAATGATTTTTGTGAACCGTTTAATACATTGTACTGCTTTATAAGTAGTATGTTTTTTCTTCATCTTTATAAACATTTAACTGAGTGCTATTTTATGACTCCATTTTATTTAAACTGAAATGGGTGTTCAGGTTTTTTTATTTTTATCATTATTGTTTTTCATTATAACTATTTTATAAAACATTCAACTTTTGTGAGGCAGTATAATGCATAATTGCATAATTTTTAATTTTGCAAAAGATCTGTAGTGTTTTGCTAATTGGTTGTGTGGTTGTGCTAATTGTGTGTAGTATTTTGAAAACACGGGCCCAGTTTTGAAAATCGTGCTTAAGCAATTGTACGTTTGTCTGCCAACACCTTTCCAGAGCCAATATTTTGTTTGTACTAATTTTCTTTCAAAGTATAATCCTTAAAGTTTAAATGAGATCTAAATCCAATCTTTAAAGTTTAAATAAAGTCATATCTTCTTTATCTTGCTATAAGACATCAGTATAACATCTGATGCCACATTGTAGGAATGATTTTCCTTAAATTCAACCTAAAGTATATTCTCACTAAAATCGTCTGTTCAAAAACTTTAGCTTGTTTAAAATGTAAATCTTATTTCTACAAATATTCCAGCAGGTCTTAAACTATTAACCTTGTATGAACCCCATGCTATGAAACACAAAGATGTGACGGTTCATGTGATTCCTCATCGTAGATGAGACTGAGACTGTACCCAGCAAGCAATAGCCGTCATTTCACCGTCTAGGTTTACTATAGACCTGATATAGTCCGGCTATGAGTAGCCCACTTTTAGCCAAAAGAATCTTGAATTTGGTTACATGTAATTTTTGTCCAAATAACTTGTGAGATGTATGATATTCCATCATGTAAGCAAAGTTAACAGTGATTACAAGGTGTTTGGTTTCATTTCTTTAACGAGATATATTCATGGCTGTGCGTAGCCACGGTTTAGCTCCTATACAGACCGGCTATTCGTAGCCCACTTTTAGTCAAAAGACTAAACTGATTAATTGTAGTTTTTGGCAATGTAGCACATGATATGGTTAATATTACATCATGTTCGCATTGTCAATAATATCTGCAAGATGTGTCATTTCATGTCATGGTCTGTCTATAGCCACGATTTAGCTCTGAATTGGACGGGCTGTGTGTAGTCTGCTTTTAGCCCACCCATTTGTAAACATTTGAATTAGTTTTAGCTTTGCTGTCCCGCATAACATTCACTTAAAATGTAAGACAGTCAAAGAAAATCGTAAGCTAGATATATTTGAAAAAAAATAAAAAAAATAAAAAAAAATACAACTCTCAACCGCTAGATGGCAACTGTAGCCTGTACTACTGGCAACGGCAGATATCGCGAAAAACATTTCTGTCGGTTGGAGTGGATTTTTTTTTTTTACACAAGAGGAGGAGGAGGAGAACGGAGAACAACAACGGGCAACAGCAAACGTTAAAGGACATTATTTGGCCTTGTAAGTATCTGTGTTTTCATTTTGACATATGCTCATTATATACATTATTTGTTATCGTGTATGAACGGTGAGATTTTAGCTAGATAACATTGTAGAATAAAGCCATGTGGTTAGCATGCTACATGTACACCTTCAAGGGGATGAACATGAAACATGTGCAACCTATAATAATTTGTCATGAAAGCCACAAATATCCTTTTACTCTTTGGATCATTATATGAAAATATGAGTCTTTTTGAAATGATTTAAAATAAATGAAGAGTTGCCACAGGACTGCAGGTTTTCTTTGAGTTTGTTCAAGATATGTTATGTATAAAAACTGAATTCTGCTTCTCCATGTTTAGTTTTGACTCGGGGGACAGAAAGCAGACCTATCCCAGATGACCTGAGAGGATGGTTCATAATGCAGCAGAAGATCAGAAATTCACTTTTGCCTTAAACCATTCAATGCTTTTCTAATCATGTACCTCATTGTTCTAATGCAACATAATGGCTAAAATATCTTTTAAACCCAAAAATTTAAATTCTGTCATTTACTCGCCTTCAAGTTGTTTCTTTTTGTCTGTTGAACACAAAAGAAGATATTTTGAAGAACCTGGATAATCAAAAGCTTTATGGGCCCCATTGACTTCCATTGTATTTATTTTCCTACAATGAAAGTCAGTGGCTACCATCAAATGTCTGGTTACCAACATTCTTCAAAATATATATTTTTGTGTGTTCAACAGAAGAAAGAAACCCATACAGGTTTGGAACAACTTGAGGGTGAGTAAATGATGACTATCTCTTTAAACATGTCACATACATGTATCTTAACCTTTTATAGCCCAGCTTTAGTGCGCATCCAAGCAAAAGAGAATGACTTCATCACAATTACTGTAAATAAAGTAAACAATTATTATGTCAACATAGCTTTTCTTGTGCAATGTTTTGTTTCTTATTTGGCAGATGCCATGATGACCGACTTCCCAGCAGCAACGGTTTGTTATATTTTATTTTATTATATTACGTTGTTAATATTCCATATTTCTTATCCTAATTTTATTTTTAATTTTATTTTTTAACATTTTATTTGGTCATTTTTATGTTTTAATCTTTTTGTATTATCTTAAGTTGTCTCTGTTGTTAATATTCTTTCTAAATAAAACTTTTATATTTAATGTGTTTTGATTGATTGTTATTTTACTGTTATATTTGAGTGAAAAGAATCCTTTAGCCATTTTATTGTCTATTAAATGTATATATTAGTCATTCATTAGCCGTCTATTTGATGACTAGGGCTATGATTAGACATCTATTAGATTTTCACTGACAGCCCAAATTTAGCCTTGATTTAGCCTAGACCCATATTTGCTGTCTATTAGACGTATAGATGTAGCCATTCAGTAGCCATCTAATTTTGGGCTATGATTAGACGTCTATTAGATTTTCACTGACAGCCCAAGTTTAGCCTTGATTTAGCCTAGACGTCTGGGCTGTGTTTAGACGGTTATTAGACGTCTTTTAGACGCAAAATTGCTTGCTGGGTAGTGACACTAAGAAATATCACTTTAGTCAAACACCCTCAAATAGAGAGACTGTCGTGTCATTTCTTAATTTTCATTCATTTCTATAATGTTGATGGTGCTCAAAGAAGATCCTTTGTCAAAAAAGTTCGACAAACAAAACGGTCATCTGAAATCTAACTAAATCTGATTAAATCACATCATCTACAAACATTGTGATTCTGGTGTTTTAATATCTTATTAATTCCTCTAAAATGTCATGATACCTACAAAATAGTCAACATGTGTAAAAAACTGTACTTGTTTGGTATGAACAAAGTTTTGTGTTCTAGGTGAGAAAAATTGACCAAGATTAGGTTTCATGAGTGTTGCAAAACAAAATGTTTTCCCTGTGGTTGTGGAACATTAGAGGTAAATCATTTAAAATGTAGGTTTGTTAAAAGAAAAGAAATACGTTTAGTCATACATTTAATAAAAATGTTAAAATGATTTGCCCAAACTTGCACTGACAACCAGATAGGAATCTTTACCTTAAAACATATACAGCCGGACAAAATAAAATGTGTACGGTAATCTTGATCATACGACTAAGAATAGACAATAGGGGAAGAATGTGTATCACAATAAAGCGGACACTTTTTCTTATACAATGTCTTACACAGTGTCCCACACAATTCCTACAAAGAACATGTTTGGATTGTATCTGTATAGGGAAGAAGCAATGACAATAAGCTATAATCGATATCGATATATTTAATTGAGCCAAAAATAATAGGAAAAAGACATAAACAGGTGAAACAAATGATAACTTATCTGGATTGGGATGCATTAGGCAATAGTAAAGAATATTAAAAATGGGACGTATGATACTAGCTTACAAATATTGTATAACTCATGTTGAAACATAGGGCCTACTCACAAGTGAAAAATAAATATAATTTTCTTTGTTTGATAAGAAGCTTCATCTGAATTATTGTTACATATGCCTGATATGATAGGCTACTTAAAAAAGACCCTATTCCAACACCACAGAGAAAATATTTTTTCTAATAGTTTGTCAGAAGAGAAAATAATCTGGTTTAGTTGTATTTTAAAATAAAATGCACCAAATATATTTAGTAGTGTGATTGTCTTGTTTAATATATTAACTTATTTATCAGGCTAATAAACGTAGCATGAAATGTTGCAGAAATAAGAAAAGTACATTTTATTAGGGCTGGGCGATAAATCGATTTTATCGATTAATTCGAGTTTGTATTGTATTGATTTGTAATTCGAGTAATTGTAGTTTATGTCGATTTTTGTGAATGAAAATCGGTTTTCTTCTTTAAAATCCGCCGACGCTCCCTCTGGGCTCCCGTAATGGCTCAGCCCTCCCCCGCGCGTTTGCCAGTGCCACAGACAGAGATACACAAACAACAAGGATAGCGTCTAACAACATACAGTGTCATTGGTTCAGTTTTTCACAGAACATTTTAATACCCCGCTGCAAAGTGTGTTTGAAGTCTGAACGGAACTGCCCTCATTTGAGCTGCGCGGACAACAAATGCAGCGCGAGCTCACACACGGGTCGATCTCGTGACAGACACGATACACGGCGCTGGAGATCCAGTGAGAGAGCGTTTAAATTCACCACAGAATTAATAACATCGCTACTGTGATATAAGTTAGTGGAAGCGTTCGGCGCAGAATTCTGTTATGAACCACAGATATCAGATCAAACAGCTGACATGGAGGCAACATGAGCGAAGGTCAGGGGTTTCAGTCACAAATCACCAACATTCACCATGATTTACTGTAAACCCACATGGATTTAATGTTGTTGTCTTGTCATTATTTTTCTCAGGATTCGTACAACCTTTTGAGATTGAAATTCAAGCACTGTCCAATGGTTTCGTACACTTGTACACTTACTGCACTTATTTCCAGCACTTCAAAGCTCTAAATATCCAAAATGCTATTTTTAATGTGATGGTTTGTAAAACTAAAAGTTTAAAGGGGTCTTGTGAAATAAATAGTCTTAGTGTATTTTTTTTAAATGTTTAATCCTTTTTTTTTTTTTTTGGCAAACAAGCATTTTTTATTTAAAAAAAAGATATGCAGTGCCCACCACTATAACCAGCAGAACAGTACTTATTGATGTATTAGCCATTTCCACTCCCTAATATAGGGAGAAAAGTAGAAAGTCACCAAGTCTCATGAAAAACTATATTACACAGAAAGCAAGTAAAGAGCTCATTTAATAATAACTGAAGCTGTCGGTCAGTTCAGTGTGAGACTATTGAAGAACAATGGTAATTAGGGCATAAGCCCCACATTTTATAAAACAAAACATATCAATTAATGGCTTTGTGTCAGAACACAACAGGGATACATTTGGTAAACTTTTTCTTCAAATTTGAAAGCAGGATTATCTTTTGGAAAAGTGTAATACGGTGTTTGATTTTGCAATCTTACATATGTAGTGTATCTTACAGTTTTGTGCATTGCAGCAAACATTATGGTCAACTAGGAGTTTAATTGATATTGAAACTTTGTAGAACTAAGAAAAATAAAATATAGATCCATGGGACATGTACCATCCTAAAAATTTAAGTGTAATTGTACGTTTTTTAAGCACAATTTTAAATGTTAAAGATTCACTCTGTGCTGGTTTGTGAATAACAATTGAAATGAACGACTACCTTGTAGGGTCTTTAACACCCTGCACAATCATTGGGGTCAAAGGGCAATCTCCCTGCTAGTGTCATCCGCTCTCTCCAAAGTCTGTTCATGCTGACCAACAGACAAACTGTCTCAACAACACACATGAACATTACATTTTCAAAATTCTACGCATTTTGAGTAGATAACTGATAGTATATTTTATGTAAAGGGTGTTTCCACACTGATGAAGGCCAGTTTGGAAGACACAAGAAAATAAAAATCATATGCAGCTTACAATCCTAGATCACGGCTACCATAAAATGTTTGTCTGTAGTAGTATCAGATATGACCGGTTATTATTTAAAATTTAAAGTAAGATCGTGCTTGGACATAAGAAGAGTAAAATTAAATATTCTTTAAAATTAAACTTTACTTATACTCTGTCTTTGACCACGGAGGAGGACAAACTTTGTCAATGTGTTTCATAGCATGGGGTTCATACAAGGTTAATAGTTTAAGATCTGCTTGAATATTTGTAGAAATAAGATTTACATTTTAAACAAGCTAAAGTTTTTGAACAGACGATTTTAGTAAGAATATACTTTAGGTTGAATTTAAGGAAAATCAGTTATACTGATGTCTTATAGCAAGATAAAGAAGATATGACTTTATTTAAACTTGTGTTATTCAGTCTACATTTTAGACTTGTCTTTTTTCGTCAACGATATTGCATGTTTATATAACGTTAGTCACAATGTAGGCTACGCAGCGACTGTGATGTACTCTTAATACAACCATGCAAAAACATCATAGGCGTACTTCAGTTCTCAAAAATATAAATATATAACTATAAATATATTACATAATGAATAGCCTTGTCAAATTACCGTCGTTTTAACTTGGAAAAGGTGATTTTTGCTAGAAGCATGGAGTGAACGATCTGTAAGCAACGTATCTACGGTTGTATTTTGTAATACAAAATAATTTTAACCTTTGTCATTAGACACTATTTAGTTTTGTATGGTACTTGGAGTTTCCTATTGTTACTGTACTAGCATCTTGCGTCATCTAGACAATCTAGACATCTCTAAGAAACTTTCAATTTAATCAGAAATTGTTTAAATAGCTAGTCAATAAGTGGATAAATTACTTACTGCTTGCAGGAATACAGTTGCCCCCTTTTTTCAGTTTAAAGACGTTGAGCGTAGCTTGCTTGAAATGGGCCGAACAAATGAACGATTTGTTATGGTATCCGATTATAATAAACCTTAACCATGACTGTTGACATACGAAAAGTCCTCTCCTGCACAGCCTGGATCATTATGTGTGTCCGAGCTGCCGTTTTTGCTATCCTCAAGTGTTGTTCGATGATTCGGCTTTGTCAGTTCCGCCTGACATTGAACATATTTGTACAGATGCAAATGTTGGGGGCGTGCATATAAATGATCCCCAACGCTTGCATCACGGTTGGGTTAATGTTGAGAAGCAATTTGTTTCCATAGTGTTTTGGATTCACGAGATTTACATAAGAACTCACAGTATGTGATGTCCATGTGTGTGTGTGTGTGTATATATATATTTTTTTATTTACATTGTTTGATTTACTGAAAATTAAACCTTTTTTCTTTCATTTTAGACTTAATGGAGGAGAGTCAAGAACTGAGTGAAGCAGGAGAGAAACATGTAAAAACTGGAAAGAAATCTTTGAGTCGCTCACAAACTAAAATAAATCATTTACTGAAAAGAAGATCCAACAAATCGTTGAAATGTAAGAAGTGTGGGAAGAGATTCACGCGAAAAGAAAACCTTAAGGCACACATTAGAATCCACACTGTAAGGAAGCCACACACGTGTGATGAGTGCGGGAAGAGTTTCACACTAAAAGAATACCTTAGGAAACACTTAAAATGCCACACTGGAGAGAAGCCGTACTCATGTGATCAATGTGGGAAGAGCTTCACACAAAAACAATATGTGGAGAAACACATGAAAATCCACACTGGAGAAAAGGCGCACACATGTGATCAGTGTGAGAAGAGTTTCACATTTAAAGAAACCCTTAATGAACACATGAAAATCCACACCGGAGAGAAGCCACACACATGTGATCAGTGTGGGAAGAGTTTTGCACTAAAAGGACGCCTTACGAAACACCTGAAAACCCACACTGGAGTGAAGCCGCACGTTTGTGATCAGTGCGGGAATAGTTTTAGCCAAAAAGCAGGCCTTAATTATCACATGAAAATCCACACTGGAGAGAAGACGCAAAATCTGATCACATGTGATCAGTGTGGGAAGTGTTTCAGAGGAGCAAGTAATCTTAAATCACATCTGCGTACTCATTCTGGAGAAAGACCATATAGCTGTGATCAGTGCGGTAAAACATTTTCTTGGGCAAAATCCTTGAAGACCCACCTGAAAGATCATACAAAAGAGAAACCTCACGTGTGTTCTTTGTGTGGAAAAAGTTTTAGTGAGCGGAGTGTTTTAAAAATACATCAGAAAAGACACAGCGCTGTGAAGGATCATATGTGCTTTGATTGTGGGAAGACCTTTATTAGTGATACTGAACTGAAACGGCACCAGATAACTCACACTGGAGAAAAACCTTACAAGTGTTCATACTGTGACAAACAATTCGGTCGGCCAGGAGATTTGAAATCACATGAGAGGATCCACACTGGAGAGAAGCCACACACATGTGATCAGTGTGGGAAGAGTTTCGCACGAAAAGAACACCTTACGGGACACATGAGGATCCACACTGGAGAGAAGCCGTATGCATGTGATTATTGCGAAAAGAGTTTTTCTCAAAAAGGACACCTTAATGAACACATGAAAGCCCACACTGGAGAGAAGCCGCACACATGTGACCAATGTGGGAAGAGCTTCAGAGTGAAAGGATCCCTTACATATCACTTGAAAGCCCATATTGGAGAGAAGCCGCACACATGTGATCAGTGTGGAAAGAGTTTCATACAAAAAGGAGCCCTTAAGTATCACATGAAAATCCACACGGGAGATAAGCCATACCCATGTCATCAGTGTGGGAAGAGATACATACTAAAAGGAAGTCTAGAAGATCACATGAAAAGCCACACGGGAGAGAATCTGCATACATGTGATCAGTGTGGGAAGAGTTTTACACGAAAAGGACACCTTAATGAACACATGAAAATCCACACTGGAGAGAAGCCGTACTCCTGTGATCAGTGTGAGAAGAGTTTTACAGGAAAAGGAGCCCTTAAGTATCACATGAAAATTCACACTGGGGAGAAGCCATTCAAATGTGATCAGTGTGAGAAGAGTTTCCCATACAAACACAATCTTACAGTTCACATGAAATTTCATAGCGGTGTGAAGCCGCACACATGTGATCAGTGTGGGAAGAGTTTCACACTAAAAGGAACACTTAATCTACACAAGAAAATCCACACTGGGGAGAAGCCGTACACATGCGATCAGTGTGGGAAGAGTTTTAGTCAGGCAGGTGCTTTTAAATTACATCTGCGTACTCATTCAGGAGAAAAACCATTTAACTGTGATCAGTGTGGTAAAAACTTTATTTCGGCAGAATGCCTGAAGATCCACTTGAAAGTTCATACAAAAGAGAAACCTCACGTGTGTTCTTTGTGTGGAAAGTGTTTTAGTCAGATGAGTAATTTAAAAGGACACCAGAAAATACACATGGGTGTGAAGAATCATTTGTGCTTTGATTGTGGGAAGACCTTTATTACAAAAACTGAACTGAAGCTGCACCAGAGAGTTCACACTGGAGAAAAACCTTACAAGTGTTCACACTGTGACAAGAGATTCAATCAGTCAAGCGTCCTGAAAGCACATGAGAAGACCCACACTGGAGAAAAACCTCACAAGTGTTCACACTGTGACAAGAGATTCATTCAGTTAGGATCCCTGAAAATACACCAGAGGATCCACACTGGAGAGAAACCGTATCACTGCATTCCATGTGGCAAGAGTTTCACTCATTCAACTTCTCTACTAAATCATACAAGAAACAACTGTCTGAAATCATGACATCATTTATAAATTCATCTTCAGATCCAGCCCTTTCAAACGCAATGCTGCCCCCTCATCAAACTACACAGTACCCATAAGCAAATCTGACCCAACAATAAAAGCTAACTCTTCCATATGAATCAGGACAAAGAAAAAATAAACATACAGTAAACAAAGTTAATTTTTCAAAAAAAGATTTTTTTTATATTACAAATATAATACAAGTCATATTATATGTTCTTGTGCTCGCATGTTTAGCAGGAAGCTGAAGAAGAGTCTAACACTTTTAAGCAGGACATTTATCTGATATATACTTTTTCTGATATATGATATATACTTTTTTAATATTTTATATATATTACAAATATAATACAAGTCATATATGTTCTTGTGCTCACATGTTTAGCAGGAAGCTGAAGAAGAGTCTAAAAGTTTTAAGCAGGACATTTATCTTATATATACTTTTTATTTTTTGCTGTGTCTAGTTACTCTGATACTTATTTACCAAATGCAGATATAAGACATTATCACGTAGCTTTTAAATTGTCTGTTTTAAATTGTTTGCTTCTCTTTTCTTGTGATGCTTTATCTTGAATGTCAATAAAGAGAGAAATCTTATTTGTTTGCACATTTATTACCTCATTTATAAATTCAACCAGTTCTTGACTAAACTTGTAACTTATATTTTTTCAACAATATTTATTGTCCATTTTTATTGTGTGCTAATTCTACAAAGCCCCAATCAGGAATACTTAAAGGAATACTTTTACAGCACAGCTAATCGTGGTTCATCTGGTGTAGCCCGGACAAACAAAAACAGTCCATTTACAGAGGAATCGGTGAATTGAATGTTTATCTTGATAAATGTGGTGAAGTACAACTATGTGCGATATTGATGTGAAGCTAAACAGAAAAGCAGTGTGTTACACTATGGGTAAAGTGTGATTAAATGATGTTAATTGTTGGTCAGATATTTGTTAATGGAAAAATTGAATCTTAGAAGAAGATCAAGATGCATGAGATGTTTAATAATTTTCATATATTCATACAGTAAAGAATCATTATGTTTGTAACATTTCTGACTGTTATGCATAAACACATTGCTCACTTCTAAACTCTAGCAGACACAGTGGCTATAGTATGTGACCTTAGATGTCACTGGGTCCCTTGAACTCAGGGGGTCAGGAGAGATCCCATTCCAAGGGTCCAGATGCAAAATGGAAAAATAAAACAGTTATTTGTGCACTGCTTCTTAACTCTTACCATGTGTGGAAAATTACAGGAGCAGAGCAGTGGAGACCATGGGTATCACTAGGCCCTTTTTAAGGGGGCTTCAGCGGTGACCTATAAGAGGTGACCTATAGTCTACATTATTTTCTTTCATTATTAATGTGGTAATGAAAATGTATTGTACATTTATCTTGTTGGTTTATATTGGTTGGGCAATGTCATTTAATTATGGTTGTGTAAAAGTAATTTCACAAAATAAATTGAAATAAGGAAACAAAAGATATATTTTCACAAAAACAAAAAAACAAATAAAACCTGTTAATTAGGTGTAAATAAATTAGATCTAAAGCCAATAAAATAAACTATAAATCATTTTGCTAAAATGTCAAATAAAAAGGAACTAGCATTTGACAGTTGTCTTTTGTTGACATTGTTTATATTACATTTGGGTTATTGTTTTAATATGTAACTACAGCAATAAGTGTGGTTGGTAAAGTCTATGGGCCTTATTCATGAAAATATAATTCATGAAAATAAGTCCTGTGGCCGCAGATGTGCTGAGCCCATTCAAAGCAAGGGCCTCTATTATCTCCTACTAATTTTTGACTGTTTTAAGCATCACATTTTAGTTGTACTGTTTTTTTTTTTGTGCTGCATTGGTTATTGTTCTCTAATTTTGATCACAGCCTTTTTGACAAAATAAAAGTTTTTGTTGAAGTACCTTGGTATTTTATAAAACATGCTAGCAGAACAATGGTATACCTACAGCTAAACTTCCTCCAAACTTCAACCAATGAATATCAACAATATTTCTGTAAAAAATCAAATGTTTCTAAATTGTTCTCTAATTTTGAGCTCCACTGTATATATATATATATATATATATATATATATATATATATATATATATATATATATATATATATTAGGGCTGTCCTCGACTAAGGATTTAGACACAATTCATATATATGATTCGATTATATCGGATTTAGACAATCGAATCAGAATTGTCGAATCTCTCTATGGTCGACTGATAGTCGAATCATCTGTGTGTGTGAATGGGTTGGGAGGGGCACGACACTGTCAGCAGAAGTGTAAAACTATTTTTATTTTCCTTTAAACACTGCACAAAACAACAACTTTTAATAAAGCGACCAAAACTGCCTGCCAACTGACAGACGAACTGACAATGGCTTTCTTATTTAGGTTTAAATAAAAGGTAATGTGGTGGATAAATATTCATAAACCGTTTTCTCATAACATGTTAAAGAAGCGATCGAAATACAGAACATCACACAAATATATAAAAGAACATTTTGATAAATAAACCTAAAAAAATACCTGCCTAGAGAGGAAAAGAACACTTTGAGTGCGATTAACATGCACGTTCTGAAGCCGATTGTGCCTAACGGCCGTTTCACACCGCAAGCGTGAGCGGCGCGTGAGCAGCGCGTATTTTTTTCGGCGCCCATGTTAATCAATGAGTGCATTCACACCGGGAGCAGGAGCAGCACGTGAGCGTCAAGCAGGAGCGTCGCGTGAGCAGCAGTGAAGCGGGGGTTTCGGCTGCGAGCCTATTTTTGCTGCGCTGCTGACGCTTCTGACGCTCAATTAAAGTGAAAGCACACTTTTAAAGGACAAAATAAATGTGATTTCACACAAAAAGTGCCTAAAATGCACACAGGAAGCACGTGTAGTGTATTTGAACAATAACTGGAGTATGTCAGAGAAGAAAACGAAGAATAAAAATATCTGTGGAAGATTTTAGCAATTTAAACTTGTTTTGATTATTCAGTTTGGGTGAAAGTATGGTTATGATTATAAAAAATAAAGTAAACTAGCCAGAAAATATAACAAACTTTCGTTTAGTTTAGTATTTAATACTCAGACAGGTAAAGGCTCTCGGTCTGCAGCTGCAGTCACGGTGCAAAACGAAAGCACACTTTTGATGGACAAAATAAATATAATATCACAAAAGCGCTCAAAATGCAGAAAAATAAAACGAAGAATAAAAATCATCTGTAGAAGATTTACCCATTTAAACTTGTTTTAATTATTCAGTTTGGGTGAAAGTATTATAAAAAGTAAAGTAAACTAGGCAGAAAATATAATAATTTATTTTAGTTTAGTATTTAATACTCAGACAGGTATAGGCTCTATCATTGTGGGAGCCGCTGCTGTGACGCTGCACCAACGCTTCCAGTGTGAATACACTCGCGCGTCTGCAGCTGCAGTCACGGTGTAGTTACGCTGAAGTGCAGCTCACGCGCTGCTCACGCTTGCGGTGTGAAACAGGCGTAAAGCGGGTGAGGACGTACGCGAAGCTCAGCCCCGCGCACCTCAGGCTCTCACTCACACCGCCACCTGACGCGCACATTATATACACGCAAGCTCAATTTTGAATTGACTGACAGATGAGCTGCACGAAAGCGCTCAGTGGTGCAGCAGGATTTTAAACAACTTCCCGAGTGGCCGCGGACAGGCGCTGAATGCTGCCGCCGGTGTGTGTACACTCATTGAACTGTTCTAATTTTAAAGGCGCGGTGCGAAGCTCAGCGCCCTTAAACGGGTCGCACACCGATGCTCAGCTCAGCGCCGCGACACGTCTTTATAATATTGAGCACTTATAATACCATTATTGCCAAAATGGTATGATTCTCGTTTCATAACACCCGCGAAGATTCGACCATGAGATCGGTGGTCGAATCAGGCTCCGCATATCGATGCATCGAATCTTTGACTATTCGGGGTCACCCTTAATATATATATATATATATATATATATATATATATATATATATATATATATATATATATATATATATATATATAAAATCTCTTATTTTTAAAATAAAAGCATTTTAAACACACACACGTCTGGTTCGCTATCTTTGTGGGGACGTAAAGGTTTTTATACCGTACAAACCGTATTTTCTATCCCTGCTCCTACATTTTCTACACTGCCCCTGCCCCTAAACCTAAACCTACCTATCACAGGAAACGTCTCAGGTTACGAATGTAACCATGGTTCCCTGAGAGGGAACGAGAGGCTGCGTCGAAACGCTACGGGAACGAAATACCCACGTCGCCATATTCCCAAGTGTCTGTCTATGTGAACTGCTCAACCCACAAACCCACAACCTTATTTTGGACCCTGGGGTAGAGGCTACATCTAAGTTGTAAAACCTCACAAAAGTGTGCGGAGAGGACCATCCTGCCGCATCACACACCTCTTGAAGAGAAACTCCTGATATTAGAGCCATAGAGGCCGCCATACTCCTGGTTGAGTGGGCTCGGACTTTTAAAGGTGAAAGCTGTCCAGCCGACTCATATGCTAATGAAATCGCCTCAACTATCCATTTGCTCAACTTCTGCTTAGATGCTGGTTTTCCCTTACTCGGGGACCCAAAACACACAAACAATTGATCTGATTTTCGCCACATGGCAGCTCTGTGGACATAAGCACCTAGGGCCCTCACTGGGCAAAGCAGATTTAACCTCTCCTGGTCTTGGTCAAAGAACGGAGGCGGAGAGAATGCCTGCAGCAATACAGGACCCGCTACATTAGTCGGGACCTTAGGAACATACCCTTCCCTCGGGAACAAGAATGCTTTCACCATTCCTGGTGCAAATTCAAGGCAGGAGGGAGATACCGACAGAGCCTGTAAATCCCCTATTCTCTTCAGAGACGAGATAGCCAGAAGAAACCGTTTTTAACGTAAGGAACTTCTCTGGTACCTCCTCAATAGGCTCAAACGGGGCTAACATTAGGCCTACTAATACTATGGCCAAGTCCCAGGTAGGCACCCTCGAGCGCCAGAGGGATAAGATTTGAGGGGGAGAAACCGTTGGAATGCGGCTGCTTGTTTCTTCGCCTCTTGGAACCTCTCGACGACTGTGTTGACTGAGTCGCCGAAGAGGCCCGGCCGGGGAGATAGGAGCATCCATCAGGAATTTTTTATCTCGCTCCTTAATATCAGAAAGATTTAGCCACAGATGTCTCTCCGAGGCCACCAGGGCTGCCATAGAGCAGCCGATGGATTTGGCCGTCTCCTTGGTGGCCCGAAGAGACAAATCTGCAGCCCTCCTCATCTCCGCTATTGTTTCTCTCCCCACTTCCTCACATTCATCATCTATATCCCTCAGCAGGTCAGCCTGATAAGCTTGTAAAACAGCCACTGTATGCAAACAAGCGGCTGCCTGACCTGCTGCCGAATACCCCCTGCCCACTAACGCTGATGTTGTTCTAACCGGCTTAGTGGGCATCTCGGGGGAGAGATAGCTCGCGAGCATCTCTTCCACCCGAGGCATTGCCATGGCTCTTCAACCCCACAATATTAGAGTATTCACATGTAGCGGGGTTGAAGACTCTGAATGATGCCGGTTTCGCCCAGGACCTCGCCACCTTGGTGTGGAGGTCCGGGAAAAACGGCAAGCCCCGCTTTGGAGGTTGTGATCTGGATGGTAGGAAGCGCTCGTCTAATTTACTATATTGACGGGCTTCCTGTTTCTCGGCTGGCCAGCCAAGACTTAATCTGGCTACAGCGCGACTCACAGCCTCCAAAAGCTTCTCTTGAGCGTGTGTGTGTATGGGCGAGATGTGTTCGTCATCATCCAGGCCCTCGGAACTGGAATGCTCTTGCGCCTGCACCTCAGCACGAGCAGAAGAAACCGCAGAGCGTGCTTCTAACTCGTGAACTGAGGCGTGAGATCCAGCAAGTAAGGGCAGAGATAGGGGATCACCCGTCTCTAACTCCGCCACCAGATCCATTTCCGATCCCCAAGACGCGAGCCTTCGCTGCGCCTCAGCAACAGAGGGACCTGAGCCCTGAGGACCACGAGCCGAAGCACCCTCCTCGAAGAGTGCCTCGCGTAAGCTAAGCACTCTCATCGGGAGCTTTTCGCAATGCTCACAGCCAGCCCCCTCGAGATCTGACTGGGCATGCTCAAGTCCCAAACAAATTACACACAGCTCGTGTGTATTAGTAATGGGAAGTTTGGTTCTTTTCCGCGAACCGGTTCTTTCGGACAGTTCGTTTCAAACGGTTCTCGATTCTGTACCGGTGATCTGTTGCAACCGGTCGATCTGACTCGAGAACCGCTGTATCAGTGTGTGTGTGTGTGTGTGTGCTGAGCACAGGGTGCTGAGCTGCGAACTGCTGCAAGCTGAATAGTCTATATCAAACATACTGTTTTGATTACATGTGTTTTAAAATCTGTATCAACTTAGAAATTAAATAAGATAAAAGCTGTTCCTGAAAATATCATGCATTATTGATAAAACAAATACATGTTTAATTTGACCGTTTTACAATCCATTGTTTCCAAAACTTTAAAATAATACAGTGACAGCTTTGTTATGATGTTTCCAAACGTGATTAGTTTTATACACTTAACCTGCATTTCGTTCCTCTGAACAAATAACACGCATGCGCAGCTCATCGGCTCATCGGTTCTCAGTATCGAACGTGTCCGACAGAAACGGTTTTTGATTCTGTACTGCTGATCCGAGGATCCGACAACCGCTACGTTCGGTTACACGCGCATGCTCAGTATCAGCTGCTCGTGAGTTCATCAGATCTCTCAGCAAAACATGTCTCACTTCAGCTAACAATTGGAGTTACAACATCTACTTCAAGATATTCGTTTTATTTCTAGTTTGAGAGACTGTCACTCATGTCAGAAAGTTAATAACTACAGTAACTTGTGGGATCAGGGCTGATTTGAGACGCGAACCGTTTAGAACGATTCAGTTCGATTTGGTGAACTGGTTCGACGATTCGTTCGCGAACCGGACATCACTAATGTGTATCCCCACCCGTGATGTAGCGTGGGAGTGACGCACTGCTTGAACTGTTTGCTCGCCATTATTTTCTCTCTTTTTCTCAATAGACAACACACAAATGAAATGGACAAACAATATTCACATAGAGCGCTTGTGAAGACACAGAAGCTGATGACCGTTTGGTCCGGGTGTGCTTTATAGCTTCCTGGTCGATGACGTCACCCGCCTATGAAGTATCTCCACACTATTGGACAGATTTCACTAGCGCTTTATGACGCAATCACGCAGAGGCGTGCGTTCCCGTAGCGTTTCAATGCAGCTTGAGTTCCCTCGATAAAGGGAACATTCTGCATTTTTACTTTCTGTATGGAAAACTCATCCTGTATGATTTATGAGCCTTTTGAAAAGTGGGGACCGCTGGCTGGTCCCCACAATGTAGGTGATCTCAGGTTTTGCTATCCTTATGGGGACATTTGGTCCCCACAATGAAATATAAACAAGGACACACACACACACACACACACACACACACATATGTGTGTGTGTTTGTGTGTGTTTAAAATTATTTCATTTAAAAATACGAGATATGTTCCATATAGAACTGAATATACCCTTTAGTGAAAATATGCTTTCAGTTATCTACTCAAAAAAATATGTAGCATTTAAAAATTGTTGCCATATGTTGACGCTAGCAAGAAGAATTTTAAATTGTTATTCATAAAACAGCATTTTTCAACTAAGTAAATATTTGAAATTGTTTAATCATGTGGTCATGTTCGGGTTCGGGTATTGTTTAATCATGTTCTGGTCAATTTGACCCGGATAAGATTTTCTTTTCCCCGAAAATATTAGTTAATGTTATTGCTTTGGAGTGAAACTTAGTAACTTTGTTCCCAAAGGGTATAACTGAAACTCAATTTTTTGAGGGAAATTTTCTTACTTTTTTGTGGGATTTTTGTTACCTTGTTACACTTGTGGTGTTCCCGGTCAAAAATGTCCGGCCTATAAAAAATAGCTTATAAATCACTCATTCTACCATATTTTCACCCAATCTTGGATTCAAACTTTTTGTCAACTTGTTCTCTTTCAATTAGGACTGGTTTTATATTTCTGTTTGTATCTGAGTAATCATGGGCCTCATTTATCTGAGAGTAGGCATCTCATTTTTTGAGTAAAAAACAAATATTTTATGAGTAAATTTGGAAATATGAAAAAAAGAAGAAAAAAATGGCTACTGTTGATCACACTAGTTTACTCTAATGTTTCACCAGGACTTTTGTTTTGTAAAAAATATGGCACAGTAACACTTGTGGTGTTCCCGGTCAAAAATGACCGGCCTATAAAAAATTGCTTATAAATAATTCATCATACCATATTTTCACCCAATCTTGGATTCAATCTTTTTGTCAACTTGTTCTCTTTCAATTAGGACTGGTTTTATATTTCTGGTTGCATCTGATTAATCGTGGTCCTCATTTATCTGAGAGTAGGCATGGTCAAAAATGGTCACAATAGCCGACCATTGAAAGTGAATGGGAGAGACTGAAAATAACAGAACAATTTAGTTTTCAGGAGCATGTTTATTATTTTCATGTACACATATGAGCATATGTGCTTGCAAACATCGAGCCCTTGGACCTGTGCATGTATCGATACATTTATGCACACGCTACCCAGACACACACACGTTAAAACACACAAACTTTTTTGAGTATTACACACATTCTTTTCCACAGAGAGAAATTTGATCCTACCCTAACCTGCATCTAATATACATTTATCCATCTGACATTACCACACAGACACACCCCAAGTGTGACAATGTACCAATTTTATACAAATATACATCATGCAATAGCACAGGCATATATATTTTGTAAATATTGTCTAGTTCTGTGTGAGAACCCCACAGTTCCAAAACAAAATGTCATAATATTTTGTCTGGAAAATGTGATGAAACAAGAACATGAAAGAAAGATTCTTTTGAAGCCGGGTCACTGCAGTCACGGCCAGTTTGTGTTTGTGTGTGTGTGTGTGTGTGTGTGTGTGTGTGTGTGTGTGTGTGTGTTAATGTCAGATGGATAAATGTATATTAGGGTGCTTTCACACCTGCCTCATTTAGTTCGGTTGAATTGTACTAGAGTTTGTTTCCCTCTTTGGTGCGGTTGGTTTGGTGAGGTCTGAAAGCAGCAATCGCACTCGGGTGCGCACCAAAAGCGGACCAAACAAGCGTACCGAGACCTCCTTGAAGAGGTGGTCTCGGTACGTTTTCAAATGAACTCTGGAGTGGTTTGTTTGTGGTGAGAACGTGATACGACCTCGAACAGAACCAACTGCAAAAGTACTGATCATTTTTGGACTAAACCGGCTGCCGTAGTTAGCTGCACTGACATTGTGTGCATGACATCTGATAGATCGTTGGAATTATTTTCGGGAAGATGAGCATGTCAGTTAAGAATAATTAATGCATGCCTCCGCTTAAAGTGACGAGTGATGCACGCTCGCCGTTTGCAGTGCATTAGAACGTTGTTTTCACGTCGCATCCGCGCTTCATTATAGAAATGTATTGTTTGCTTACTGTGGTAAATACACACAGTGTAGTAGATTATAGCCAGGGACAAAACTAGTCCGCGCAGTCGTCTCTCCATAGTGTTATTATAGTTTGCTGGCTTTGCCTCTTCTGTTGGAATTTTTCCACACGTAAATTCTGACCAATCGAAAAGCAGTTTAGGAAATACCCCATGGCCAATGAGTGATGTGGATGTTGTCACGTGCTTGCGTTTTGGTTCGTTTAAACTGGTCCGATCAGTGCAATCAGTGTGGGGTGAAAAGGAACCAAAAAAGCTGAAAAATGCAACAATGTATAATTGTTTGCCCTTGGTTCGGACCAAATGAACCAAACTAGAGATGTGAAAGCACCCTTAGATAGGAAAAGAATGTGTGTAATACTTAAAGTTTGTGTGTTTTAATGTGTGTGTGTCTGGTAGCGTGTGTCTAAATGTATCGATACATGCACAGGTCCAAGGGCTCGATGTTTGCAAGCACATATGCTCATATGTGTACATGAAAATAATGAACATGCTCCTGAAAACTAAATTGTTCTGTTATTTTCAGTCTCTCCCATTCACTTTCAATGGTCGGCTATTGTGACCATTTTTGACCATGCCTACTCTCAGATAAATGAGGACCACGATTAATCAGATGCAACCAGAAATATAAAACCAGTCCTAATTGAAAGAGAACATGTTGACAAAAAGATTGAATCCAAGATTGGGTGAAAATATGGTATAATGAGTGATTTATAAGCAATTTTTTATAGGCCGGTCATTTTTGACCGGGAACACCACAAGTGTGACTATGTGCCATATTTTTTTTACAAAATAAAAGTTTCAAAACAAAATTCCTGGTGACAAATCAGAGTAGACTAGTGTGATCAACAATACCAATTTTCTTCAGATTTTATTTAATATTTCCAAAATTATTAAAAACATTTTTTTTTATTACTCAAAAAATGAAATGCCTACTCTCAGATAAATGAGGCCTATGATTATTCAGATGCAAACAGAAATATAAAACCAGTCCTATTTGAAAGAGAACATGTTGACAAAAAGATTGAATCCAAGATTGGGTGAAAATATGGTATAATGAGTGATTTATAAGCAATTTTTTATGGGACGGTCATTTTTGACCGTTCGTTAGGGTTTTGAACACCACATGAGGGTTAAAAAAAACGTACAATTAAACTTTGATTATTAAGATGACGCATATGATTTTACTTTTATTATTCCTACAAAGTTTCAATTTCAATTAAATTCCTATTAAATATAAAGTAACTATAATAACATCAAAATATGTTTGCTGCAAAGGTTTTAACAAAGAAGGATTACCATACACCAAACAGTTCCTCTCACACAATAAAAACATTAAAGGGTTACTTCAGCGATTAACATATGGCTTTGTATCAGTAGAAATCCGGGAGTATATTCAAATGATCGTGCTCCCCCCTCTTATATCCCCCTGAGAGGAGAGATTTATGCATTTTATTTCTGGAAAAATTCCAGAAATGATTGCCCAGAGGCTAAAGACTACAGCCAGCAGAGGGAGCCATTTCCGCATGTTTTCAACTCGTGCATGTGGAATGGAGATCACACTTACAGCACAGCTCAGCTACAGGCATTCATTTAAACGGATGCCAAGCAATGTAAGTGTTTTAACTTCTCAAATTAATTTCTATGAAAGTTAAGCTTCCAAAGGCATTAACTGAAAACGCGTTGTAAATGTATGCCGCGAATTTGGTCACGATTACCTCAGCTCTCATCACGAGAGCTCATCAACTCATTTATGATGTTAAATGTAATCTGAGTCTGCTGTGAAACTCACACGGCAACTCGATCGTTATATTGAACAGACACGTTCAGTATTTAATTGTAGGAACTCAGTCTCTGTAATCCAGTAGCGGTGGCTTTGTGAATGGCCTCACAGGGCAGTGAAGCATTCTGGGAATTGTAGTCTTTCATCCCCATGAGACAAATTTTCTGTCTTTTCTCAGTCTAGAAAGCACCAAATTAAAAAATAATTTCACATTTCTACTACATTAATGATCCAGTTTAAATACAGATTGATCTTCCCAGCGCTGAAGTACCCCTTTAAGCTTCCCTAATCGAGGGAACGAGACACTGCGTCGGAACGCTGCGAGAACGCCTCTGCGTGACCGTGTCATGAAGCACTCGTGAAATCAGTCCAATGGCGTGACGGGACGTCATAGGCGGGTGACGTCATTGACCAGGAAGCTATAAAGCACCCCTGCCCCACGCGGATGTTAGCTTGTGATGTCTTCACAAGCGCTCTGTGTGAAACTGTCTCTGTCTATTTATTGTTGTTTGTCTGAGAAAAAAAGAAAAAAAAAGAAACGAGCATACATAAGAAAGGCATATAGACAGGAGATTTAATGGCAAGCAGACAGCATTTTTGATTGTGTGTCCTCCCTATCCTCGGGATACACGTGACGCGATTAATGTGTTGTTTGTTTGGAGTGGCGAATGCTGCACGGTCAGCTCTAGTAAAAAGGAGCTGACAGTGTTCATTCATAAAATTCCCGACGTGCAACATGCACTATATCTGCTCATGTTGGCTTCTTCTCGAGGGGAGAAAGTAAACAGGTCCTTGGCTCGAGTCTAGTGGCTCAGATCGCGCGTTTTCCGAGGCATCACGTAGATTGGGTCTGCATCTACAGATCGCGGCTCAGATCTCGCATTTGCTGAGGCAATGTGTAGATTATGGGTTGCATCTACAATAGAAATATGATTGCTACAGATCGCGGCTCAGATCTCGCGTTTGCTGAGGCAATGTGTAGATTGTGGGTCCGCATTAGGCTGGGAATTGAGCAGACGGGAATTTCCCTTTCTCTATCTCATGATCGTGCAAACTACGTATGTGTTTGCAGACTATGGTAGACCAAGTTTTGTAAACGTTTTCTGATTAATTAAATGTTAAATACTCATCTGAGTTGATGTAGGTATTAACACTATTCAGTCTCTTCTTTGGCTGCATTTAATTTTGAGGAATTAAATGATATACTTTTCAGAAGTTTGTCTGTGTTAATAGGCTACATTATATTCAGCCTTTCATCCAGACCGTTTTTACTTGTCTGGTTGATATTTGGCTGCATTTGATTTAGAGGAATTAAATGATAACTACTTAGGAAACAAAAAAGGCCCATGCTTTTTATACCCCTTAATGTTGGTGTTTTTTCCGTACAGAAGAAAGATGCAACAAATGTCTCCCCCCAACCCTTATGTCAAGGGACACAAAGGTCCCCGTACCTACAGGGGGAAAGTGAGAAACACACACACACACACACACACACACACACACGGCCCCCTTCTGTCTTAGAACTAATTTAAATGAAAAGCAACAAACAGTGGTCTTAGATCTAATTTAGATCAGCCGACACCTCTGATGAGGGAAAACTCTCAAACTAGGGATCTCGCCACTACCCCCTGGGTTTCAAAAGACACTGTCTTTTGGTGTTTTATTATGGCAGAAACAGATGTTGTCTTGTGTGAACTCAAACATAAATTATTAAAATTTCTTCAACAGGAGGGTCTTCCAGTATAGGTCAGAATTAAACTTTGACCATGGGGTTTTCCCCTCCGCTCCCTTCAGGAAAATATATGATGTTGACAGAAGGTTTGGGGTTTTGAAGTTGTTATAATATATGTTTTTGTCAGAAGGTTTTGTCTTTTGAAGATGCTGAATCCCCCCTCAGCATTCCAGAGCTTATCCGGCTGTACTGTGAAAATTGTGAAGTGTATCTCACACAAACATTCTGTTCTCTTAAAATAATATAAATGAAAATCTACCTCACAAAACTGTAATGTTTATAAAATATCTTACTAAAAAATCCACTGAACCAAACATTTCAGTTGAAATAAAATGGTGTCACAAAAAATTGCAATCAGTTAAATGTTTATAGAGTTGAAGAAAAAACATACTGCTTATGAAGCAACGCAATGTATGAAACGGGATCACAAAAATCATCATGTTTAGAGAGTCTGCATCTAACTTTCCACATCTTTTAAAAAAATTATTTAAAGTTCCTAACATGTAGCTATCCATACATCCTATTTCCTAAATGTCTTTTAAAGCATCGTCTCAGCCACAGGGCTCTGTGTGTGTGTGACAGATTTGTATAAATTACCATACCGCTTTAGATCTCTCCTAATGTATTTTCCAATTATAATCTTTTTGGTACATAGTTAATCCGCAGGAGTCGCCTGAGTGTGACAGTCTGACGTGAAATACAGCCCATGAGCCTCCTCCTTCATGAAATGGATAGTTTTGTGAAATACAGCCCATGAGCCTCCTCCTTTATGAAATGGATAGTTTTTGGTGAAATACAGCCCATGACCCTCCTCCTTTATGAAATGGATGTTTGCACACAGAGACGAGAGGAGTTACCGGATGAACCTCTGAGCATCATGTCACTGCACATGTAAAGTTAGTCGGCTAACGCCTTTTCAGAGCCAGTGTTGTTTATACTCATTTTTATTTCAAAAGCATGATCTTAAAAGTTGATAATAGAAATAAAATTAAATACATTTGTATCTTCTATATCTTCCCAGAAGACTGATGTAGATAAAGATAGCATCTGATGCCCCATGAGGCCTGTTGCATGAAGCTAGCTGAACAAACTCTGAGTTTCAGAGTAGGTTTAGAGTCGACAAATCCAGATAAATCCAACCTGGTTTAGATCAAGTTCAACCATTGCTCAAAGCTTGGTATAAACATTTTCTGTCAACTCAGGTTTAATCCAGAGTTAGCGATTAATTCTAAAGCTACACTGTGTAACGTCTTTAGTTTATTCTTAGCTAAAAACACTTAGTTCTTTCAAAAATATGTGCTCATTAATGTATATTTACTTCTTTCAAGTAAAGTATTCTTGTAAGTTTATAATATGCCATTGAAAATACATACGGGTGACGGGTTGGGATGCCGGTCGCCATGTTGCTCCTCCATCTTAAAAAAGTACATTAGCCAAAGAGGGACATACCTGTAAATTCAAGCTTCGCCTTACGATTTTTAACACTCGATGGCACCGTGTCGAATGTGAAGAGGGGGATTGCCATGTTAATTTTGGAATGAATCGGCCACCGTAGGAGTTAAAACTAAATCAGAATTGAGAGGAAAAGAAACTGGATGGTCATATACCTTTACACCGCTAGATGGAGGAAAATATCACACAGTGTAGCTTTAATTAAATGACGCCTGTTCAAAAACTTTAGATTGTTTACATTTAAAAGCAAAAACTGCGCTTAGTTTTCTTAATCTTATTTTTACAAAGATTCAGGCAGGTCTTAAACTATTAACCTTGTATAAATGCTATAAAACACATTGACAAATGTTGTCCTCCTCTGTGGTCAAAGACACAGCATAAGTTAAGTTTAATTTGTAAGAATATTTAATTTTACTTGTCTAATAACTTAAATAATAACTGGTCATATCTGATACTGGTATAATATTCAAACATGTTGTGGTAGCCGTAATTTGGGATTGTAAGCAGTTTTGTATATGATTTTACTTTTCTTGTGTCTTCCAAACTGGCCTTCATCAGTGTGGAAACACCCTTTACCTAAAATATACTATCAGTTATCTACTCAAAATGTGTAGAATTGTGAAAATGTAATGTTCATGTGTGTTGTTGAGACAGTTTGTCTGTTGGTCAGCATGAAAAGACTTTGGAGAGAGCGGATGACACTAGCAGGGAGATTGCCCTTTGACCCCAATGATTGTGCAGGGTGTTAAAGACCCTACAAGGTAGTCGTTCATTTCAATTGTTGTTCACAAAACAGCACAGTTCAACTCAGTGAATATTTAGCATTTAAAATTGTGCTTAAAAACCTTACAATTAAACTTACATTTTTAAGATGGTACATGTCCCATGGGTCTATATTTTATTTTTAAGTTTCAATATCAATTAAACTCCTAGTTGACAATAATGTTTGCTGCAATGCGCACAAGTGTAAGATACACTACATATGTAAGATAGCAAAATCAAACACTATTACACTTTTCCAAAAGATAATCATGCTTTAAAATTTGAAGAAAATGTTTACCAAATGTATCTTCATACCTGTTGTGTTCTGACACAAAGCCATTAATTGATACGTTTTGTTTTATAAAATGTACATGTCTTATTTCTGCAACATTTCATACTACTTTTATCAGCCAGATAAATATGTTAATAAATTATGAAACGAGAATAATGCTACCAAATATATTTGGTGCAGTTTATTTTGAATTAAAATTAAGTTTTTCTTTTGACACACTAGACTAAAATAATTTTGGAACAGGTCTTTTTCCATGGATGTTACAACTGTGCAGTACAAGAATTCAGATGAACCCAAACAAAAGTATGTTAAAGTATTTGTACACTAGTACAATCTATTGCCATTTTACTAATGGCTTGTGCATCAGAATCCAGCTAGTTATCAGCTAAGTTTGATAAAGCTGTTTATTAATATTTTTATTTCAGTATACTTCATTATTTTTGGCATAAATAAATAGATATCGATTTGAGGCTTAGTGTCATTGCTTCTTCCCTACAGATAAAACCCTTTGTAGGAATTGTGTGCACAAAACTCGGGTGTAAACTCAAGAGGCCTAGAGTAACTAAGAAAGCAGTGACAATGTATAAGAAAAAGTGTCCACTTTATTATGAATGACATTTTTCCCTAGTCTTAGTAGTATTATCAAGATTACTGTTCACATTTAATGTCGGTCTATGTATATTTCAGATGAAGATTCATATCTTGTTGTTGTCAGTGCAAGTTCGTGCAAATCATCACATGCATGATGAAGAAGGAGCATTCATTTTAAATATACTTTTAAATGTATGACTTTTTTTTGGTTTTCTTTTGTCAAACCTACATTCCAAACGAATTACCTCGTGTGATTTACAACCACAGGGTAAACCAAACAAGTTCTTTTTACACATGTTGACTATTTAACAATTTTTTGTAGGTGTCGTGACATTTTAGATGAATTACTAAAAGATTAAATGCACCCGAATCACAATGTTTGTAGAGAATGTGATTTAGTCAAATTTGGTCAGATTTCAGATGACCGTTTTGTTTGTTGAACTTATGTTATTAGCAAATGCACTTCTTTGAGAACCATTCAATTTATAGGAATAAATGATGGGAAAATGTGGGAAACGTTTTTGATAGGCAAGCGCTTTTAAGTCACATCTGCTTCCTCTTTCAGGAGAAAGAACATCTAACTGTGACCACTATGGTAAAAAGTTTTTTTTCAGCAGATTTCCATCCACCTAAAAGTTCATACAACAGAGAAACCTCACGTGTCCTTTTTATGGAAAGAGTTTTAGTCAGATAAGTAATTTAAAAGTACACCAGAAAAGACACGGTGGTATGAAGAATCATATGTGATTTGATTGAGGGAAGACCTTTATTACAACTGTTGAACTAAAGCTGCACCAGAGAATTCACACTGGAGAAAAACCTTACAAGTGTTCACAAGTGACAAGAGGTTCATTTATTCGTCTTCTCTACTCAGTCATACAAAAAACAAATGTCTGAAATCATTATATCATTTATTAATTCACCTTCCGATCCAGCCCTTTCAAATTTAATGCTGCCACGCTTAAGATGCTTTAGATATCTTGGATGTGCCCCAGGTAGTTGTTCCTAGTATAGATCATAAACCCGCCCCCTCCATGTATTCTATAATGTGACATGAGACAACCTAAACTATTAAATTACTCTTAAAATATTTTTTCTCTCTGCAGCTACAGTTATTCAGGATCTCTTTCCACACAGGTAAATAAATGCTTTTTGTCCGATTGCATTCCGTATTCAATTTATGGGAAAAGTGTTGAAAGTGCCTCTGCAGTTCAAAAGGCTGTACGTATCTTGAAATATGAGAAGGCCACAAGGGAAACTGTAGGACAACGTTGACTCTCTAGGCCACTAGTTTTTAGCAGTCGCTCGCTTAAGCGATCAATTGATGCGTTGGACGACGGGGAGATGGGGAGCGACGGACGGCATGTTCCGCATCTTGCAGTGCAGCACGCGGTGTGAAGGAAAGACAGCATGGCAGGATAAGCGACAGCTGTGGTGTGAATGAAGAGAGTGAAGGGGGTAGTTTAGATGAAGAGGATGATTCAAATAACATGATTTCTGATGACTGGACTCCGGTTGAGCAGTTGTCACAGAAACGCAACGATAGAGGCTCAGACTCTGGGGAGTTCGCTAAAGTTATCTTGTGAAAAGGTAATAGATGTGAAAAGATTGACAGCAAACAGAAACGGGAAAAGAGAACCCAGTACAACAGTTATGACAACAGTGAATGGGAAACCGCTACCAGAAAATGTTAAAATGGGTTATGTGTGCTACCCAGTTAGACCTTTTATAAAACCTGCATTGATATGTTTCAATTGCCAAAGATTGGGTCATGTAGATGAAATTTCCAAGGGAAAGAAGCGTTGTTGTAAATGTGGAGGTGAACACGGATATGGAGAATGTGGGGATCTAGTTGAACCTAAGTGTTGCAACTGTGGAGGTTCTCATAGTGCAGCATATTTAGGCTGTATAGCACAAAAACAAGCCATTGAAGTAAATAAGTGCAAAACAGAGCATAATGTTTCATATGATCAAGCAGATTCAGGGAAGGTCTGATACAGTTGAAACATCAAACGGGAATAGAGAGGTATAAACCAAATGTAGATGCAAGTATGCTAATGGTTAGTAAAGTAAGCTTCATTGCATTTATTGCTGAAGTAATTAACTGTGCAGCACAAACAAACAAAAGAACAGAGAAATTTAAAATCATTGTATCTTCAGCAGCTCGTCAGGGTATAACCGAGGTATCAGTTGAGGAAATTCAGACTCCATTAGGGCAATCTGAGAATAATGCAAGCTCTCAGGAAACATCAGACAGACTAAGGACAAATAAATAACATGACATTAGGGATGTAACGATTCGTTTTAACAACGATTCGATTCGTATCACGATTTGAGGTTGTCGATACGATTTAAGGACGATATTGGTTCATTTAGAACGATATGATCCGAAACGATTCAGTGACTTGAAATCGATTCAGTAACTTTTTAGCCAAAAATTTAAATCAGTCTGACTGATTTATTTCGATCGAATCGTTGTTAAAACGAATCGTTACACCCCTAGATGACATGCAGGATACTACAATGGAATGCTAGGAGTCTGACTGTGGTCAAGAGTTTAAGAAGGTTGTGCATGAGATAAAGACCTTTCCGATTTAATATGCCTTCAGGAGACATGGCTTAAATCGTACTTAGACTTTGTTATTCCAGGGTATTTATCCATTAGAAAATATCGATCAAGAGCAACAGGTGGAGGGTGTGCAACTTTTATAAAGAATTGTGTGGCTTATAGGGAAGTAAAGGTAGGAACACAATATATTAAGGTGGAAGTGTGGACATCATTAGGAAAGATTGCCAAGGTCATGGAAACACGCAATAATTATCCCAATAGCTAGATCAGGGAAAGATGCATCGATGGCAGGGAATTACAGGCCAATTGCGCTGACATCAAATTTATGTCAACTGATAAAAAAAATATTGTAAATAGGCTAGTTTATGTACCTGAGAGGAAGGGAGGGTTGGCACATAATCAATATGGTTTTAGGAAAGGCTGATCAACATTAGATGCATTGGTTAAGCTGGAAACGGATGTAAAGAAAGCTTTAGCAGTCAAAGAGGGATTAGTGGCAGTTTACTTTGATATGTAAAAGGCATATGACAAGTTATGGAAAGAAGGATTACTTAGTAAAATGAAGATAATTGGAATAGAAGGAAGAATGCTTAATTGGGTATTAAGTTTTTTTATTTGATACAACAATAAGTTCAAGTGGGTAGGGAAGTATCTCAAAGTGTGGAAAATAGAACGCCTCAGGGAAGTGTGATTAGTCCTATATTATTTAATATTATGATCAATGATATTTTTGGAAAAGTGGCACTGAGAATTAACACTATTACATGCAGATGATGGAATAATGTGGAAAAGAGGAAGGAATATATATTTTATTATGGATAAAATCCAAGAAGATTTAGAAGTAGTTGGAAAATGGTCATTAGAATGGAGTTTCAGATTCTCCATATCTAAAACATGTTATCAGATATTTACAAGGAGGAAAGGTAAAGAGAAGAAAATGCTAAAATGATAGGGATCTTATTTGGAGAAAGTGTCAACATTTAAGTATCTAGGATTGTGGTTTGATGATAAATTAATCTGGAGGGATCATATATAGATTATATATTAAAGAAATGTGGTAAAGTTTTGAATTTAATGAAAGTAGTAACTGGACAAGATTGGGGTGCTGACAAACCAACAAACATTCATTAAAGGGTATTTATATTGGTCTTATCCGATCAACATTAGACTATGGATGCATTGTTTATGAGTCAACATCGGGATCATTGTTAAAGAAACTAGATGTCGTGCAAGCTAAGATATTAAGAATAATTTTAGGTGCAGTTAAAACCATGCCCATTGCAGCATTGCAAGTAGAAACATTAGAAATGCCATTATTTATAAGACGACAAAAAATAGCACATTTACAGGGATAAAGAGATAATCACCTGTAAGGGAAGTCCTGAATGATTGCTGGGAAATTTTAAATGTAACTGGTAAAGGTTCGGTGGGTAAATGAAGATGGTCTAGACTCAAAATAATTTGCACCAATAGTAGTAATATCCCTAATTCCACCTTGGATACTTGCACAACCTAAAATTGACCAAATTAGATGAGAACAAAAGTGAAATGGATGTTGTTAGTATAAACAAATGTTACTGAGTATATAAATAACTAACATTATTATTTTTTTCAAATACAGACGTTTCGAAGAGTATAGAGACTGGAAGAACAGGGACTGCATTCTATGTTCCAGAGTTTAAGGTGAGGAAGGCTTGAAGGATAACCGATGGCACATCAGTATATACAGCTGAGATGATAGCTATTCTAATGGCACTAGAGTGGGTTTATGAAGATAGACCTGATAAAGTAATAATATGCTCTGATTCAGTGGCAGTTCTTGGGAGTTTACAGTCATTGCAAACAAATAGAAATGACATTTTAAATGAAATCATGATCAGGTTATACAGTTTATGACAGGTGGGAATATTAATTCAGTTTATGTGGGTTCTAGCAACAAAAATAGCCAAAGAATCATTAAAAGTGAAGGAACCAAATACACATATTTCACTTAGTAGATCAGAAGGTAAACATTTTCTTTTAAAAACATGTAATAAGAAATGGCAGACAGTTTTGGACTCGTCATACAGGTCGGCACTTTTACAAAGTCCAAAATACCATAAAGAGAAGTAATATAATTCACAACTTAAATAGAAGAGAACAAGTTATTTTCACACATTTAAGAACGGGGCATTCAAATTTAAGGCATACTTTACATATTAAGGGGAAGCATGACACAGGTGTATGTGATGTCTGTTTAATAGAGGAGACGGTAGAACATGTTTTGTATAAATGTAAGGCTTATTATAAAGAAAGGAGGATTCTTAAATAAGAGTTACAAGTAGTAAGGTGCCAGGAATTTACTATAACCAATTTATTAAATGATGGTCCAAAGTCAGGAAAACAAATAAAGGCAATCATGAGATTTATTAAGAATAGTGGGTTATATTATAGAATATAGAATTATTTAGTTCATTCTTTTCACACTCCATCACAGTAGGTGGCGGTATGCACCTTTAAAGTGGGTTTGCAACCCGCCATAAACCCAAAAGAAGAAGAAATAAGAGAAGGCACTTTCAACACTTTTTCCACAGAAGGTGATCTGACCTAGCTTTATCTTTTAAATATGGGCACTTTTGTTACACAAACACAGCAATTCGCTTCAGAAGCCCCCAGAGCTTCATGTTTGTATTTTTGCATTTTTTATGGGCTTTAAAAAACAGAGCTACAACTTCTGCCAAAGCTTGGATTAGCCAGGACTTTTTTAAATACAACTCAGATATTCATACAAAACAAGAATGTCACCTAGGATGACTTGAGGGTGAGTAAATCATGGGATACATTTAATGCTGGGTGTACATTATTCCTTAAGTAACCACTTTTAGCCTAATCCAAAGTACTTTTCAGAAGTAACTGTAATTTGATTAACACCCATTTAAAATATAATTGTAATGAAATACAGTTGCTCAAATGTTGTATTTTAAATACATAAGTTACATGTATTTCATTACTCCCCAACTCTTGAGATGTCTGTGCACCACGTTCACTAATTTGAGTCTCCTGTGTGTTTATGTCTGTATACAATCATAAAATACACACTAACTTCATATACTTGCAGCGTTACTGCTAAATGTTATATTGAGCCTGTGGGGAAATGAATGATATAATTCCTTTATTGTTGTAGGCCTAAGTATTGTAAAATCTAACTATTTAGATATATTCAAATGAACATCTTATCCTGCTATTCTGTAGTTATTTATCCGTAGTGGTTAATGAAACTGTCTCCACATAAAAGAAGCAACAACAAATACTTCAGGTGTGCCATTTGTATTTTTTTATGTATTACTGATGTTTTATTCTTTGCAGTTTGTGATAAATTATATTATGACAGAGCAGTTTTTAAGTACTCAGGTGAAGTGGGATCTCTGCTGATGATCCTGTATGGCTTGTTTCAGGTGTCAACAGCTGCTGAAAGCCTCTATTTCATATCAATAGTTCCTGTTTTCACCTCATTCATTATGCTGATGTCTTCAGATCTCCTGAAAACTGCCACTTAAAGATCATTTCATTGGTGTCAACAGACTGTAAAATCACCACTTGATATCTACAATTTATTTGGTCATAGTCTGTGATAAACCTAGTTTCATGTAAAAACAACAAACTAAAAATCTATTAATACATTTATTTTATTTATTTAAATTTAATCCCACTGTGTTTTCGTACTTACATTTTTAGATATTTCAATTATTTTAATTCTGGTATTTATTAATTCTTTTCTATATTTATTTGTCCAGTTGTTCATTTGGCCGATAAAGTAAGATGTATAAAACAGGTAAATTCACTAACAAAACAAAATATGAATATTTAAAAAACAAAATTCAGTAACTTTTGAACATTTTGATTCAAAACTACATTTTGATGGATGAACATAAAAAATAAACACACACAATTTGTGAATTAGTGAAAACCTCAATTTGATTATTTTTTAATTTTGGCAGATCTGCTCCTCCTTCCACACAATGATTGATCTTCAGTGAAGCTCCTCCCACAGCAGTTCACCAATAAATGCTGGATTATTCCCATCAATGAAGACGGAGCTGAGCAGTGAGGAGAACATGACTGATCCAGAATCCTGCAAGATGGAACCTGAAGATACTGAAGAACAAAGAGGTTGGTGTTTTTTCTTGAGTCTTCATTAATGATGCTGAAGAACATTAAGGGTTGTACAAATTACAGCAGTTCACCTGATTTAGCTGTAGTAAACCATAAAGAAATGTGGCTGGGTAGTTAAAGTAAAAATAATGTACTGGGCACTTACCATTAACTGGGTAGAAAATTGAGCTTGAATCTCATTATGTTTAAGTTTTTGTGTTTTAAGATGATTATTATTATTAGTAGTAGTTTTTTTTGTTAGCCATTTAAATTAAATTAATTGTTTTCATTCAGAGAGTGAACGCATTTGTTCATGGCCTTGAATTATATTAAATGTTTATTTTTATTTGACATTTGAAAATTTGAAGTACATTCTCGTTGTCTTTGTAACAGTGAACATGAAGAAAATTATACGATTGACTATAGGCAACAGTCGAATGGGAAACACTTTACAACATGATACACATTTATTAATATATTTTTAAAATAATAAAAAAGTGGTATAACAGTAAATAGTAATGGTAAACTACAGTGTTTGTGTCCATTAACATTAAATCTCATAAATTTGAAGGAAATGAGTTTTGTCATTTATATCAGGGTATTTAAAAATGTCCCAGTCAGTGCAATCAAAGGAACCCTGCAGGGCCATAATACTGTCATTGTTACTTTAACAGGGCATTTTTGGGGCTTCTGTCTTTGCAGGAGCCTCTGATATAGGCCGGATGTAAACCACATTATGATTTTTATCAGTGTACAGTGTAATTATCAATCAATCAATCAATCAAACTTTATTTGTATAGCACCTTCCAACAACCAAAAGGAGGACCAAGGTGCTTTACATTTAGAACAGAAAAATATCTACAATAAATAATATATTAATACATGAAGCAATAACCAAAGGAACAGTTACACAAAATACAAAAATAAAATTCAAAAATAAAATTCAAAGTGCCACAGTGCTACTGTGTGTTAAAAGCCAGTTTAAATAAATGCGTTTTTAACCTGGACTTGAATAGGGCCAGGTCTGTAAGAACACGCAGGTCTACTGGTAGAGTGTTCCAAAGTTTAGGAGCAGCAAAAGCAAATGAACGATCGCCCCACTGCTTGCACCGGGACCTCGGAACAACTAGCCTCATCTGGTCAGCCGACCGGAGGGCTCTGTTTGGACGGTGGACACTTAAAATCTCTGATAAATAAGGTGGCGCAAGGCCATTAAGAGCTTTAAAGGCAAACATTAAAATTTTAAAATCAACACGGTACCTAACCGGGAGCCAGTGGAGAGAACAGAGAACTGGACTAATATGGCTGTGTCTAGATGTACCGGTTAGAAGACGAGCAGCTGCATTCTGTACCAGTTGGAGACGATGGAGTGAAGACTGTGTGATGCCAATGTAGAGTGCGTTACAGTAATCAATGCGTGAGCTGATAAAAGCATGAATTGCCTTTTCCAGATCACTGCGGCACAGAAAAGGCTTTACTTTGGCTAAAAGTCGCAGCTGGAAAAAGCTTGCTTTTACTACAGAGTTAATTTGTTTGTTAAAATTCAGATCTCTGTCAAAGATCACCCCCAGATTCTTTATTGCCTCACTAACTTGAGGGGTTGTGCTTGATGATAAATCGTGGTGTAAAATAGGGGAACCAAAAATAATGTATTCCGTTTTACTCTCATTCAGATGAAGAAAGTTTCGTGAAAGCCATAGTTTAATCTCAGATAGGCAACTATGCAAGGAGTCTAGAGCTGAACCATCATTTGGAAGCACAGGCATATAGACCTGGAGGTCGTCTGCATATAGGTGGAAAGACAGATTGTGCTTGGCAATAATGGAACCAAGAGGCAACATGTACAGTGAAAATAGAACAGGGCCAAGAATGGATCCTTGTGGCACTCCAGAGGACAGAGGAGCAGTGGATGACGAAAATTCATTGATCATAACTGAAAAGCTCCTGTTGTTCAAGTAGGAGCGAAACCACTGCAGGACTGAACCCGTGAGGCCGACCTGTTGAGCAAGGCGGGCGATAAGTACTGAATGGTCCACAGTGTCGAAAGCTGCTGTTAGATCCAGCATCACCAACAGCACAGATCTTTTAGCATCAAGGGATAGAAGGATGTCGTTGTGGACTTTCAGCAGCGCAGACTCAGTGCTATGTCGTGACCTAAAACCAGACTGAAACTTTTCTAAAATTGAGTTATTTTCTAAAAAAGGCTGTAACTGTGATAGCACAACTTTTTCTAGGACCTTTGATAAAAATGGTAAATGTGAGACAGGTCTAAAATTAGACAAAATGTCGGGATCCAGGTTGGGTTTTTTTAAAAGTGGTCTGACCACTGCGTGCTTGAAGACAGTTGGGACAGTCCCTGAGCTGAGGCAGCTGTTAATGAGCGAGAGGACGCACGGTCCAACAGTATCAAAGACCTGTTTGAGCACCTTGGTTGGAACAATATCGAGGGGGCAGTTGGTGGGCGACAACCCCTGTACCACCTCAGAAAGGCGTGATAAAGACACCGGTTCAAATCGTTCAAACACTGCAGGTGAGACAACAGGAGGGACAGCATTGGTGTAAAAAGTACTGTTCATATTCTGCCTAACAGAGGATACTTTCTCAACAAAATAATTCAAAAAGTTTTCACAGATGGATTCTGACACCTTGCTCAAGACATTGCAAGGTGGATTAATAACAGACTGTATTGTGTTAAATAAAGTCCTTGGACGATTGCAGCTGGTGGAAATAATGTTCGACAGATATTGGCGTTTGGCCTCTTTAACAGCCTTTTGGTAGCTTGCCAAACTGTCTTTTAGTATATCCAGTGACACATGCAATCTATCTTTCCTCCACCTGCGTTCGGCCTGTCTGCAGCAGCGCCTAAAGGTGCGGGTGGTGTCATTTAGCCAGGGTTCCGGTGCAGTGCTGGCGGGTTTACGCCTAAAAGGTGCAATAGAATCCAAAATCTCTGAACAGGAAGAATAAAAAATGGAAATCAGGTCATCCGGACATAGCGGAGAGGCCTGATCAACCTGGGTATATAAGCTAGTGTTCATGAAAGCAGCTGTAAATTGCCCAGCCGTGGATGGAGTAATGACACGGCGGCGACAGGCAGGAGTAATAGACCTGGTTCTGAGAGGGGTTACAAAATCAAATAAAATAGGAAAGTGGTCTGAGATGGAAGTATGGCATATCCTACTGAGGGACACAGGGAGACCATGGGAGATAATGAGGTCAAGAGTGTGTCCTAAGTGATGTGTGGGACCATTAACTGATTGTATTAAATTAAAAGAGTCAAGAAGGCTTAGAAACTCCCTTGCCATTGGGTTAGATGGGCAGCAGACATGAATGTTAAAATCACCACAAATCAATAGATCGTCATAATTCGGCATGAGCTCAGCTAGGAGCTCAGAAAATTCTTGAATAAAAGCCTTATTAAATTGTGGTGGACGATAGACAACTGCACATAGAACAGGAGACCCTAACTCAATAAGAAATAGTTGCAGCTCAAAACTACTGAAGTTATTTGATGGAATTATGCGACAGTTATATGTGTGCTTGAATACAGAGGCCAGACCACCACCGCGGCCAGATGCTCGCGGTGTGCTGAGGAAGAAATAGCCAGGAGGGAGGAGCTCAGTGAAAGCACTGTTGTCACCTGGTTTCAGCCAGGTCTCAGTCAGCAGAAGAAAATCCAGATCGTTTGTGGAGATGAAGTCGTTCAGAATAAAAGTCTTATTTGTGAGTGATCGGGTGTTTAGGAGAGCCAAACGTACTGCTGTGCAGCTCTCAGACTGCAGCGCAGCGCGGTTGAGCGGGCGGAGGTGCTCCAGCACACAGCCCCGTCTCTGAAGCCTGACAGGCCGGCAACGCGGAAGCGAGCCGCTGACATCGGGGATAGCAGGCGTGAGCCAGCGGTGGGAGTAATCCAGAGAGCGGCAGTAGTAAAACATGCCGTGATTCGATGGTAATCTGTTCCGTGAACGGCGAGGATCATGTTCACCGGAGGAAGCCAGGTAAGCTTTGAAGTAAACGAGGACTCCTCCTCTCTTTCCGCGTCTCTTGTAGCGTTTATTCCGTGGTAACGGAAAGATAGACCACCGTAGATAGGCCGGGATAGATGCTAGGAGAGGTGGCGGCGACTTTGATTCATTGACGCCGTGAACGGGCAAATTGTTCACGGAGTCCCGGATCTTTAACAGTGTCAGGCGATCATAAACCAGCAGCGACGACACATTTTGAATTGCAAATAATATGGATAAAATAAACAACGATAAACTCAACAGAAGAGGACGGCAAGCCATACACAGCGGCGCCATCACTCAACCACTGATCACTCAACTATCAGTGTAGGTTTTTTTTCAGGATTATTTAATGAATTGAAAGTTCAAAAGAACAGTAGGCCTATTTATCTGAAATATGAAGCTTTTGCAACATTGATATATTTCTATACTGTCACATAAAGGAACTGTTTGTAAGGAATGTATTTCAATTAATCATAAAATGGCCCTGATATGTCACTAGACATTAAGAAATCATGTTCATTTCAAATACTTATATCACTGACAACAGTAGTCCGGCCAGGATATTGTGATTTAAAAGTTGCTGTTGCAGCCCTCAACTGATGTTGATGTTTTGGCCTGAAGCTCCGCCCTCCACCTATCTGGTTTTACATTTGTGGAACAAAGAAAAGTCTTCTTTATTGATCAATGCTGTCCTTGCACACAGGTTTGAGATAAAGCAGACGAGGGGGAAAAGGTCTACTTTACAAGCTAATTTTAATATAATTTCTAAGCAAATAAACTGAACAGTCATTCTACGAATGCTCACAAGATGACGCAGTTAGCGCATTGCTGGTAACCGTGTGTATTTGATAAACCTCTGATAAGCTTATCAGTCATGAAATTGCACACTAAGAACATTAAAGACAAAATGACAGTGCAGCAGAATAAATGGGATAACTCAGCCAACACACATTCACATGGCACAGTGGAGCTAGATGCATTTAAATCACGGTATGAAATAATTGACATATTTCAATAAGAATGAACAAGATACTCTTAATTTGAATGCTCGCATATTGTAAAATATCAGTAAATCTGTGATGCTGTCAGATTATTTTGGGAAACTGTTAACTGCGTCTGCTTAGTGAACCTGCTCTGCTTCCTTGCCACATGATTCATAGTGACGTTACAGGTTTCAATCGGTCAAATAATAAGGTATATCCGATAAGAAAAAGTTCCTGAAAACTTGATTTATCATAAATTATGAGCAAAATATGCTTATTATATTCAAAAAATATTGCTTCAGAAGTTATGTTTCATGGTCACTTTAACAGAGTAGATGGTTGCATTCAATACCATACAATAATCTATCAACTTTCTGCTTTTAGATCAGGGTTCACTTTTCCAGGTTTCATGTCCTTTCCCTTCACATTTCATTTTTATTTGTTATGATTTACTAAACATTTAAGCTTTTTACTTTCAGACTTGGAGGAGAATGAAGAAAGTGAAGAACTGAGTGAAGCGGAAGAGAAACATGTCAAATCTGGAAAGAAATCTTTGAGTCGCTCACAAACTGAAAGAAATCTTTTACTCAAGAGAAGATCCAACAAATCTTTCAAATGCTCTCAGTGTGGAAAGAGTTTCCCAGGTAAACAAAATCTTAAAGTTCACATGAGAGTTCACAGTGGAGAGAAACCTTTCACATGTGATCAATGCGGGAATAGTTTCACACAAAAAAAAAACCTTCAGACGCACATGAGAATTCATACTGGAGAGAAGCCGTTCTCATGTGATCAGTGTGGGAAGAGTTTCAGCCAAAACCAAAACCTTCAGGTACACATGAAAATCCACACCGGAGAGAAGCCGTACTCATCCCAGCCAACACACCCATGTGGGGCCCAAAGGGGTTGCACATGGGCTGATATCTGGGGCCCACCTGGGCTACCCAACTGGGACCCAGCTAATTTTGTCCTCAGTTTCCATGGAGGCCCCACATGGGTTTGCCCAGAAGGGTTGATGGTGGGTATCTTGATGGGCTCATACCGGGCCCATATGGGTGACCCAGGTAGAACCCATTCGGGGCTTACATGGGTTAGCCCAGATGGGTTGAAGATGGGTTTCTTGATGGGCTCATACTAGGCCCATATGGGTAACCCAGGTAGCACCCATTTGGGGCCTACATGGGTCTGCCCATATGGGCTGATGACGGGACCCAGATAGGTGTAATGTTGGGCTCTTATGGGCCACAACGGGTATATATATATGGGCTTGCACATTTTCTGTTTGGGTTACCTTATTTTACAGTAAACCCCGTAATTACATGTAATCCACTAAACTACATTCAAATGTTAAAGGTATTCAATGAACTGAAACCAGTTTATGCTTTACGTTATTAATCAAGGTTTATTAGGAACAATTCAAATATGACTATTATAACATTTATAACTTTATAACACAAAAATATCAACAATAAAAAATGTATACATTAAAATGAAGCTCCTGACAAACTTAATTTGACATAAACTGCATATCTGAACACTCAAAAATAATGTATTTCACAAACAAAAAAACAAAAAAACAAAAAAAAAAACAGTGCAGCTCCTCACTCCTCTGTCGTCGGCCTCCCAACAACCCTTTGAAAAGACAAAATAAATTAAATCAACCATTGTTCCACTTTTTTTATTCCCCTTTTCACACTTAAAGCCTTTTGGTACCCCACATGAAGTTGGTCTAGATCAGAAGTTTGTAAATCTGTCCTGAAATACCCTCAGCACTGAACATACTGGCTGCGCAAAACAGTACATTTTGACCAACTTTTACCACTTTTGAAGTAATTTTGATGAGAAATTAGTATTGTAGAAAATACATGCTGTTACCAATGCTCTTTCTGTTTTGTTGTAGATCATTAAACCATTGTGCTGCCTCATAAGTCTGTCCGAAATCAGTTTTGTGAGGTACCTTACTATCTAAGCGCTGCCTGTTAAGTCGTTGGCTGATAGGTCGGAGAGGCAACGAGTCAGCTGCATAAGTTGTCAGATGCAGCCTTTGTATGTCTTTCTCATCTAATACATCTGATTCATCTTATCAGCTTATTATAGAAGACCTGAGATTATGCAAGACCTAAAGTGGGTATGCAGAGCTGACAGATTCCAGGACAAGTCACTGTAGCAAGTTACGGTCGCTCTACACTGCGTGCAGATTTTCAGGCACGTTGATTTTCTGATCATATTTTTTTATCAGGTATTCCAAATCACATCAATCTTAATAGCTACTATTCTTTTTTTTTATTTAATCATTTATGAGTGATATATAATTGAAAAAAAAAAGATCAGTAAAATCAACGTCCCTCATCTGCACTGTATGTAACAGCACTCAAATGGTAAAACAATTTTGAATTTGTATTGATATGCACTATCATTCTTATCTTTTTATAGTTTTTATTACCATTTAAAACCAAGCAAGTCTTAAATTATTTACCCATCTTGCCGTCCACCACGTGCCCTCACAGTGCGGTGTCCTCCCCTGTCCCTGGCACCGATTAGCCACTTTGACACTGCCTTTTCTGCGTCTCTTCTGGTAATAGAGTTTGTAAGCACATTTTTTTTCAAGCTTCCTGTAAAATATATAAAGAGCATTAAAGTGAGATTAAATTCCAACAAAAAGGAGTTATCTGCACTTTGACATTTTTCAGGAAATAAAATAATGGTATCAGATATAATATCTGCTATACACAAATGGTTTCTGTGGATTTTTACAAAAGTGACAAGAGCAACATTTTTGCTCCAAAGGTTTATTATATACCAATCAAACACAGAAACAAGGGCACAGGGCAATATTTAAAGGGATGGTTTACCCAAAAACTAAATTTGTGTCATGATTTAATCATAAATAGTTATACCCATCTCGGCAAGTTTTCTTGTAAACACAGTCGGTTATGTCTAAAGTAAATGTAAACAGTTGAGAAATGGATTTCATTATTTTGGATAAAAGCATTATGTCTTAAAGTCACAGCAGCCAATAAATACTTGGTGCTATGCCATTAATTTTAATAAAACAACAAAACACAGCTTTAACATAGATTCATCAATATCCAATTTATACAGTAAACACTATGGTCTTATTTTGCATTTATTACATTTCTGTTCCTGAATTCTACACTCTCAGAAACAAGGTACAGTGGAGGTAAAATTTTGTTCCTTGGGGAACAAAACAAATAACTGTACCTTTAAAGGTACACAATTAGTCTTTAGGGTACAATTATACCATTGTTTTCCTCAGTTCGGTCCTAGTGAGTCGCTGTCCTGCAGAGTTCCAAGCCTGAAACACATCTATAGAAGCTCTTATTGAGAATTAACAGGTCTAGATGTTGATGTTTTATTAAAAAAGTTTGGTCACCATTATGGTGATCAGTGTTTCATTTAGGCAGGCAGTTTGACTTGGAATTTTAGGTGAGTTTGTGGTTTTGTTACAGTGTAAACAAAACACATAATTGTTCAAAACAAAATAAGCCATTAAAAATTATCATAAAGAATAATGTTTGACTAAACATCACTTAATACCAAAAATAACACATAATATTCACCAATAATACATCTGACATTCTGAATTTTGATTTTTAAAAACATTCTAAGGGGGAAACATTTAGACGCACATTTATATCAAGAATCAGCATATGAATCTCAACAATGGTGACATACTTAATGCTGCAATGCATGCTAGGAGCCACACGTTTTACACTATGGTGGCTTAGAAGGGATTGAGCTAAACTCTGGAGGACATCAAATCTCTAAGGGCTGAACTTACCTATACCTGACTTAGAGGTACAAAAAAAACCCAGTGACGTCCACTTGTACCTTAAAAGGTACAATTTTGTACTTTTTTTTTTTTTTTGACAGCGTACTGTTAGACCTAACTGAATTTGTAACTTTTGTTCTATTGTATTTATCTATGCTTAACTATTTATGCTTAACTATTTAATCTTATTATATTAATAATACTTAACTTGTATTAGTTCACCTGTGTTTAATTATGTTTGAACTGTATTATTTATTTGTAAGAAAACTTACGTTTTGATCACTATACCAATAATTAACAGTTAGTTATCAGTGAAATTGGCAGTATGCCTGGTCTATATTCTCATAATTTGAGGTATTCTCGGTCCAAGTATGGACAATTACTTGCACTGATTTGTGAAGAACAACTCAAGTCTAACCTCTGTTTGCACATGAATGTGGTACAAACTATTCAACAAAGAGTAAACATACCATACACAACCTCAAACAGTTTGAGCCCCCGAAACTCTCGCTTTCCATGGCGACCAACAAAATTGTACTCCCTTGATAATGGGTTGTCTAAAAGGAAGGCCATCATTCTTTTTGTGGCTTCATCCACAGTACTCCCTCCAATATCTGCCACCACGGCAACCTAAGGGAAATCAAGATTATCATTATGAGGCAGAAAACACAAAACAAAATAACCTGAATAATCACAAATACATTCCCCCCCAAATCGTGCAGCCATAGGTTAAAGCAGTGGTTCTCAAACCTGTCCTAGGGACCCCCCACCAGTGCACAATTTGTATGTCGCCTTCATCTAACACCTGATTCAACTCATCAGCTCATTAATAGAGACTGCAAAACTTGAATTGGGTGTGTCTGATGAAGGAAATATACAAAATGTGCAGTGGTGAGGGGTCCCCAGGACAGGTTTGAGAACCATTGCGTTAAAGGGTTAATTACCCCAAAATTTAGTTATGTACCCTCATGTCATTCTAAACCCGCTGGATTACTATTATTTTTATTTGGTTTTTGCGCTCTAAAGTATTTTCGTCCCTTCTTAACATTAAGGTTGAACCACTGTCACATCGACTAGCCTATTTAAACAATGTTTTTACTTCCTTTCTGGACCTTGAAAGTTGCAATGACGTTGTTGCTTATGGAAGGGTCAGAGAGCTCTCAGATATAATCAGAAATATCTTAATTTGTGTTGAACGGAGGTCTAACGGGTTTAGAAGGACACGAGAGGGAGGAATTTGACAGAATTTTCATTTTTGGTTGAACTAACCCTTTAAATCAATGTTGTACTATTTTACAGCGGAAGTAGTGATCTATTGCGTGTACTGTGTATCAAGTTAATACACAACACTATTTCTTCCAATTCCTAGGGAACACTCTCATAATTCCTATGCAGTTACCTCTTTAACAGTTTTTGTTTTATAATTGTACTACAATTGTGTTGCCTGTGCTGCAAAAAATTCTACCTCTGTAGCAAAAAGGCTACAGTACAAATGTCTTAGGCCACTATTAAATTTGTTGCTTTAGAAAAGAGTATAATGACCATATATATTTACAAATGAAACCTGAAGATACAGGAAATGTATAGGCAGTATTAAAAAGCTGATAGAAAACCAGCTTTTATATAGGCTAAAGTGGCAAGTTTTTAGTGCCACCTCACCTTACTGTTGAGCAATGAGATGTCCATACCTGGTTTGGGGCTGCATTTCTGCTAGTAGTGTTTTTTTCAATTTCTGCTAGTAGTGTTGACAAAAAGCTATTGTGTTCTATATATAGCCATATAGTGGCATTTATATAATTTTTTTTTTTTTTTACCTGTACTTTCTGTTTGTATCTTAATGAAAAAATAAATATAGATGGTCATTGAAACTTTGATAAAATAACAAGCTGGTGCGGTGGCCTAAGACTTTTGCACAGTAATGTACGTGCAAAAATGTTAATATTAAGCCTGTTAACCTGCAAATTTGTCCTGTTAGGACATACCATGTGTTTGTGGAAGGTGGGGTCTGTCAATTTTTGCTCCATCGCATCAACATCAGTGATCGTCTTCAGAGGGAAAACGATACCCTCTGGAAGTACTGCAACAGTAGTTGAATCATGTTGTGTGAGGAGGGATTGTATCATCCTCCCATGAACCCTCTGTGTCTCCTTGATGTCCTCCAGTAGGGTTAGGAGACGTGCAAACATGCCATCTCTAAATGAAGAACTGGCACCTTGCAGAACTGTCCTGGTGCGATCTGGAGTAACACCCGTTAAAGGAGTTGAAGGTGGAGGGGGCTGAATAAACAGACGGGTCTTAAGTGAGTGGAGAGCCTGCAGTTGGAGGTTCTCTGGCACTGGGGGAGGTAAATGCAGATCTGTAAATGAAGAACTGGCAACTTGCAGAACTGTCCTGGTGCGGTCTGGAGTAACAGCCGTTAAAGGACTTGAAGATGGAGGGAGCTGAATAAACGGACGGGTCTTGAGTAAGGGGAGAGCCTGCGGTTGGAGGTTGTCTGGAACTGGGGCAGGTAAATGCACACTGGATGGATGATCATTCCCAGCACCATCGAGTTCCTCATCAGAGCTTGACATACAGACTGGCCTTGAAATGCACAAAATGTAGAGCATAATTAAGTACTTCTACAAGTTTCAAATTATAGCTGTATGTGCAATGTAGGATAATGAATAATAATGAAATATGAAAACAGTACTTTAATGTTACACTCTCAGCATTAAAGAAGCACTTCATTGACTTCACTGAATTAATTAATTATACATCGAATCGTATTAAAATTACTGATGTTATTCAGTCACAGGAAGTGATTTTCCTACCTGGTGAAGTGCCCTTTACCTGGCTAAAATTGATTAATTTTAATGATGGAATCACAGCATCTGGTTTATTAGGCTGCTGACTTGAAGATCTGCCACTGCCGAACATAATGCGGATCTGACACGCATTTAATTTTCTTACAACTCTTTTAGTTTATTTAAGACGTTATTTTAAAATACTCTACAAAATGGCCATTTTTGTACAATTATGTGTGTTATTGTTTGTTCAAGCCTAAAAAGAAAATTCAGAGGCTGAGCTGATTGTGTTAAAGGGGTGATAAATTGTGAAAATAACTTTCCCTTGAGCTTTTGATATATAAAAGGTCATGGTAATATAAGATTATCCTGTACATTTTAGAGCTGCAAACGTCCTTGTTAGTCAAAGAAAAGCTTTTATAGACACCAGGCCCAGAAAACAATCGTGTGCTTCATCCTGACATCATCTAGTGGCGAAACACCGCCTCTACAGAATAATAAGCACGTGTAGTTCAGTAGCCCCGCCCACCGACTCATCAGATCACGCTAGTCAGCAGCAATAAACATGCAGAAGAAGATTGTTATGTTGATATTGTGGAAGAATAGTCTCTGCATAAGATTCCATTGGATCGTAATATTAGGAATGTGTAATACTTCATTTATTTTTAATGAAGTTCCAGCTCACGTGGGGAAGACCGTTTGCGTGTTCGCTTCATTTCACTGCAGTATTGTTTGTAAACTAGTCTCAGGTTTTGCAGACATATTGAGATTAAAACACAATGCTGTTTCTTCCAAATTGGATCTGACAGGAATGTTGCAACAAACTTGTGTGAGTAAAATGTCTTTTTTATATGTAATAGTAGTCCCGAGGATGTGTGTTTTCCAGATGGGCTACCAAAACGAATGCATATTTTCTTGATCTGGGCGCGTGCGCACGTGTGTGTATGTTTGTTCACGCTTATATCCACAGATCGTGTGTGCCATGTAAAACAAAAATAATATTCCAATCAATCGCGGGTGGATGAGAAATCATTATGTTTGTTAGATAAAGACGTTTATGAGCCCTGTGAGAGAATCATTCCGGTGCCGCTTTCAAAACAATCCCTCATGTGAACTGAACTGACGGAGCTGAAGCTCATTAAATGTGCAAATCTTCTCCAATCCTAGCCGTGCGCGTTTACTTCCAATCTCCAGTGACACGCCCATCAAAACCCAGCGTTCAGGAGAGAGTCTCAAAACCAGTGTAGAAAATAGCCTATTGCTGATTAGTTATGATGTTTTTTAATGTAAAAACCACACAAACGTCATTAGTTGACCTCAGAAAACAGTATAAATTTTTTTTAAAGCCAGTTCATGACACCTTTAAATATTTGTAACCGCATTAAACAGAAAAGGTAATGAAAAATTTGAGTTGTTAAGTAATAATCCTAATCAAGAACAAGTGTTTCTTTTAAAATCAATGTATCCAATAAATATAGTCATACCTTTTTTTGCGCTTCCCTTTTCCCATACTTGAATCAGACTCGGTCTGCAAGTCAGAGGTTGCCTCAGATTTGAAAAGCTTTGCTGTGGCTTGGGCATAGTTTCCTGTGATAGACATTGACATTTACCAATAAAAATAGTTACTACAATTTCAGAAACATGCTTTCGGAATGCGACTTATCAGTAGAATTACCTGCTTTTCCCAAGACGCGCACTTTAAACTGTAGCCAGTCAGGGTTTGGAACAAGTTCATCCTTTACTGCCTTGCTGATATTGACTCGTCCAGGTGGCCAGTAACAAGCATCTTCCTCTGGTCCAGTAAACCACTTGCAGGGTACAATAGCTACACCTCCACCATCCAAAAAATCCACAACCGCAAATGGTAGCATGCTGGAAAAAATTAAAACAACCCAGCTAGTGCAGCTGTGGCAATGCCACATATCCAGATTTAAATGGCAATAGCACTATTTTCCTCCTTAATTCCTCAACCGATACCACATGCAAGTCTTTGGATAAGTTTGAAACAACGTGAATTCCAAGGCATGCCGAGTCAATTGGGTAGCTGAAAAAAGATTCATAGGTTTCAAAGAAGTGACAGATTACCTTGATAGTTTTACAAGAAAGCAAAATATTTCTCACAATGACAATCCTTCCCCCTATGGAAAAACAGTTATCGCCTTTACAGCAAGAAATGAATGTCTGTCCATCATTGTACTGCCTGTACTGCTGGCATGTTCCAAGTTCTTCAGTTACTGGTCCAGAGAAATGTAGCTGTTTGAGAGGAGAGGAAATAGTTATTTTCTTCTGTTTTGCCACTCTCTGCTTCTCATGGATGCGCCTGACAATTTGCTGCACAGGATTTTGGGGTCTCCGTACGATGTTTTTAAGTTTACCTAAATATGTTTCAAATGGGAAGCAGGAAATGTTATCCAAAGGACCAAAGTTCCGTGCATCTTGGGCAATGTGTATCAAAGAATGTATGTTGTATCCAACAAATTCAAGGCCGTAAATCAAGCTAAACTCTTGGACAAAAATATTCAAAATATCTTCTGCATAGTCACAGTTTTCAGTACACAAATCAGGGCTAAGAAGTATTCTTATTGATACAGACAAAAGTATAAAGTTTCTATACATTGAATTGGGTATATTTTTAAGTAGGACAACAGGACCTGTGTAAAGCAAAAACTGTCTTAATTCAGTTGCTTTCCACATACTTATTTCTAAGAGAGACCTTGGTTTCCTAGCAAAATTCCTCGGTAAATACTGCCTGACAGAAGCCATGAATGCTGAAATTGCAGTGAGATTTTGAACTGACTGCCTGCATTTCAGAGGCCCTTTTAACCAGAGATAAATCAACTGGCGCATCACACCCAAACACACAAGGTGCATATAATCAAGCACAAAACTTGAGACTAACCCTACACCTAACTCAGACAGGGGTGAAACTCCACCTTGGTGCTCTTCATAACCCATTTCCCTAAATGTCTGATCAGTCCTTAGCTCTGCAGACAACTCAGGAAAAGACATTCTCCTATTTACATGGACACCTTTTTGTGTGCAGCGCTCACATGCGTAATACCCAGTGTGACCCTTCACACATTTGAGGAACGCACGTGCTGGAGCATCACATATGAATGCATCAGGAGCAGCAACTGCGAAATGCACATCATTATACTGAATACCCTCCTGTACAACAACTTTAACATCTTGAATAAATTCATTTAAATACTCTTGCACATTTGATGGTTTTGTCACACCTGAGTATAAGCCAATCGTAAAAACATTTGAATTTGGGATCTCCTTAATCCTACCCAAAATAGGCCACAAACTTATATTGCTGCTGCGGTATAAAGGCAGACCATCAATATTAACTCTAAGAGTGAGAGTGTCTGTCAGGTCTCTCAGATCAAAATCTAAAGATGCCAATTCTGCCAGAACTGAATTCTTAATTCCAAAATGATAGTATGACCCTCCAGCAACATTTTTGGCATCACACTTACGGTCTGTGGACATTAGGGTTCTAGCATCCAATGGCACATTGAGGCCTTTTAGTCTGAGAATTTTCAGAAGAGCAGACAACGCATTTTGAGATATATTATATTCTGCAGCCCACTCTGCAAGACCATTTGTGTCATCTAGTGTGTCTGAATCAGAACATTCAGAGTCCAGGTCAAAGTCACTGGTATCATCAGCCATCCCATTTTCAAAATTATCATAAAATATATCATTGTCCAAAGCATCATAAAAAATGTCTGTGGAATATTCATTCACTACATTGTCTGTTACATGCTCGACACAATCATAATAGACAGAATCATCTAATGGTTCATCATAGGCAGATTCCAAATTAAAATCCAGTGGTTGTTCAAATTCATGTTGTGAAACGAAACGAAAATGTTCAGCAACTTTTGCAGCTATTTTCCTTCTCTTTGTTCTCTGAGAATGCTCCATTACAATCTGTAAGAAAGAACACCTTATGACTTTCAAACAGTCAATTTTAATTTAGGCAAAATCATTTGTATAGTCACAATAACTATTTGTATGTTTTGTAAGAACACCCGACTGCAAACTGATGTAGATTTGCATACGTCAGATAAACCTGTTTGCATTATAAATACACCTCACCTGGAAGAACATAGAGAAATCATATTGTTTAAAACATATTTTATGTACTGTTCAAAGAACAACACCATTTTAATATCATCTTCCTGCATCATAAGCACACAGCCTGCCCAAACTTTGCAATTTAAGAGCTTTTTTGTGTCTTCAACTAGGGTGTAGGGAACAGGAAAACCAAGGCAAAAAACACTATGATTTTTCTGAATTTTTATGTAGTTTTTTTTTGTCTTGGCGTACCACCAGCCCTGCACATTTGGAATGTCTCCCTATATCTGACACACCCATTTCAGGTTTTGCAGTCTCTGCTAATGAGCTCATGATTTGAATCAGGTGTGATAGATGAGGGAGACATACAAACTGTGCAGGGCTGGTGGTACTCAGGAGAAATTTGAGATTTATATTTGGGGAAAATACCCCTAATTTCTTACAAAACCAATTACTGATTTCCTTTTTTTCTATTGTTTTCAGTTCAATTAATTATTAGCTAATCAATGACAAAAAAATGTCATACCTCTTTGAGAAGTACTCCATTCAGATTAATAATTAGAATGATGCATATAGCCTAATTAATTATTAAGTGAAGATCCTACTACTATGACTCAAGTATTACCAAATCCTTCAGAAGCCATTGTACATTATTTGGAACAGTATTATTGAGTGTTAAAAAACGAGATGACGTCGGACGCTTTGCTGCTTAGAGGTGTTTTTTTTTTTGGTTCATGCGCTCCTTCATAAACGCGAGCCGCCCGAGGCGCATAAACAGCCCGCAAAACGCTCACTGCTAACAGAAAACCATTTAAAAAAGGCGCCTCTCACAGCAAAAAAAAAAAAAAAAAAAAAAAAAAAAACTTCTATATTGGTAATCTTTTGTGCATTTGTTATTTAAATTAACACTAAATAAAAAAGGAAAAGAAGCACATAGACAGGCACGCTTGTCTCATAATTACATTGGAAATATAAATAAGTCCTGCTTTCATTCTGGGAGTTTGATGTGCACACTTTACACAAACTAAGAAATTACTACCGTTGAGGTATTTATATCGGAAAACAGTGGTAGCCTACAATTTAAATGCTGAAGTCTCCAAACTATTTGTAATAATTCACCGTTTGTATACTACTAATTATAAGAAAATATGATTATTTTTATAATAGGGTACAGTTATGCTTATCGTTTGGTCATGGCGCCGGAAAATGCCACGATTTAGTGATGTCTAACTAAAATTAACTTTAAAAAAAGCTATGGTTAACCTTATGCTTTGAAAACAATGCACTTTAATTAACATTTCAGTTTAGAAATTGTTTGTTCTTACCTTGAATCCACTGGCAGTCAGCAAGAAATCCTGTCTTTCAGCAAAGTGACAGAAGCTGTGACAATGTGCGCGCTTCGAAAGCCAAACCGGCCGAGATACAGGGTTGCCAGGTCTCCACAACAAAACCCCTCCAATTGCAAATAAAAAGTTGCGGAATCACGGCCAAAATGCGCCAAAACGCGGCGGATGGGAGATAGAAATATTGCTAGGGTAAAGCCAACTCAAACCTGTGGACTACAGGCAACAAACATTCCACAGCAATAATAGTGTAAAAGTAGCCAAATTCCAGACTTGGCAACACTGAACCAAGCGTCATTAAATGACCTATAGCAGGTGTGTGACCACTGACAGCAGGTTTGTGAAGGGATTTTAAAAGGAGAAATGGAGGCAAAATAGTGTTTTTTTTAAATAGATTTTTTTATTAGCTTTTTATGAATTTTGAGCGGATTTTAACATGCTTCAAAGCCTGCGACATCAGGAGACCAGACAATGACCTAACCTATGGTTAGGTCATAAAGCCTAACCTATGGTTTAGTTAACATATTATTTCTTATGTTAAATGTAACCGTTACAATACATTTTCACATTTATATATTACGTCCAAGACTTTATTGAAGTAGCCTAGCCTACTTCTTTTTTGGGCGGCAGTGGCTCAGTGGTTCATGTAGGTTGTCTACAAACCAGAAGGTTGGTGGTTCGATCCCCGGTTCCACCTGACCAAGTGTCGAGGTGTCCATGAGCAAGACACCCAACCCCAGCTGGATGTCGCCTTACATGGCTGACATCGCCGTCGGTGTGTGAATGGATGAATGTGAGGCAAAAATGTAAAGCGCTTTGGATAAAAGCGCTATATAAATGCAGTCCATTTACCATTTACCATTTTTTTTTTTTTTTTTTTTTTTTTTTGATTATTCAAATGCGTTGTACTTTTTATGACATGGCATCGACTGATTCAGTCCAGCAAACATGAAGACAGTGGACACAACTCGGATGATGTCCCTCTGGCTGAGCCAGGGTCTCTATTGTGCAGCCCATCCCGGACCAGCATGGTCTCCCACTCAGCTTAATGAAAGTGTAGCCTACATACAAATGTTGTCTTCTGTTTTATCTGTTAATTTAAATTTGTGTTCTTTCTGATGTTAAACCTAAATTATACTGTATAAATAGTAGTAAAAAGTAGCCTACTTTATGTAATGTATAGACCAAAGTATTTTAATCTACACATTTTAATTTGACCAGAAAATATATGTGTAGAAGAATTAGTTTAATGTACAAATTAGAAATTGCATTAAAAAATAAACAATGTACAGAACAACCACTTCTCTTTTATTTATTTTTTTCACAAAAATAAAACACAGTAACACACTTCAAGTTACATATCAAAAATAAACAATGTATAGTATTACTCTGGTTAGTTTACAAATAACTTGCTTTACAAAAATAACTAATGTAGGCTATAGAACTTTAACTATAGAATTTAACTTAGGCCTATACATTACAAACAAATTACAATGGACAACAATGACTTGTTACATTTATCTACAAAAAACTTGCATTTCAAAAAAAAAAAGAAAAGAAAATGTATAGACTTATGTTTAAAAAATAATATATATAGAAAAAATGTTCTGTGGTTCCCGGCCACGAGTGCACATTTAGAGAGAACATTCAGCCTTTGGAGGAGACTTTCGGTAATAGGCCATCGTGACATTCATTCATGGTTGAAAATTAGGTAAAATTGCAATTGTGTTGGAATTTTTAGATTTTGATTAGATTGAAGTCACATTGCGTTAAAGTGTGAAAATAAAATAACTATTTCAAGGTTGCATATTTGTGTGCTATCTACCCATGTAATCAACCTTTGGAATTGACTGTGTTTGCACTTGTCTTTTTGGTAAAAATTAATTAGCTGTGTAGCCCATTTTCAACCCATGTACTCATTTCCCATTGGTGAACCAACTAGGTCCCACATGTGGAGCCCAGCTGGGTTTGCCCATGTGGGACCTACTTAGTTCACCCAAGTGGGCCCCAGATAAGATGCCCATTTTGAGCCCATGCCCACTCTGTACCCCTGTAACCCATGTTTAACCCATGTGGGCCCCACATACACGTGTTGGCTGGGATGTGATCAGTGTGGGAAAAAATTCAGACTAAAAGAATCCCTTAGGAACCACATGAAAATCCACACTGGAGAGAAGCCGTACTCATGTGATCAATGTGGGAAGAATTTTAAACAAAAACAATATGTGGAGAAACACATGATAATCCACACTGGAGAGAAGCTGCACACATGTGGTCAGTGTGGGAAGAGTTTCACATTTAAAAAATCCCTCAACGAACACTTGAGAATCCACACCGGAGAGAAGCCGTACGCATGTGATCAGTGTGAGAAGAGTTTCACCAGTAAAAATAATCTTAAATCACATCTGTATTCTCATTCTGGAGAAAGACCATTTAACTGTGATCAGTGCGGTAAAACATTTATTTGGGCAAATTGCTTTAAGATCCACATGAAATTACATACAAAGCAGAAACCTCACGTGTGTTCTTTGTGTGGAAAAAGTTTTTGTGCACTGAATGTTTTTAAAGAACACCAGCAAAGACACAGTGCTGTAAAGAATCATATGTGCTTTGATTGTGGGAAGACCTTTATTACATATATTGAACTGAAGCGGCACCAGATAACTCAACATGGAGAAACACCTTACAAATGTTCATACTGTGACAAGACTTTTAGTTATTCATCATCATGGAAAAAACATGAGAGGATCCACACTGGAGAGAAGCCACATATGTAAACAGTGCGGGAACAGTTTCAAACGAAAAGAACACCTGAAGGAACATGTGAAAATATACACTGGAGGGAAGCCGTACACGTGATCAGTGCGGAAAGAGTTTTACACAAAAACCCTCAATGAACACTTGAAAATCACACTGGAGAAAAGCTGTACACATGTGATCAATGTGGGAACAGTTTCACGCGAAAAGGTCTTACGCACATATGTGAACAGTGTGGGAAGAGTTTTAGACAGGCATTTCAAAATTTCATAAAATTCATACAAAGGAGATGACTCACATGTGTTCATTGTGTGGAAACCGTTTTAGTGAGCTAAGTTACTTAAAACGACAACAAAAAAGACCAACACGATCTCATGGTAATGTGTATCAATAGTACGAGTGTGAAATCTCGTGGAATAGATACCCCAAAATTAGTTTTGGCGTGCAAATGCTACGCAGTTTTTCGCGTGCATATGACGCTCTTGGGTAGGATTAGGGTGGGGTGGGGGGGGGGGGGTTTGTACGTATAATACGCCATAAAGTGCGTCTCGTATGCACGCGAAAAACCGCGTACCATATGCACGGCAAAACTCATTTTGGCGTATCCATTCCATGAGATTTCACACGCGTAGGCTACTATTTATACGCATTTTCGTGAGATCGGGCTCAAAAAGACAGCGTTGTGAAGAATCATATGTGCTGTGATTGTGGAAATACCTTTATTACAAATACTGAACTGAAGCTGCACCAGAGAATTCACACTGGAGAAAAACCTTACATGTGTTCACACTGTGACCAAAAGGTTCATTAAGTTAGGAAACCTGAAAATACACCAGAGGATCCACACTGGAGAGAAACCGTATCACTGCATTCCATGTAGCAAGAGTTTCACTCATTCAACTTACATTACATACAAAAAACAAATGTCTGAAATCATGATATCATGATTTGAATTCATCTTCAGATCCAGCCATTTTAAATGCAATGCTGCCCCCTCATCAAATGTGTCCCAATAACATGTTCAGCAATAACTAGCTCTTCCATATAAATCAGGACAAATAAACAGTAAAGTACTGTTAACAACGTTCATTTGCAAGACTGTTGGTTTTAAGTCTAAAAGAACAACCTTTTTATGATGTTTTTATAATTCCAAAATGATGTTGTATTTTAAATATGTTCTTGTTCCACGCATGTTTAGCAGGAAGCTGAAGAAGAGTCTTTAAAACTTTGCTGTGCTTAAAATGTACAGTTACTCTGATACTTGTGAAATATTTACCAAATGCAGATGTAAGATACAATCATGTAGCTTTTCAACTTTATGCTTATTTGCTTCTCTTCTTTGTAGATGCTTTATATATTGTATGTCAATAAAGAGAGAAATCTTATTTGTTTGCATATTTATTACTTCATTTATATATTCAAGCAATTCTTGTCTATGTTACTTATTTTTTTCAACATCATTTATTGTCCAGATTTATTGTGTGCTGATTCTACAAAGCCCTATCAGGGAAAGTTTTGTTCAATATTTGTTTTTATACATTAGTTTAGTTATATATGTTGTGCATTTCCCTAAGAAACATTTGCAAGTGAATATTCTAAGTTACCTCCAGGGGTCGCAATTGTCAGCCATAACGTCTCATTTCAAAAATAATAATAATTTTAAAGGCATAAAGAAATTACAATAAACTCTTCACAAGAAATACTACGTCATTTTTACACTTTAAACATTTTACATAAATGTATAGGGTGCTTTTTAGACACAGAATGATGATGGAGATGCAACCGAAACACCAATGACATCTTTAAACACCAGTGGAAGCACAACTGCAAGTGCAAATAAAGGCCAAAGAAACAAATATAGAACTAGATTACCAAACAAAAAAAAATTAAATGCATAAAACATGCAAAAATAAACATACTAAAACACCAAAAAATTATAAAATATAGGCTTATACATAATAAATGCCACAAAAAAATCAAGCAACAACAAACTACACTAGTGCAAAATGTTTTATCAACAATATCTAGGTGAGGGCCTAGAAACCGTCTCTTTAATACTTATATATTCTTTATGGTAATACTGGACTGATATTATGAAATGTGGAGTGAACCAAAGAGACACATTAAAGGGGGGGTGAAATGCTGTTTCATGCATACTGATCTTTTTACACTGTTAAAGACTTGGAATCCCATACTAAACATAGACAAAGTTTCAAAAGTTAAGGTGGACGTTTGATGGGAGTATTTCTTTGTCAAAAATACTACTTCCGGTTAGTCATAAGTTTCGGCAAGTTTTTTGAGATCATGCGTCCCCTTTGACGTTAATGGGGGCGGAATTTCCTTGTAAGGGCCTTACGGACAATTCTACCGGAAGCGCGTGAGAGAGAGAGAGGGAGAGAGCGAAAGCAACAGGCTACGCCCATCAAAGCGCTGGCTTGTAGGATGCTAAACAGGTAACATAACAATGTGCTAAACATAACAATGTCACCAAAAAAGTGCGTTTTTGGTTGCCAGACCAAGACAGTCCTGCACAGATTCCCCCAAAACCCCGCGTTAAGGCAACAGTGGATGTAATTTGCTTTTCCGGATCAGCAACTGAGTTGCGCGAATGTTTATATCTGTTCGCTGCATTTCGGTGCCGACTGTTTCATAAACAAGGCCCAGCTCGACACAGGATTTTCCCGATCGCCTAATGCTGAAGGATGGAGCAGTCCCAACGATAAAGGTCCTAACGTTAGAACCGCAGGCTGTGAGTAAGAGTGCTTCAAATGTCTGTGTTTTTGCCTATGCTCATCAAGTAGTGCGTGTACATTTGTTTAGCTGGCCACTATATGTGTAACTTTATGTTTGTGTATTGTAAAAGCACTCCAAACAACAATACACAAAGAGTGGGGAAATATGTTGAACTAAATAAGCACGCTTCTTCATTCAAATGCGCTACTATTCCGTGTCTTTCTATGTAAACACTAACTAATCCTGCTGTGCAAAACCGGTCCGCTTACTGTCTACACAAACCACGCGTAAACACACAAACACACGTGCACAACTGCACTTCCCACATGTACACCTTCAAAGACAAAAATACGACGATATAATTCAAGTATAAATATGTAATAACACAAGTCGCTAAGCATATTATATAGTTAGTGTATAACTTGTACCGTAGTGTATAGAGACGTCCTGCTCTAGTCGTTTTTGCTGCTGCTCCTGTTCAACTGCCGCCTCTGGGTCTGATTCCGGATCATAGATGTATGGCTGTATCTGATTAAAAGCCATATTTTTATTTTGAATAAAGTTTTTTTCCCGCTGTTAGGGATGACGCACTCGACTCAAACACAATAGCAGCGCGCTGCTGCACATGTCATTATTTAGCTCCGCTCACATGACACGCCCCCACCCGCTCGGCTTTTTTCGGAAAGACTCGGAACAGCGCATCTTTCTTATATAATTATAAAAAAAATAAAGACTTTTCGGAGATATGCAGGATGCAATGCTACTCTGTAGGTACTCAAGATTGACATGACACTGACTGAAACTGAGTGTTTCACCCCCCCTTTAACAAAAATGACCTCGTCAGACTCTAAAGGAAATGTATGTAAGGTTGTGGCCAAAACTGGTACTGCAATCACTTTCAAAGTACTAGAGCAGTGTATCGACTCGAGGTTGCCAGATAGGCTGCAGGATCCAGCAGGAACATTTGTAGCTGCAGCTGTGGTAACTAGAGCAGATCTGGCAACCCAGATGCAGAACCACGACTGACTTCGTGTTTGGTAGATAGCTGGAGGGTGGAGTTTCAGGCCAAAACATGTCAACATCAACATCAGTTGAGGGCTGTAACAACAACTTTCAAATGATAATATCCTGGCCGTACTACTGTTGTAGGGCTAGTTCACACAAAAATGAAAATTATTTCATTAATTACTCGCCCTCAAGTCGGTGTAGGGCTGAAAACATAAATACTGTAAGTCACTGCATTGAAACCGAAACGTCAGACATTTTTTATAGAACTCAGGTAAAAATGAATGTGGGTCTCTTTTACAAGCCAAATGGAAATAAAATAAAATTAGAATAAAACTCCAATGTGAAAAACGAATTATTCTTTTTTTTTTCTTCTATGATAGGCCTACATGTATGTGTTTGTGCATACATGTTACAGGTTTTTGGCTAGAAACACAAGCCTGTCAACATGATCTGGCTTTAGGGAGGACCGCAAGCAAGTAAAAACAAGAACTTGTGGCTGGTATGCACAAGTATTTCTTTGCCACTTTTGAAAGCCACTTTTGAAACCTTTTCATTTTCCTTCCACCATTTTAGAGGGTTTCCCTCACTCTCCAGGTTGCATGACTGTAAGTAAGTCTGCAGCTCACAAGCTACACTTAGTTCCTGGTTGTTAGGTGGCAAGGCTTGTTCAGCAGTTTTAAAGTAGCTTCCTAATGTCATCTTTGTCTTTGGAGCACATCCAGCTTCAGCATCCTCCTCAGGGTTTATTTCTGGTGGCTCTGGCGGAGGCATCTACACATAAAAATAGACAAAAACACATTTAGGAACATCAAACCACTATATAAATCACCAACTTTTTTTAAAAACAATTTATTACCGTCACTGCCATAGTCGTCATCTCGGATTTCAGTCTGGCTTATATTGGTGGTTTGTTCTCTTCAGCGGTGTAACTCATCTTAAAACGTGGATCTACAGTAGATGCTATGTCCAGCAGAGCCTGAATTTGTGGGTCACAGTATTTTTCATTTAGGTACTCCAAGATTCTAGACTTTATTGCTCTTGACAGGTCAGTATCATCATCCTTAACTTTCAAGACTGACAAGTTGAAAAGATAAAGAACTGGCTTTACAAATGAAACACTGACGTAGTTCTCCCCAGACAGTGCATCTGTAAACTCAACTAGAGGCTGCAGGGATTTGTTGATCGCCTCTAGCACGTCCATGTCCTGCCATGTGGGGATAAGATGCCGGGACTTCTTGTCAGAGGACAGGACATGGGCAATGGCCTTCTGCTGCTCAATGACTCTCTCTATTATGGCCTGACGTGATTCCCACCTGGTGGGACACTGTTTTCAGTGAGTGTTCGGGGAGCAGTAGGAAAAGGAGCTCACCAGCCTTTTGACAGAGGCCCACAGCCCGGTCAATTATTGGATAGCATTCTCTGCAGAAAAACAGTTGTCAGAAAAACATTTGTCAAGCCCATGGCATAGTAGGTCTAAAAACAGCAAAAGGCCCAAATGTGTTAATTTAAACTATTTTTGTTGTTTAACTATAAGTACATTGACAATTTTTTGTTTGTTTATTGCAAAACTTTTAAACATAAATAAATCGGTTGCTATTTTAACAAGCTTTACTATATATATATATGTTATTGAACTATTTGGCAGAATATACTGTATGACGCTAGGAGTCGCTGTAAAATTACTATAGACATTACTTTAGATTTGTGCATCTTTAAAATGGGCAAAATAGTTAAAAAATGTAAAGCAACTCACCAATAGCTAAATGAAGTCTATGTCCAAAGCAATGTAGTCTCATCCAGCATCAGAGATGCTGCCCTGAGCATATTGGCTGCATTGTCCGTTGTAATGCAGACAAGTCTTTCCTCGAGCATCCCCCATGCAAAAAATCGCTTCTTTGAGGCTGTTTGCAATACATTCTGCTGTATGGTCTTGTGGAAAAAACAAAGTTTGCAAAAGCCTGCTTTTCATTTCAAACTTAGTGTCAATAAAATGAACTGTCAAGCTCAGATACGGCTCCGTGGTTCTACTTGACCAGAAGTCGGTTGTCGCAGCACAATATTCAGCATTGCGAATTTCTCTTCCTATTTCCAGTCGGCATTTCGCATACAGCCCAGGCACAGCAACGTTAGAAAAATAGTTGCGTGAGGGTATGCTGTACCTTTTGTCAAGTGTGGAAATCATTTTTTTAAACCCTTCCTTGCTTAGTGGACACACATCCTTGGCTAAATGAAACGTTATAGCATCTGTTATTTCCTTGTGTCTTTGCGAGGAAGATGAATATGGTATTGCGTTGAGCAATGTCCCCGTTATTGTTGTCTGCTTTGTGGAAGGCTGAGGATTTGTTGTTGTGCCTTCAACCTTTGATATTCGTGATATTGTACTTTATGGTGGCTTTTAAGGTGGTTGATGAGATTTGTTGTGTTACCTTGTGATGTCTGTACGGCACATGAGCACAGTTTGCATAGGACTTGTACCTGATCAACATCACTTTCTCTGAACCCAAAATACTTCCAAACAACGGAGTATGACCTAACGATTGCACTTCACCTTCCTCTTGTTGCTCTGCCATTATGTTCATACAATTTACGGCATGCGCACTAGCGTGCCCTCCGTGCACGCTCAACCCATATAAGAAAAACGACCCATTTGTAACATTACAAAATTTGTTTTGAGCTTGGTATTTACACATTGATATCGCGAGGATTATGGGAAATTAATTGTGGTAGACAGATATCGTTATCACGGTTAAAATATGATTAATCGTGCAGCCCTATGTCGTTGGACACCCGTAAGACCTGCAATGCGACGAAAATAGTTATTGTGCGCACAAAAATCAAAATAAAGACATCATCCACCAAGTTATTGACTTGAACTCAATGCATGCGTGAGAATGACGCAGATCCACCGTTCGGATACATGACCCATAAGCGAGGAGGAGTGCTACTATTGCGTGAGTACATGTCCGAGACCCACACGGAAGACAATAACTTGGCAGATAAAGTCATTATTCTGATTTTTTTGGGTACAAAAACTATTCTCGTCGCTTCGTAAAATGATTGTACAACCACTGTAGTGAGATGAACTTTGTAACAATGTTTTTAGTGCCTTTTATTGGTCTTGTGAGTGGGAATGTACTGAATGCCAATGGAGGCCTTTCTTGAAGCCTTTCTCAGCCATCAGCTTTCAACAAAAATATCTTCATTTGTGTTCCGAAGATGAATGAAGGTCTTACAGTGTCCAACGACATTAGGGTGAGTAATTAATGATTTTCATTTTCATTTTTGGGTGAACTAACCCTTTAAGATTTGAAAATTGTCTAGTGTGTCCCAGGCCTTAGATGCATGTCAGCACATGTTCAGTCACACACACACATTTAACAACAGTAATTTAAAGTAGCCGAGAAAGTTGCAGAGAAAACGGGCACATTTCATACAGTATCTTACCGTACTCTGAAGCAGATGTGTAGAGAATTTTGGATCAGCAACTCTTCATGCTGTTCTAATCAAATCAGACATTTAATAACCCAAAATACATTGAATTAAAGCAACACTATAGGTTACGTTTGGTTCTTTAGCGTTTAACAAACAGAACTGCATGCGTCTTGCGAAAGACTATTGCAGCAGCCAGAGCTGCTACTTTCTGTTTATGTCTATGACGAGTCACGCAGGTACTGGACTACTCCACAGCTGTTCCGATCCGAACCGGATTAGAATAGTCTGAATATTATATTATAATACTTATTATAAGTGTAACATAGTAATACAGGATAAGACAAATCACAGTTTGGTAGTTCAGGAAAATGTTTAAGGGCTAAAAGGCCTTTGTGATGTGGAATATTGGTATATAACGAGGTCACATCCTTGGGGCCCAGTATAAAATCTTGCTCAACATTTTGAATAGTTGATAAACATTGGAGAGAATCTGCTGTATCTTTCAGATAGCTAGGAAGAGATGTGACTAACGGTCTCAGGACAAATTCGACAAAATTTGAGAGTGGTTCAGTCAAACTATTGTTACCCATGGGCACTAGGCGCTGTCCTGGTGGACTAATCAGGCTTTTATGTACCATGGCTAGAATGTGTATAATTTACTTGAAACAAGTAGCCGTGTAATAAGCGGGATAATGTACACTTTGCGTCAGGGTCCTGATCACTCTGGGTTTATTCTGTGATAACAACCAGCTGGGTGTACTTTTTCCCTTACGTAATCACTTTTGGTAATCTAATGCTTTTTTAGAAGTAACTGTAATTTGATTACCACCCATTTAAAATGTAACTAATGAAATACAGTAACTCAAATTTTGTATTTTAAATACATAAGTTACATGTATTTCATTACTCCCCAACCCTTGAGGATGTCTGTGCACCACGTTCACTCATTTGAGTCTCCTTTATGTATACAATCACTGCTAAACAGCGTTACTGCTAAATATGTCATTGTGTCTGTGGGGAAATTAATGATATAATTCCTTTATTGTTAATGTAGGCCCAAGTATTGTAAAATCTAACTATATTTAGGTATTCAAATGATTTTTTCCCCCTGCTATTCTGTATTTTCTGTCACATAAAAGAAGCAAAATAATAATAAAAAATAAATACTTCAGGTGTGCCATTTGTATTTTTTTTTATGTATTACTGGTGTTTTATTCTTCGCAGATTGTGATAAATAATATGACAGAGCAGTTTTTAAGTACTGAAGTGAGGTCTCTGCTGATGATCCTGTACGGCTTGTTTCAGGTGTCAACAGCTGCTGAAAGCCTTTTTTAACTTAAAGCCAAAACTTTACATTTTGATAGATGAACATAAAAGATAAATGCATCCTTTTTTTTTTTAATTATTGGTGAAAACCTCAATTTGATCATTTTTTATTTTGGCAGATCTGCTCCTCCTTAAACACAATGATTGATTTTCAGTGAAGCTCCTCCCACAGCAGTTCACCAATAAATGCTGGATTATTCCCATCAGCCTCTGAGTGAAGACAGAGCTGAGCAGTGAGGAGAACATGACTGATCCAGAATCCTGCAGGATGGAACCTGAAGATACGGAAGAACAAAGAGGTTGGTGTTTATTCTTGATTCTTCATTAATGATGCTGAAGAACATTAAGGGTTATACAACTTCCAGTAGTTCACTTGGTTTAGCTGTAGTAAACAATAAAGAAATGCATCTAGGAGCTGTGAAATAATGTTAGCTTACATAGTTAAGTAAAAATAAAGTACTGGGCACTTACCATTAACTGGGCAGAAAATGGAGCTTGAATCTTGTTTAAGAAACACTTATATCAGGGATGCACCGATCGGAGACTATTTTATTTTTCCTGTTTTTTTTTTATAGCCATTTCAGGTAGGCATATTGGTCAGATGGGACCCATCCAATACCTTGAATACTCATGGTATTGCTAAGCTCCTAAAAGTTTTTGTTTTTGTTTGTTTGTACACTATGGTCCATGTCTCCCGAAGCCATTCGATAGCTTAATGTGTATGACAGATAATATTTACTTAAACTTAATGGAAACTCTTCCTCTGTTGTGGCTATCAGCCTCCATTCAGCATTCAAAATGCGTGTCGCATTCGGTCACGACAGTCAGCATGGTAAAACTCACTCCGAGACTATTCTCTCACTGATTTGGCGTGACACACACGCTTTCAGGCTCTGTGTCACACTCTCACGCTGCCCAACTTAATCTCACGCCAAATTGCCAAACCTGTTTTTTATATTAAACAAATTTAGGCCTATAGCTTTTTATGTTGTTATTATTATTACGTTTTAATGCGAAATTCAAACAATAAATAAATAGCGTTTTGGCGCTAATGTTAAAGCCAGAGGCATTGAAAAGCGGAGATGCAACATGCTCATCTCCCGGCGGCGGCGCGCAGAGCGCTCTATACTTCTAGCGCGGTGTCAATGCTTTTGAATGGCAGATACACAACAGTTTACACTATACAGATGTTTGCAGCAAGTTTTGTTAAACAGTACAGCTTGAACATTGATTATTAAGTCAGCCATATTCACAGGATCGTTTTATTATGGAGAGTGATAGAGATGCAACATTGTTAACATTAATTTTATTCTTGTATTTAGACCCGATTGACTATTTTTCAATTAAATACGTGTTCTATATTTTAGTTCAATGTTTATTGAATATTTTGAAGAGATATTTTGGTAGGCTACTAAAATACTTGTGCAAAAATTATTGTCAATTAATGACCACTTAAAATATATTTCTTCTAATATTTGTATTATTTATATTTCAATTTAATTAAGGTTAAAATAGAGAATTCCAATTCAAAGAGGTAAATTGTTTATTTTGTTGCTTAAAAAATAATAATGTTAATTATTATGCCTTATGGCTCTTTAATAAATATACATGTATCTAATCTAGTTGCTCAAAAACAATCAAGTTGTCTTCCATTTGAATAAATATTTAGATATAATCAAACACTAAATTTCTTTAAATTTTAAAACGTTAATAACTTATGCATCATATTAGGACTTAGTATCCTAATATTTTTAATGAATAATGATACTTTTAATAAGCACACACATTAGTGAATATTAATGAATGCGAGCACATTTAATTTGACCCATTAAACGTTTAAAATAGTGCTAGGACAAACTATTTTCCTTATTATGTACAGTAAGCTATATACCTGCATATGAACTGATACTAAATTAAGTTTGAAATAGACCCTACAATACCCCCCCCCCCCCCCAAAAAAAATAAAATCTCACTCCAACCTTAACATCTGAACATAAAAGTTGGCAACCCTGCCATATATTATCTGTGAGTCCGTGGATTTGCTTAAAACAGGGTTCGTACACCTTTTCAAAGGTCAAATTCAAGCACTTTTCAAGCACTTTCAAGGTCAATTTTAATGATTTTTCCAGCACCTAACACCGCTGTAAATTACATACCAATACATTGTCAAAATTATTATTTAGTACACTTTATTATCACATTTAAAAGATAATAATACTATAAACGGCCAAAATCGTGTTTCGTAAAGCAGCAGGATCAGATATTTAACCAAATCACAAGTTTTATTTATTTTAAATGTATCACTGTCTAAGTAGACTGTGCTAACTATCTAACCTGCCTTTGGGGTAATTGTAAAAACAATTAGCCTAAACAAAATCACTCGACGGGTTCACTTAACTTTCAATTCATTTATTGAACATTTTAAAAATGAAAACATTCGTCTTTGAGGTAGACAGTCAATCGCATGTACCTCATTGACCTTTTCTATTTATAATTAATTTCTTTTTTGTGTGTGTATGTCTATTAAAAGTCTAGGCAATCAAGTATTTCTTCTGAAGAGATCACTTTATATGATAAAGCTTAAGCTTTTTTTTCATAATCATTGATCAATTACCATTACAATTATCTCACAAATATGCTTACAGTGCGTGGTCTACAATGGGGTAATTGTGTTGCAGTAGCTTACATACAGCACAAGAAAGCTTGACTTCAAATGGTAAAAAGAAGAGAAAACAGTAATAAAATAAGAACAAATAAGCAAAAACAATAGCACAAATAAATCAGGTAGGCCTAGGTCTAACTGTATTCAGGTGAGACACTGAATTAAAAAAAATAAACAAATTATTAAATTTAAAATAACATTGGATTTTTATTGTAAAATTAAATACATATTAATCTGTTAAAGTTACACAAGTTAATCAGTAAAGAGCAGCAGGTGATCTTTTGTCTTTTTGTAGTTTGAATAACTTCTGCCCCTTTAAGACCTGACGCGAGTGTGGAATCAAAACACTGTTCCTGTTACTCATTCTTCTGAACCGTTTACGGCTGTATTTACGTTAATACACACCCAGATGAACAGTGTAACATTTTTTGTGTGTATTTGACCATTAATTAGCTGGGAAAAGGAGCTATTTTTTATTTTATTTACTTGTATGTCAGAGGTCGGCTTTATAACGGTATGTGCCCACTTCAGATATGAGCGCAAAATCTGCAGGAATTTGTAGAATTATGTGTCTAATCCCGTGCGAAATTCAGACCGATCGAAAAATACATCAATATTTTTGACAGCACTAAGTTACTTGCAGGGGCGTAGCCATCTTTTCAGAAGTGAGGGGGACAGAATTTTTTTTTTTTTTTTTTGGGAGCAATATAATTTATCGCATCTCTTGCTTTTAATTGTGCAAGATATCAAATACACTGCTGAACAATAACCACAAATTAATATCAATAATATTATTCTCCTATTTTTTGTGCCATTTTATAATCGGTTTATATACTAGCCTACAAACACTTGTGCATTAACACTCCATAGATTTTATGCAATGTAAAAATATATATATATTCTAATGTAAACCATGCTGTTCTCTGTGTGAATATATAGTAAAGTGTGATTTATTCCTGTGATCAATTTCCTGTGAATTTATCATCATTACTCCAGTCTTCAGTGTCACATGATCCTTCACTAATCATTCTCAGATGAGGATCTGATGATCAACACACATTTATGATTATTATCAGTTGTGCTGCTCATGGTGCTGCTTAATTTTTGTGGAAACCATCTAAAGATTTGTGGTAAAATTAAAAAAGAGAGAAATTAATACTTTTATTGATCAGACATGCATTAAATTGATCACAAGTGATATTTTTAATATTACAAAAGATGATAATATATTTAATGAATGCAAATAAATGCTATCCTTTGAACTTTCTATTCATTAAAGAATCCTGAAAAATAACATGTAGGCTATCATGGTTTCCACAACATTTTTAAGCAGCACATCTGTTTTCAACACAGATAATAATCATAAATGTTTCTTGATTATGAAATCCTCATATGAGAATGATCAGTGAAGGATCATGTGACACTGAAGACTGGAGTAATGATAAATTCAGCTTTGATCACAGGAATAAATCACTATATATTCACATAGAAAAAAAGCTGTTTTAATTTGTAATAATATTTCAAAATATTACAGTTTGAACTATTTTTGATTACATAAATGCAGCCTTGGTGAGCAGAAGATACTAAACATTAAAAGCTGCATTATTCATATGATAGCCTATACTTTATTGTCATCAATAGCCTACATTGAGATGGCTTGAAAAACACACATAAAGCATATATATTGTCGCAATCGTCTGATTGTCGTCGTCACGTTTCATCATCATAACGAGTGTTTTCCTTCAGCTGCAGCTCCAGCGTGACTGGATATTACGAATCCACTTTTGGACGTGAGAGAGCGCCTCCTCATATTTAGATGCGAATAAAATGACAGGTCATGCAAAGATTATTTTTTGTCTCTGAATTTAAATCTTGATGTATTCACATTGGTTTCTATGTAAATACATTTGACCGTGACCTCAAGAAGCGTGCAATCAACCGAGATTAGAGAGAGCTGTTTTTAGCGTCCCTGTTAACTTGCCCGCCACCCGCGCAGGTAACGCCGGTTCGGATCCCGCTCGGAGCGGGTCGACTAGCATCGGTGAGACCCAGTAAAAGTGCGGGGGACGAAAATACATTTTATTAAAAGTGAGGGGGACACGTCCCCCGCGTAATCTACGCCCATGGTTACTTGTATGATCATCTGACACTATTTTTATGCACTGAGCTAATGTTTGTAGGTTTTAATTTGTGGCTACGTTCACTGCCTATTCCACAAATGAACATGCCATAACGGACATGCTAATCTTACATTATCACATTATACATATACTCTGTCACTAATGCGAATCCCTAGCTAGCAGTTAATAGCGCAAGTTAAACAAATAGGCGCTAATGTGTAACTTAGGCTATAGTAAACTACTTTAGTTAGCTTACTTGAAAGTCTATGACTTAGCCTACCTTTCATGTGACTCGAAAGAGCAGACTCGCCCATAGTGAAAAGCTGCATGTATTTTTGCAAACTTTACAGGAGGCACTTCGTTCGTGGGGTTTGTGTCCGTTTGATCCAAAATTCGTATTTAGCATCTTTCAGCCAACGTTCATTGAAACGACAACATGGGGGCGGAGTCACACGGAAATAGACAGGCAGATCGCGAGCACAGCAGGTTTCATTTTAGGCTCTCCAACATTTTATTTCTACATTTAATAAACAAACTATTTAGTCAGATAGGTATTTGTTGTAAAAGAAATAGTTACAATTTCAAGCATTTTTAAGCACTTTATCCAAAATTCAAGCACTTTTCAAACCTTGAAAACACGACATCAAAATTCAAGCACTTTCAAGGATTTCAAGCACCCGTACGAACCCTGTTAAAATAACTTATCCGCAAGTATTACTGAAAATGTACTGAGTAAAATATTACGAAAAAAATCATTAGTAATGCCTGTTACTGTGATGTATTACTTTTGTCATGCGTTACTCCCAACACATGCCTACGAGGCCATTCCCAAAGCCACCACTAGCCTACTAGATTACTGAATCAATGATCACTACCCGACTGCGATCATCTTCGTAAAATCAGTTCAGTTAGAGAACAGACACTACAATTAAAAACTGAAAGTGTGTGTTCAATATGTGATTAAGCCGCTGAGGGAGTCTCACAGGCCAGACCGCTGCAGGAGTCACGTTGACAGTCATGGATGAGCTCGTGATGAGAGCTGAGGTAAACGAGACGGCACTCGCGGCATAGATTCACAGCGCATGTTCAGTCTGCTGCGTTTTCAGTTCATGCCTTTGAAAGATTAACTTTCAAAGGAATTAGTTTGAGAAGTTGAAAGACTTACTTTGCTCTGCTGGCCACCGTTTTAACACGAATGCCTGAGGCTGCAGCTGCCAGGTGAGTGCTGTGTGATCTCTGAACATGCGGAAATGGCTCCCTCTGCTGGCTGTAGTCTTTAGCCTCTGGCCAGCAATTCCGATATTTGCGTGCGTCATGGGAGGATTTTTTTTTTTTAATTAGCTTGTTTTTTACATGTTTTTTAATGAGCCTTTTAAATACATACAAACCTATTGTAATGACCCGGCTGTCAGCGCTAGCAGCCAGGTGTATTATGGGTATTTGTTAGTTTGGAGTTGATTAATGCATTATTCAAGCAATATGGTTGAGTTTTTGCTTAAGTAAAGGTATGTGTGTTTATGTTCAAGTTAGTTGGGTGGGTTTAGTTCATTTACTGCCTTATGTAAAAAAAAAAAAGTGTGGCTCACCATCATGCGGAGAGAGTTCCTCCTTGTCCCTGTGTTCTTGGGTTTTACGTTTTTGTGGAACAAAGAAAAGTCTTCTTTATTGACCATTGCTGTCCTTGCACACAGGTTTGAGATGAAGCAGACAAGGGGGGAAATGTATCTCCTTTACAAGCTAATTTTAATATAATTTCTAAGCAAATAAACTGAACAGTCATTCTACGAATGCTCACAAGATGACGCAGTTAGTGCATTGCTGGTAACCGTGTGTATTTGACTGACCTCTGATAAACTTATCAGTCATGAAATTGCACACCAAGAACATTCAAGATAAAATAACAGGTCATGTCCTTTCCCCTCACATTTCTTTTTGATTTATGATTTACTAAACATTTAAGCTTTTTACTTTCATTTCAGACTTGGAGGAGAATGAAGAGAGTGAAGAACTGAGTGAAGCGGAAGAGAAACATGTCAAATCTGGAAAGAAATCTTTGAGTCGCTCACAAACTGAAAGAAATCTACTACTGAAGAGAAGATCCAACAAATCTTTCAAATGCTCTCAGTGTGGAAAGAGTTTCCCAGGTAAACAAAATCTTAAAGTTCACATGAGAGTTCACAGTGGAGAGAAACCTTTCACATGTGATCAATGCGGGAATAGTTTTACACAAAAAAAACACCTTCAGATGCACATGCTAATTCATACTGGAGAGAAGCCGTTCTCATGTGATCAGTGTGAGAAGAGTTTCACTTATAAACACAATCTTAAACTTCACATGAGAGTTCACACTGGAGAGAAACCTTTCTCCTGTGATCAGTGTGGGAAGAGTTTCAGACAAAAAAAACACCTTCAGTTACACATGAAAATCCACACCGGAGAGAAGCCGTTCTCATGTGATCAGTGTGGGAAGAATTTCACACTAAAAGAATACCTTAGGAACCACATGAAAATCCACACTGGAGAGAAGCCGTACTCATGTGATCAATGTGGGAAGAATTTCACAACAAAACAATATGTGGAGAAACACATGATAATCCACAGTGGAGAGAAGCTGCACACATGTGGTCAGTGTGGGAAGAGTTTCACATTTAAAGAATCCCTCAACGAACACTTGAGAATCCACACCGGAGAGAAGCCGTACGCATGTGATCAGTGTGAGAAGAGTTTCACAAATAAAAGTAATCTTAAATCACATCTGCGTACTCATTCTGGAGAAAGACCATTTAACTGTGATCAGTGTGGTAAAACATTTATTTGGGCAAAATGCTTAAAGAGCCACATGAAATTACATACAAAGCAGAAACCTCACATGTGTTCTTTGTGTGGAAAAACTTTTTGTGCATTGAGTCTTTTAAAAAAACACCAGAAAAGACACAGTGCTGTAAAGAATCATATGTGCTTTGATTGTGGGAAGACCTTTATTAGTGATACTGAACTGAAACGGCACCAGATAACTCAACACTGGAGAAAAACCTTACAAGTGTTCACGCTGTGACAAACAATTCGGTCGGCCAGGAGATTTGAAATCACATGAGAGGATCCACACTGGAGAGAAGCCACACACATGTGATCAGTGTGGGAAGAGTTTCAAACGAAAAGGAGGCCTTAATGAACACTTGAAAATGCACACTGAAGAGAAGCCGTACTCATGTGATCAGTGTGGGAAAAGTTTTATACAAAAAGGAGGCCTTAATGAACACATGAAAATCCACACAGGAGAAAAGCCGCACACATGTGATCAATGTGGGAAGAGTTTCACAAGAAAAAGTACTCTTAAATCACATCTGCGTTCTCATTCTGGAGAAAGACAATATAACTGTGATCAGTGTAGCAAAACCTTTTTTACGGCAGATTCCCTAAAGAGACACCTGAAAGTTCATACAAAGGAGAAGACTCACATGTGTTCATTGTGTGGAAAACGTTTTAGTCAGCTGAGTTATTTAAAACTACACCAGCAAAGACACAGCGGTGTGAAGAATCATATGTGCTTTGATTGTGAGAAGACCTTTATTACAGATGCTGAACTGAAGCGGCACCAGATAACTCACAATGGAGAGAAACCCATCCCTGCATTCCATGTGGCAAGAGTTTCACTCATTCAACCTCTTTACTCAATCATACAAAAAACAAATGTCTGAAATCATGATTTGATTTGTTCAATATTTGTTTTTATACATTAGTTTAGTTATATATGTTGTGCATTTCCCAAAGAAACATTTGCAAGTGAATATTCTAAGTTACCAGGGGTCGCAATTGTCAGCCATAACATCATTAGTCTCATTTCAATAAAAGAACAAAAATGTTTTTTTACATAGCTCATTTTACCATTTTACATGATTACTTTTCTGAAGTGAGACATGTATACAGTATGCGGCCAACAAATATATTGGTGCTGATCTAGTGCAGCTGTCCTGAAGGATTAAGTTAATCAGAGCATAAGACTGAAATAATAATCCCCATATGAAATATAAAGGATCATTTTTAAGCGCTTTTTAGACACAGAATGAGGGTGGAGACGCAATGTAAACTGAAACACCAATGACATCTTTAAACACCAGTGAAAGCACAACTGCAAGTGTAAACAAAGGCCAAAGAAACAAATACAGAATTAAATTACAAAATGAAATAACAATAAAATAAAAATAAAATATATAAAACATGCAAAAATAAACATACTAAAACACCAAAAAAATATGAAAAAAATATAGGCTTATACATAATAAATGCCACAAAAAAATCAAGCAACAACAAACTCTACACTAGTGCAAAATGTTTTATCAACAATATCTAGGTGAGGGCCATCTTCAGAAACCGTCTCTTTAATACTGATATATTCTTTATGGTAAAACTGGACTGATATTATGAAATGTGGAGTGAACCAAAAAGACACATTAACAAAAATGACCTCGTCAGACTCTAAAGGAAGTGTATGTAAGGTTGTGGCCAAAACTGGTACTGCAATCACTTTCAAAGTACTAGAGCGGTGTATCCCCTCTCCCCCTCCCCTTGACTCGAGGTTGCCAGATAGGCTGCAGGATCCAGCAGGAACGTTTGTATCTGCAGCTGTGGTAACTAACTGGCAACCCGGATGCTGAAACACTACTGACTTTGTGATTGGTAGATAGCTGGAGGGTGGAGCTTCAGGCCAAAACACAACATGACAACATCAACATCAGTTGAGGGCTACAACAACAACTTTTAAATGACAATATCCTACACTTGAGTCCTCGCACCAGTTTTCCTTTGTGTTAAGCGTGACAGAAACAGAGTAAACATTATGTTGCCCAAATTGCCCAAATTCATGGCATTGACCTTCAACAAAAACATTAAATCTTAAATTCATGTCTTAATAGTTGAGTACACTGTGTGATCTTCTGCAACAACATCCTAAAAGGAAACAGAATCACAATAAAAAAATCAGGTCAAGAAGGTTAAAAACAAGCCATACCGAAGCGAGAGATGGATAAATGTAACATAACAGCTGCAATTCCCTCAAATGAGTGACAAACTTTGCGCATCATTATACCATTAAGGCTGATTTTAAGCCCGATTTTGAGCCCCAAAGCAATCAACCCCGATTCAATGTTTGTTGCAAACTACTTTTTGCCCCCAAATATCCTCAATCGTGTGGCATCATTACGATTATTTCACTGCTCCCGATCGCGGCAGCGCCCACAGGATCCCAAATTGTAATCAAACACGTTGATTTGACTCTTGATCAGGCTGCCTCTGGCGTGATACCCGCGATTGCCAATGAGAGTAAGCAAGCTTCACCAACCAGATGTTGCGTGCTTCTATAGTGTAGACTTGGCAGGCTATTGTAAAAGATGATAACCTGTATCATTTTTTCTCCTTTGTTTTTCTTCACTCCAGGAGAACTAGCTGACGATGTTGATCATCCTCCATCTGTTGTTCTTCTCAAGTCACGTTTGATCTCGTAAGTCCCTGTGAGATCTCATCTCACTGTGAAAATGTTACTACAACCGAGATATGTGTGGTGTGGCGGTTCAGACACATCTTCTGTGTGCATTCAGAGGATTATAATGCTAAAAATCGATTGAAACTGCCTTCATGTCTGTGGTCTCCCACAGTTGTAAAATCGATTAAGATTTGAAAATCGTCTAGTGTGTCCCAGGCCTTAGATGCATGTCAGTCATGCTCAGTCACACACACAATTAACAACATTTATTTAAAGAATTTTAATTTCAAAGTTGCAGAGAAAACGGGCACATTTCATACATTAATAAAATGTGTATCTTACCGTACTCTGAAGCGGATGAGTAGAGAATGTCGGATCAGCATAATGCAACTCTTCATGAGCATTAACTGTTTTAATCAAATCAGACATTTAATAAACCAAAATACATTGAATTAAAGCAACACTATAGGTAACTTTTGGTGCTTTAGCGGTTAACAAACAGAACTGCATGCGTCTTGCGAAAGATCATTGCAGCAGCCAGAGCTACTTCTTTCTATTTATATCTATGACGAGTCACTCAGGTACTGGACTACTCCACAGCTGTTCCGATCCGAACCGGATTAGAATAGTCTGAATATTATAATACTTATTATAAGTGTAACATAATAATACAGGATAAGACAAATCACGGTTTGGAAAATGGATTCATGATGTACTCACTCATCTACATTTTGTAAATTTTGAGCACAAAAAAGTTTCATACTGCTGCTTTAACTTGAAATGTATGTATATATATTATATATATACAGTCCCTGACAAAAGTCTTGTCGCTTATCTATTTTCTAGAAATACCTGATATTAACCTGTCTTTTAATTAATTAATTGGTGTTAGAAATAGCTCATATGAAAAGCTAACCCCCCCCCAAATGATGTTTAATGCACTAAAATAAATAATCTTCACAGAAAAAATATTTATCATTTAATCAAGACAGAAAGGTCAAATTTTGGCAAGACAAAAGTTTTGTCGCCTATACAGAAATTGAACAAATTTACTGCAAATACAAAAATATGTCAGCAAATTAAGTTGTGGTGCTGTGAGATCCAAATGTAATATCTTGTATGACTTCCATGAGCTTGAAGGACTGCATCCATGCGGTTTGGCAAGGATTAATACAATTTATTGATGAAGTCATCAGGAATAGCTAAGAAAGCAGTCTTGCATGCCTCCCAGAGTTCATCAATATTCGTTGGTTTCGTCTTCCATGCGTCCTCTTTCATCCTACCCCACATATGCTCAATGATGTTCATGTCTGGTGACTAGGCTGGCCAATCCTGGAGCATCTTGATCTTCTTCGCCTTGAGGAACTTTGATGTGGAGATGGAAGTATGCGATGGAGCACCGTCCTGCTGCAGAATTTTGCCTCTTTTATGGTTGGGAATATAAGAGGTAGCTAAGATTTCTTGGTATTTTAGACTATTGATGTTGCCTTCCACCCTGCAGATCTCTTGCACACCCCCATACTGGATGTAACCCCAGACCATGAATTTTCCGCCACCAAACTTCACTGTTTTCTGGGTGAATCTCGGATCCATTCTGGCTCCAGTAGGTCTCCTGCAATATTTGCGGTGACTGTGGTGTAATTCAACAGAAGATTCATCTGAAAAATCCACCTTCTGCCACCTTTCCAGCGTCCATCCTTTTAGCAGGCTGTGGGATTGGCAAATGCCACACGGTTTTTCAATTGTCTTTTGTTTAGTGCTGGCTTCTGGGCACTGATTCGACCATGGAGGCCATTTCGAGACAGAATCCGACAAACTGTTCTGGTTGACACAGGGACTTCAGGTGACCAGGTCTCGTGGAGCTCTGCTGCAGTGGAAAATGGGCTGGCCTTGGATTTTCAAGCCAACAAACGGTCCTCTTGAGCATTTGTCTTGCGGGGTCTGCCTGACCTGGGCTTGTCAAAAACGTCTCCGGTCTCTTCAAATCTTTTTTTTTATCCTCTGTACTTGAAGCTGAGACACATTGAAGGTGTCTGCCACATCAGCAGTGGATCTGGTCTTCAGCCTCTTGATAATCAAAACTTTAGTCTCTGGGTAAATCTTAGGCATGTTTGCAGAGGTCTAGTTGCAGTTGATGTGAAGGTCTAGCGTACTGGGGTTCTTTTTATACACACTTGAGACCTAATTGATCCATTATTAGTCACAGGTGAAGCTCATATGACAAGGTGACAACACTTATGTCTTTGCAAAAATTGACTCAATGGGCTTTACCAAGCTGTGAATATTAGAATACTTTTTGAAAGTTTCGTTTTTCACTGAAACATTATCACAAAAGCTGGTGGGATTAAAATGAGCCATTTCTTGTAAAAAAAATCTTGATTAGAAATATATTTCAGCGGCACTTTAGGTCAATTTGTACACAAGCGACAAGACTTTTGTCAGGAACTGTATATGTAAATATAATGTATATATATTCATACTAATACTTGCCTTTTTGTCCTGGCTTTTTACATTTTCTGTAGTACATCAAACCTCCAAAAACAGCCATGACCACCAGCAGCACTAGAGCTATTATTGCCATCATGAAACGTAAACGATGGTTCGTTGCTATAATGCACAGAGAGAAAAAAAAAGTCAGTGTAATCTGAATATAATACATTTGAAACTTTTAAATACAACATTATAGTTATGAAATGTGATTTAACATGTTAGGTTTTAAATAAGCAGGTGTTTTATTTATATAGTATGTGCTTTTAACAATACACATTATTTTAAAGCAGCTTTACAGTGATAACAGGAAAATAATGCAACAAAGTTTGTTTTCAACTATCAACAACTTCAACAGTCAACAACTATCTACCTGGGCTTTACTTTTAAGCTCATTATTTATATGTAAGGGATAATGTACACCCAGCCGGTTGTTATCGCAGAATAAACCCCGACAGAGTGATCAGGCATCACTCTTTGATCAGTGATCTTGCATCACTCTGAAGGGGTTTATTCTGCGACGATAACTGGCTGGGTGTACATTATCCCGCTTATTACACGGCTACTACCCAGCTGGCACCTTGACATCAATTTGACATCAACAAATAGTCAAGATTTTGACTACCATGTATGACATGCATGAAATGCATTATATTTTTTAAATTATTTTCTTGTGGTTGTAAAGAGGCTCAACAAAGGTATCAATCTGAATTCTGGTCCCTAGAGCTCAGGTCAATATCATTGACATTCAATCAATGTTGATTTGATGTCAGGAAATAAGACATCAGATCGATGTGAAATTTATGTCAAAACAATGTCTGTTCACTGTCTGAAAAAGTATATTTATTACTCGTTGTAAATCAATGTGACTCATTTTCAACATAGATTCAGAAATATCTAGCCTGAATGTTTTTGAATGTCGTAGGCCTAGGTTTTTTTTTATTGCATGTGTTTTTATTTATTTATATCCTAGCATGTTTAGATTTAATTCACGCATTAAAATGACAGCATACACTATAATTGCCTATAGCCTACTATAAAGCAGGACTAATCACCATAGACATTGCAAAAAAAAAAAAAAACCTTACACATTATTTGAAAAGATTCTACCACCAAACCACTAAGGAATTTAAATGTTGATAGCGGATCTACGTACCATATTTATTCACTAAGGGAAGAATCTCAAAACTAACAATATGTTTGATTCAAATGTATGCAAAAATTATTTGCAAATTGTCACAAAATTATTATTTCCCCACTAGAATAAGGGTCTGTTTTCAGTATCGGTGGCTTTTTATTACTCAAGCCAGTCATGACGTAAATCTGGACACTTATGATATGGTAATACGGCCCCTGCATAGCTCTCTCACACTTACATTTCTGCTTTATTGAATTTACCTGTCGCTAAGCCTCTCCCCCCATTTTTACCATGAGAAACTTGGACAAACAAACAACCAGACTGGATTATAATAGCCTACATATGGAAAATTGCAGCTGACAGCATATCAAAACAGGCTTTGAAGACGTTTTGGCCAATAAAGGCTTCATTTTTTACTTCAGAATCAATTGGGACACAGAGAGACATTCAAATTCTTCAACTTTTCAAAATCCTTCACTTCCAAATCCTGGTAAGTAACCAGCTAGCATGCTATCGATGTTATGTTAATACACCATCTTATGCATAGGCTGCTTAATTTTAAGGGGTGTGTAATTTCCTGAATTATGTTGATATATTTTCACTGCCATGTGTTTAACTGAGCTAGCTAGCTAACTTAACCTGAGGTTAGCTATAACAGTTCTGTTATGATGGCAGAATTGTCTTTGGTTACTGTCTGCCAAAACTAAACTATTTAGCAAGGTTATACAGTCACTTCAAATAATGTTAAAGTGTGTAATTTATCTACATACAGTCCCTGACAAAAGTCTTGTCGCTTATCTATTAATTGATCCATTATTAGTCACAGGTGAAGCTCATATGACAAGGTGACAACACTTATGTCTTTGCAAAAATTGACTCAATGGGCTTTACCAAGCTGTGAATATTAGAAAACTTTTTGAAAATTTAGTTTTTCACTGAAACATTATCACAAAAGCTGGTGGGATTAAAATGAGCCATTTCTTGTAAAAAAATCTTGATTAGAAATATATTTCAGTGGCACTTTAGGTCAATTTGTACACAAGCGACAAGACTTTGTCAGGGACTGTATAACACTATTGTTATTCATGGGGGAAAATAATTCTTAAAGGAGCACACCAGTATTTTGTGAAATTAGCTTATTCACAGTCTCCCCAGAGTTACAGCTATAGAGACACCCTTCTCGTCTCTGTGTACAGTAACTTAGTCTGAGTATCTCAGTCTATATTTTCTTTTTTGCACCTACATCCCCTACAGTTTTGACCCACTTATGTCACTTTTTTATTTTTTTGATAAAATGTAATCTCTACATGATTTTTATTTTGATCAGTATTGGCAAGATATGGCAACTGCTGTTACTTTTTCAGGTGCCTTCCAGAAGTCACAGTCCGGCACCACAGAAGTTTCCATTGGTAGCCTGATTGCCAACTTTTTGCTCATTGCTCGAGACAGAAAAGGAGGCACTGGGAGCCAGAAGGTAGGAGCTGCTGCGAACAACGATGCATATTTAGACCCAATCCCCTTCCCCTTCATTTTACCCCTTCACATTTTCCTTTGAAAAGTGCCAAGACATAGGGGTGAAAATATTCCCCTTGGAAATAAGACCCCACTAACCTACATAAGGAAGAGTCTGGACTAATGTGATGTTTTGAAATCACTGCTCTCTCACTTTGAATGAATGGCGTGTTCACATTTTACAATTCAGTGCAATTAATTCAGACTGATTACTAGCAGTGAAATGAGACCTGACATATGAAACTATTAATTTAACACAGATATTAACAAAAGGTCTGACTGGATCCATTATCATATTTGTACATATCGGCACCTCTAACTACTGCATGTGATTAGACTATAATGTGGGTTTTCGTTTAGTTGTCTATTTGGAGTAGCCAACATTTTTGCAAGACCCTCAATATCACCAGATTTTTTTCTTCCTTTTCCTAAATCTAGGGCCTTACCTAACAGGTATGCAGTACAAACTTTTATCGGCCCAATTATACCAACAACATGTTCATCTTCCACCCTTGAAAGTTGGGGCAGCTTAAATCTACACTGTGTAACTTTTTTCGTTTATTCTTAGCTAAAATCACTTAGTTCTTTCAAAAAAAATATGTGCTCATTAATGTATATTTACTTCTTTCAAGTAATAAAGTATTCTCGTAATTTTATAATATACCATTGAAAATACATACGGGTGAGGGTTCGGATGGCGGTCGCCGTGTTGCTCCTCCATCTTGAAAGTACATTTGCCAAAGAGGGACATACCCGTAAATTCAAGCTTCGCTTTTCGCGTTTTTACACTCGATGGCACTGTGTCGAATCTCGAATGTGAAGAGGAGGATTGCTTGAGGCTACTATATGACGATGGAGGATCACTCTTAAGCCCCTTTCACACTGCACGTTGGACCCGCAATATTCCCGGAACATTGCCGGGTCGCCTTCTGTGTGAAAGCAACCACGTCCCGGAATTGATTACCGAATTCGACCCGGGTCAGGGACCTAGTAACATTGCGGGATATGTATCAGAGTCGCCAAGGAAGCGGAAAAGAGAATTAAGACGGCAACGCAACGGGCAAATCAACAAGACAAAATAAATATTGGAGTGGCCTTTCCAAGATGGAAAGAGCTCATGAGGAGCAACGATTTTAAAAAGAATGCAGACGTTGCCTGCTTTCTTCTCGACAGGTAATATTAATTCAGCCTATTTGTGTATATTGGAAGTTTTGTTGCTTGGCTAATTATATCATGGTGTGCTGAGCATAACACTAGAACGACGTCTAGGATAGTTTTCCTCGCGTCAATGATGAAAAAGTGTTTACCTTATAACATAAATCCGTGTTCTATGACGGATAACATGAGATTAATATTTTAATTGCATTATAATTTGTTTGCCTTACGCTGGTGATGTCGTACAATATACAGAATAACGATAGCACTGATAAAAGTTACTTTACTAAGATTAGCTTGCATTCGTCTGGGAACCTGATAGCTGATGTTAGTAATGAAATGGTAAAAAATTACGAAAACTTAAAACTATTATTCATTTTACATAGATTAATTTGATCATAGATAATTTGGCAAATTAAATAACTGCAAATTATATTAGTTTTCAAAAGTAACCTCATCACTTGAAGCAACACTCACCAAAGAGGTCGAACTGGAAGCCATGACTAAATCGGCCACCGTAGGAGTTGAAACGAAATCGAAATTGAGAGGAACAGAAACTATTATTCACTGGATGGTCATATACCTTTTCACCGCTAGATGGGGGGAAATATCACATAGTGTAGCTTTAATAAAGCTATAAATGGCAAACATGGCCTCCAAGATGAGGCATTTCTGAGTGTAGAAATTATACAAAAACAAAGGTGAAAAAATGCATGAAAACAATGGAATTTATATACACTTGACCAAAATCTAAGACTAGCAACCATTTTCCTGGATGTTGTCTGATTTGACACAGGATGCACCCCACTATTCCTTTGGAGCATGATTTGACTTGAACCACATATTTAGAAACTTGACTTGTGCAATTAAAAACTAATACAATTTCTGCAGTACATTTAACATTAGCCATTGTTGGTTACTTCATAGTACGGTAATCAAGCACTTATGCTTTGACTGCACTATGGGCGAAAAACAAACCCTTTCATATGTACATTAGGCATGCCCTACACAAATATTGATTTTGTGCATTGATACATTTTGAAACCATTTCAATATCCGAAATATGAATGTGTTCTAATTTCTGTAAGTTTTATATAAATTAAATAATTTGAATGTGTATGTTGTCATTGTTCATTTAGGTTGAAATTTAGTGATGCTTGACACTGAAATGATATCAACATGTAAATAAATGATGTAATTTTGCCAATGTTTGATGTTGACATCAAAGCTTGATATTTAATGATATCAAATTAAAATCAAAATGACATCAACATCTTGACATCTAATAAATGTTGAGTTGACAACGAAGCTTGATAATGAATGATATCAAATTAAATAAAAACTATATCAACATTGTGACATCTTGACATCTAATAAATGTTGAGTTGACAAAGAAGCTTGATAATGAATGATATCAAAATAACATCAAAATGACATCAACATCATGACATCTTAACATCAAATAAATGTTGAGTTGACATCGAAGCTTGATAGTGAATGATATCAAATTAACATCAAAACTAAACCAACATCATGACATCTTGACATCTAATAAATGTTGAGTTGACATCGAAGCTTGATAGTGAATGATATCAAATTAACATCAAAACTAAACCAACATCATGACATCTTGACATCTAATAAATGTTGAGTTGACATCGAAGCTTGATAATGAATGATATCAAATTAACATCAAAACTACATTAACATCATGACATCTTGACATCTAATAAATGTTGAGTTGACATCGAAGCTTGATAATGAATGATATCAAATTAACATCAAAACTACATTAACATCATGACATCTTGACATCATATAAATGTTGAACTGACATCAAATGCCAACTAAACATCAAAATGACATCAGCAAAGTTCAAAATCTTGACATCACATTGACATCAAAACATTGACGTCAATATAGGTGTGTTCGACATCGGCTGCGGCTGGATGGATGCGATCGGCGAAAGTAGCCGAGGTCAGGCGGGGAGGAGCTGCAAACGGAGAAGTGAAGTCGGACACTTTCTGCTTCCCGTGGTGACGCTTGCACTGCGTTTGCAAACTTTAATCACAGCTGAAGTTAAATAAATACAATATTTCTCAAATACACAGATGTTTCAAATTACATTTTCATTCAATACTTTATGTACTGTTTAATAAAGCGTCTATTTGGACAAGATTAAAGTTCAATATATAAACCTACACTATCAATGAAGTGTTGTCAATGGTTTTTATCAGTTTTAGTTTGATAAACATGATGATATAACATCGCAGCTACATGAAAAGAGGTTTTACTGTTATAAATAAATGATTTTTGAGCATTAGCGTGACATAAGTTTTTAGAATAAACACTAAACGCACGTGTTCGCTGTCATGCGGTGAATCGGCCAATCATGGATCAGCTGTGTCGTCATCAGAGCTCGAGCAGCCTCCTGCAGCCACCCTTGAGAATCTGCAGCGGCTGCATCCATGGCTGCATCAGCCGGCTGCTCTCGAATCGCTCTCGCAGTACTTTGTTGACATACGTCACAGTCACGTGCCGTCGGCGCTGTCTCAAGTCGGACAAAATTTCTAACCGGCACGCACTGCTTCAAGTCAGCCGCCGATCGGTCTGCGCATCGCTAGGTGAAGTCGAACAAGCCTTATGACTTTCATTCTAGACCTATTTTGTGATGTAATTTTGACATCGATGTTTGATGTCATACCGATGTAAAATTGACATCAAATGCCCACTGGGTAGTCTCAAATAAATAATTATTAGACACAAAATATTGTCTTGAGATTAAATATTTTATTAGCTCTCACGCAAAGCTTCCGCGAAGAAAAACAGTTCCAAACTGCTTTAAGCCTTTATGTTGCTGCTAAATGTTGAAATTGAAAGCTGAAAGGGTTAGTTCACCCAAAAATGAAACCAAGCCTATGATTTACTCACTCTCAAGTTATCATAGGTGTATATGACATTCTTCTTTCAGACAAATACAATCAGAGTTATATTTAAAAAGTCCATGCTAACGTTAATCTCAGCATTATTGTAGTTGTATTTAAAGTAGGGTTGCCACCCGTCCCTTGAAATACGGAATCGTCCAACTGTAAAAGTTTCAGAGCAGAAACGCAAGCGGATGCAGAGGTACTCTCCAGTAGTATATTCCTGCACAACCGGAGGCTGCAGTTTCAGGACCGCAATTCTAGGACCCAAGTTTTTTGTGACAGCGCCACCTACAGAACTGGATGATATAGCGGTGTGCTGCAGTTTCAGGACCTCAGTTCTACGACCCAGGTGGTTTAGTTAGTAGCCTACATAGTATCAAGATATTTAATCTCAGGAGTATATTTTATGTGATTTTTAAAATTCAAAATGCATCAGAGGTTAATTACAAATCTACAAATGGCCATCCCTTCAAATAATGCCCTATTTCAGGGTAGGGGGTCGATTTCAGATTCAGCCCCTGTCGTGGAGACTGAGCAGCCCAACATCTCGATTGAGACAGCAGTCTCTCAGGTGTGTGTGCCCGCCCGCCGATCTGTTTGTGACTTGTGTAGGTGAGTTTGTGTTCACATGTATGTTTGAGTGTGTTTTAAGTACAATTACAAAGCAATTCATGGTTTTGTTTAACTCTGAAACAATTTTCGAGTTGCATTGTGGTAAAAATAGCTACGGGTAACGCCAGCTGATTGAGGAGTGCAACCACTCTACATCATCAACCTAGAACGCAAACAAAATGGCGCCGCCCATGGTCCAAATATAAAATCGATTTTTTAAATAATGTAGATGTTTCATGGGTTTTCTACTACATATTTCAGTAAGAGACATTGTTTATGTTATATTAAGCAATACAAGTCTCAACACCATGGGATCCCTTTAACAACATGCTTTTGTCATCTTAAGTTTAATTAATGTGCTGGCAGCTGGCTAGATGCATTATAGTCATTAAAAATCAAAAAGGATTTAATAAATCTCAGCCACACCACGATCAAGAACATCCTAGCCTAATTAATAAAACTAGCACACAAATTCTTAATTCATAGCAGCTCACTCACGTACATTTTGTTTCATGTAAAAGTTATAAAATAAAACTTGATTGAATATCAGTACTCACAGTCTGATCGGTGTCCATCGTCCATCTTAAATTAGTGTTTTGGTGATTCAATTCGGTAGATGGGGCTGTCACAAAAAACTAGGGTCCTAGAGCTGTGGTCTTAGAACTGGGGTCCTGAAACTGCAGCCTCCGGTTGTGCAGGTACAGACGAGAGTGGGAAGAAATAAATATTTGGCTGGAAAGTGTCAGCGGCAATGAATACCAAGCCAACTCCACAATAATTATTTGTCGGCCAGTGTTTTCAGTGGCGCGCGCTGGCCTGTCAGATGTGAGAGCATGCAACGGGAGAGCAACATTCACTAAATGCAAGAGCTCACCGAAATCAAAGCACTGTCGCACAGTTCTTCAAACCTCAAGCATCTCCTGAGGCAGACAGTGTTGTTTTTTTTTTTTTTTTTTTTTTTTTATCACCTCAATTTTTTGATTGATAACGTTCAATTTCATAAATGCTGCCTATTAAGAAATAATGTTAACAATGTAGGCTACATTAATGATGCTATGGTATGATTTGTTTATTAAGGTTAAGTTGTATAGTCAGACACAAGCATTACTTTAATAAGATTTTTCCACTGAGTGTAAATAGCCGCTATATACAGTATTGTTCAAAATAATAGCAGTACAATGTGACTAACCAGAATAATCAAGGTTTTTCGTATATTTTTTTATTGCTACGTGGCAAACAAGTTACCAGTAGGTTCAGTAGATTCTCAGAAAACAAACAAGACCCAGCATTCATGATATGCACGCTCTTAAGGCTGTGCAATTGGGCAATTAGTTGAATTAGTTGAAAGGGGTGTGTTCAAAAAAATAGCAGTGTGGCATTCAATCACTGAGGTCATCAATTTTGTGAAGAAACAGGTGTGAATCAGGTGGCCCCTATTTAAGGATGAAGCCAACACTTGTTGAACATGCATTTGAAAGCTGAGGAAAATGGGTCGTTCAAGACATTGTTCAGAAGAACAGCGTACTTTGATTAAAAAGTTGATTAGAGAGGGGAAAACCTATAAAGAGGTGCAAAAAATGATAGGCTGTTCAGCTAAAATGATCTCCAATGCCTTAAAATGGAGAGCAAAACCAGAGAGACGTGGAAGAAAACGGAAGACAACCATCAAAATGGATAGAAGAATAACCAGAATGGCAAAGGCTCAGCCAACGATCACCTCCAGGATGATCAAAGACAGTCTGGAGTTACCTGTAAGTACTGTGACAGTTAGAAGACGTCTGTGTGAAGCTAATCTATTTTCAAGAATCCCCCGCAAAGTCCCTCTGTTAAAAAAAGGCATGTGCAGAAGAGGTTACAATTTGCCAAAGAACACATCAACTGGCCTAAAGAGAAATGGAGGAACATTTTGTGGACTGATGAGAGTAAAATTGTTCTTTTTGGGTCCAAGGGCCACAGGCACTTTGTGAGACGACCCCCAAACTCTGAATTCAAGCCACAGTACACAGTGAAGACAGTGAAGCATGGAGGTGCAAGCATCATGATATGGGCATGTTTCTCCTACTATGGTGTTGGGCCTATTTATCGCATACCAGGGATCATGGATCAGTTTGCATATGTTAAAATACTTGAAGAGGTCATGTTACCCTATGCTGAAGAGGACATGCCCTTGAAACGGTTGTTTCAACAAGACAATGACCCAAAACACACTAGTAAACGGGCAAAGTCTTGGTTCCAAACCAACAAAATGAATGTTATGGAGTGGCCAGCCCAATCTCCAGACCTTAATCCAATTGAGAACTTGTGGGGTGATATCAAAAATGCTGTTTCTGAAGCAAAACCAAGAAATGTGAATGAATTGTGGAATGTTGTTAAAGAATCATGGAGTGGAATAACAGCTGAGAGGTGCCACAAGTTGGTTGACTCCATGCCACACAGATGTCAAGCAGTTTTAAAAAACTGTGGTCATACAACTAAATATTAGTTTAGTGATTCACAGGATTGCTAAATCCCAGGAAAAAAAATGTTTGTACAAAATAGTTTTGTGTTTGTACAGGCAAAGGTAGACACTGCTATTTTTTTGAACACACCCCTTTCAACTAATTGCCCAATTGCACAGCCTTAAGAGCGTGCATATCATGAATGCTGGGTCTCATTTGTTTTCTGAGAATCTACTGAACCTACTGGTAACTTGTTTGCCACGTAGCAATAAAAAATATACTAAAAACCTTGATTATTCTGGTTAGTCACATTGTACTGCTATTATTTTGAACAAGACTGTATATATATATATATATATATATATATATATATATATATATATATATATATATATATATATATATATATATATATATATCTCAAAATAGGACCTTTTAGGAATAAAATACACAACTATTTGTTATGCTTAACAAATTTAAATAATTGCATCATCCAATACTATAGAATTAACAATAGACTTTAAAAACGGAATAATACATAAATATATTTACTTAACTTACCCTAAAAAAAAAAAATGTTTAGTGTTTTATTGAAATTAGAAATGATTGTAGATATTATATCATTTACAGTTATTTAGGTGTGGTTTCACTGTTTGGATGGTGTTACTGCAAACAATGACAAATATTTTAGTCAAAATCTTTGTTCACAACACTATAAAATTACTCGAGTTAATTTGCAATTTCTTATCCTACTCCCCTAGGTTACAGCAGTTGAGTTTGTTTTTCATTGTCATAGCTGTGTATTATACTGAGTGCATCTGTTCACAATGATTTCAATAGCAGATATCCTATTATAATGTCCATTGGTATCAATCTTAATATATATATATATATATATATATATATATATATATATATATATATATATATATATATATATATATATATACAAATTAGGTTTTAAGTTATGATATACGACCACTGCACTGGCACACCATCGGGACTGTGGTCATCATGGCCCCGAGGGGTGTGGCCACCGCTGCGGCTGGCGTCCCTTATTTTTCTGTATTGAAGGTGGCAACCCTAGTTTGAAGTCCATACAAAAATTCAACTGTCCGTCAAATAACGTGCTCCACACGGCTCCGATGGGTTAATAGAGCCTTCTGATTCGAATTGATGCGTTTGTGTAAGAAAAATATCTATATTAAAAACGTTATAAAGGAAACCTGCCTTGAAGTCTTCCATTGTAACCATGGCCGTTTAAGCCACAAGATGGCGCCAGTGTTAAGCATAGAAGTAGTACCGGTCAAGATAACTCGTAATAGCCTACCGTATGAGCGGTTGTTATCTGGAAATAACATACCGCTGGAATAAGCGATTGACCAATCAGAATCAAGTATTTCACAGCGCCGTGTAGGCTAATAAACAAATATATCAAATACCATTTGTTTCACTAAGTTCATGCATTTCCTATTGAAACAGGATGTTTGGATGAGACAAATAGAAGATTTTTTTTTCTTTTTTTTTAACTGCCAATAGACTACAGATAAATATTTGTATATGATAATATCTGCTAACAATGAACTGCCAATAAACGAGAACATATTTAAAGTGCCCCATTATTTTATAGTATATAAAATGTATGCCCCATATAGTTTCCTAATTTAGTTTTGGATGCCTCCAATGAGTTTACATGCATCAAAGGTCAAAAAACGTTTACTTCTTTTTTTGACCTCATCCAGCAAAAGTGATGGCACACTTGCGGCTGTTAAAGTGTTATATTTGAGGTAAAAAAATAAATAAAAAATACATACTTATTGTTTTCTCACAGAAACCGTTTAGTTTCGTGTCAGTGTGTCACCACAAGCCACAGGGTTTAATTTGGATTCGTATATATGTGTTTTTACTCTCATAGTGCCACTCAGAAATACACCCCATTGACATGCATTATACGAGCAACGGTTGGAGTTAAAAACTTAATTTGTGTTCTACTGAAGAAACACCTACATATTGGATGCCCTGGGGGTAAGCAGATAAACATTCAATTTTTATTTTTGGGTGAACTATCCCTTTTATGTTACAAATGGACTGTTATTGTAAAGTGTTTTTTTACCATTTAATATCTAAACAGTGATGCATAAAGATGGCCAACTTTACACACAATTGCATACACTGAAATTAGACTGAAAATTATATGTAAACTTTCAGACATTATTTGTGTCTAATTTAGAACACTTGATGATTATCTATTCAAAGTATGTGTGACAGTGACGATTAAAAAAGAACTGCAATCGATTTATGTCAGAAGCATGATGAGGATGCTTGAGGTACTATAAATGTAAATGTTAGCATCCTCTCCGCCTCGACGGCAAACATGTTGTTCTTCACTAATGCAGCATCTACTCTACAAACTAATTACTCTAATATATGAAAACATGTACTGCAGTGTACTGTAATACATACCGGTTTGTTGTCTATGTTTTGAATCTGTTTTTAAATGATGAGCACAACTCATAGACATGAATAAAAGCTATAAAACACAATTTGTATTAATTTAACACAAGTAGAGGATACGATATATTGTGATACCTGGACATGGTTGACAGAGTTGACTGATGTTGTACAGATGTGTGTTCTGTTTGCTGATGGGATTGTTGAGCACACAGCTGTAGGTGTTTTTATCCTGATATTCCACCTCCAGAGGTAGAGAGAGACTGATGCTGAGATCAGACACACTGATGCTGGACAATAAACTGTTTCCTTTGAACCAGGAGAGAGTCACATGACTCACATTCACAGCTGAACACACCAGTGAACAATTCTCGCTTGATGGTCCTGATGATGATGATGATGAACAGTCCGAGGAGTTTCTGGTGATGACAGGAACGGGCAGACGAGCTGGAAAATAACTTTAAAATCAGTCACATCTGCTCATGAACAGAGACTTTGTTGTGTTTCTTTCTGTGAGCTATTTCACATTTTCAGAAATTAAGATTTAGGATTAAGGTTATATGAAAGGAGTAAAATCTCCCTTTGACTTTTAATGGTGTTTTCAAAAAACATTGTTATATTTGCATATTGAATTGCATACGTTATTATATGTTTTCATGCATACGGTATATCAGTTTTTTTAATCTAAACTGAGTCTCGATCATGTAAGGACATCACTTTACTCACCATAGACATTAACGTTGAATCTCTTGTATGAAGTTCCTCTGCTGATGATCTGTAGTTTATAAAGTCCAGTGTGTTCAGATCTGATGTTTCTGATGGTCAGAGATCCAGTTTGACTGTCCATCTGAAGTCTTTTCTCAAATGCTGTATTACTGTCATATATTTTGATGTTCTGACTGTGGATGTCAGCGATACGAGTGTCTTGAGGTCCAAACATCCACAGTATCTGATCATCTGTCTGTACTTTAACATGATCAGAGTTTAGAGTGACAGAATCTCCCTCAGTCACTGACACTGACTTCACTTCATCTGAATCAGAAAACACACCTGGAGAGAAAAACAAAAACAATCGCCCTTTTAAAAAAATTCATAAAAATACAATTCAAGATCAAATAAAATATTAACCAGAAAGATTAACAAAATGATTGCATTAAATAATTAACACTATGGAAAGGGTCTTCAAACAAATGGCATATTGTTTAGAATTGGTCCATCACAAATAAACAAATAAAATAGAAACTTTATTTGAAAGGATGACGTACCACTCGATAGCAGTAAACACAGACAGAAGAAAGATGTCCGGTGATTCATTTTTATGAACTTCTTAACAACTCGACGATATACAGCCAAACCTGACGAGAAACATCAAAAAAACCATTTCATCGATCCGGTACTCCGCTTAGAAAAACAATATCCGTTCACAGGTGGAGTTCACGTCACATCTTCAATAACAAAATATATCCATACGAGAATTAAACACGTTAACAAACAAAAAAATAACCAGGTTTACATTCGAGTCCGTTCTGAAAAAGTAGACTCGCGCCTCTCTCTCTCTCTCTCTCTCTCTCTCTCTCTCTCTCTCTCTCTCTCTCTCTCTCTCTCGAAACAAAGGTGTATATATGATTAGATATAATTTTGTAAAACAATTTTGCTAAGAAGTTCATTAATTTAAATAATTAACCAGTATGCCTACTTGCTTTTTTATAAAATCAACATTCATGCATTTTTACTCAATATCTGTCAAATGAAACAGCAGTACATTCGAGACATTCTGATCCTTTTTACTTCTCAAACTATTACTTTGTTGAATATAGTTTGAAAAAAAATAATGTTTTTAATCATTTCATTTTTACAGCGCTTTTATTCTTGACATTATGCATTGGTCAAAAGTAGGTTTCCAAAAAGAGTGTTTTCAAAATGTTGTCAGTTGAGTTATGATTATTTAATAAAGAGGAAACCCATGGGAGGATCCAGTGTTTGTCTCATGACACATCTTTAAACACATATGAAGCATGGGCACATAAATGTTGTCTAATATTATATTGGTTTATATGTTGTATGTTCAAAACTCTATCATTATTCTAAAGAACTCATGTGATATGCAAATAGTAGTGGCTGTGAGGCACAAGAGACAGTGGAGGATGAAACTTCATAACGCATGCAAATAGTGCTTAGGAGTATCAGCATTGGTGGATAAAGATTGCCTTGTCTGTGCGCTAATTTTCAGCAACACAACCTTAGTGATGTTCCTTACCATAATTCACTGAGAGATTCAAACAAACTGAAACGGTCATTTAAAGACAAATTCACACTTCACCAACGGACTCTGACCAACACAGACAGTCACCAGATTACAGTACATCACTTCTCAGACATCACAACACCCTATATTCAAAATATTCAATTGACAAAAACAAGTGCCGACCAACGGCAACAAAACCCAATGAACATGACTCTCACCAACAGAGCCAGAGTTTACATCAGGATTATATATTAGGTTATTTATTATATACATTATAATATCAGGATGCTTCCAGCTATGGATACAGAAATGTACATTATGTCCACAGATAGTATATACTGCAAAGAGTAGAATGGTTGTAAGCAACATTACCAATGTACGACCCCTAGACCACTGAGAAACCGAAACAACTTTGTTCTCATTTAACATCGAGAGGTTTTTTTTCTTTCAAAACCTTGCAGGCCACCATTTCCTTCACAGCTAAGACAACATCTGGTAACTTTCTCACGATTGGACATTTCGACAAAAAAAAGCACCAAACCCAACAGACTGTCTATTTCTGTTGATCAGCACATGTTTTCTATTATTTACACTAAACTGATTTGAAAGTATGCCTTTTTTCTCCAAAGGTCCAAAAATGTATGACAAGCTACATTCAACATTTAACTCTTCACCAGTTTTGGGTCACATGACCGTCTTTGATCAAATGGGTGTGTTCAAAACTATGGCTAGAATGATGAAGCTGTATCATGTTTCAATATTTGTATAATACACCCTGAGCAGCTTTACGTGCATTTATTGTCTAAAACCCAAAACAGATCTTTGTATCTCTGTTCACACCTGGTTCATAAACATAAAGAACCAAAAATGCGATCATTCAACCTTTCAGTCCTTTTGTTCTGAAATAAAAGCTTGACTCGGTGCATTCACTTTAATAGAGATGACGTTTTGAGCCATTTTTATTTTGGCAGGATTTGCGTCATCAACACAAGCATAACTAAGAAATGTTCCATAATAAATGTCACTAAAAACGAACCTATTTTTGAACTATATCTGTACTAAAGTATGCATTCTAGTTCCCACAGTGTTCTGACAACAGTTTCCAGTGAAGCTCAGAGGTCTGGTAAGGCGGTTTCATAAACACTTTTGTGTAGAAGCAGCTCTTCACCCACTCGTACACCTTATACACACTAACACTCAAGTGCACTCTTGTGTGCCCAATAAAAGGTACACCAAAAATACCACCTGCTGCATTAAACCAACAACAACAAGAAACTCTTGATACCTTACACTGACCTAAATAGTTCTGACTTCTGACCACAGGTATCATTCTGACTCTTAAACCGAGCTGCTACTAAAGTTACACAGTAGCTCAAGTTCATTCTCCATTTAAAAAAGAGGCCTTCTGCACTATTGCTTCAATGCAAAATATTGCTTATATTATATGCTTACATTTTTGTGATAAGCATGTCAAGTTTGATAATATTTTACACTACTGTAATTAATAAACTGACAATGCTGCAATAACTATGTTCGGCAGATGAGATGTGTACTTTTTAATGACTTCTTTATTGATAGATGTTGTATAGGTGTGTGTATCCAGTGGTCCTAGAGATATATGGACCATAAACAAATGATGGGTGTGAACTAAACAGAGGAAGTTCCGGTCGGATGTCTTGTGAATTGCAGGATTTCCAGTGGGAGGTCCTAACAGTATCTGTTTTTTAAAGCCTTCCCTTGGGTTTAGGCTGACATGTTAACAACTTTATATGTATCAATATGAACTTTCCATGTTCCATGTAAACTTGCCTGTTTTTAAAGCTCTTTTCATGCTACAAAACTATATTAAAGTATAATACTTATCAACTGCAAGACCAAAACATCTCCAGTGTCTGCATAATCATTTACAATAAATTATACAAAATAAAATGTTATATGATTATGATATCTAGTCAGTCAGTACAGTTTAAAAACACTGCTACTACATAGTTCCTCTTCTGTATGTATATCACCATATTTCCATAAGTACTACAACAAAAACAAACAACAACAACACAGATATCTAGTTAGTCCAGGAAACAGTCCCACATGAGCTCCATCGTGTATTTTTTCTTTGGGTTTAAGTCAGTTTCCCATCACATCCTGTAAAACCTCTAGAGAGCCTGAGCCATCAAGATAACAGAGAAACAAGTCGACCACATGACCATGAAATACTGTAACTTAAATTATTTATGTTTATTTATCTTACACCCCCCACCCCACGCCACACACACAAACATCTGCTAAAGGGAGGAGCATTTAAATTTAACCCTGCCTGCTAACACGTGTAAGGATTTCAATCTATCATGGCGGCTGAAACAGTTTCCATGATTGACTTAATGTCATGAAGCCCCTGCTAATAGATAACATAACCACTTCATAATTGTCATTATTTAAATGCATGATCATTCAAACGTACCTGTGTATTATATGATATTAGAAAGAACTATTAAACCAATTAATCAGTATACGAAAAAGTATTATAGTGTTTGTCGTGTGGTTGATGCCCAATGTCACTAACTGAGCAGAAATACATAATTATGTTTCAGTAAGAGCTGCCCATATAAACCTCACTTCCCTGGCCTCAAAAGGCACGACTGACGTTTAGTGGCTGCGGTTATTAGCGTCCTTGTTAGCATGCAGGGACGGATTAGCAATCTGTGCGTTCTGGAAAAGTCGAGAACGGCCGTCCAACCGAGGGCCGTCGCCCGGCCTCCGGCAAAAAAAGTCTAATAATTCGGCTTGTCGTAATAGTTAATAAATCATTTAATCGTACAGTAAAAAATAATGAGGTTTTCTGGCCGTGATAATTTCCATTTGCATGCTTGTTTATTTTCCATTTCTCTCTCTCTGACGGAGCGCGCGCCTCCGTCGCGTTTGGGGAGATGTTTTAACTCGACGTGCAGACTGGGTGCAGGCGTGAGGAGACGTCATGCTCGGCCAGATTCGCCTGGAACTCATGGTTCTTCGGTTGCGGAGCCACACGCAAAGTTACAAAACCTGAAGTGCACACCGCCAAGCGAAACGGGGTCTCGCACACTCCGCGTTGGCATTTTTTTTGCCGCGTGCACCCTCGCGATTGTGCGGACGTGCCGAGTATAACAAGGCAAATCTATACTGCAGTTGGCAGTTTGATGAATGCAAGTTAATTCTTAAATCTTTGCAAATTTATCAAAAGAGAAAAAAAAATGCACATGCACATAAGTATTCACAGCCTTTGCCATGACACTCAAAATATAGCTCAAGTGCATCCTGTTTCCACCGATCATCTTTGAGATGTTTCTACAAATTGATTGGAGTTCACCTTTGTTAATTCATACTGATCTTTTTACACTGTTAAAGACTTGGATTCCCATCCTAAACATAGACAAAGTTTCAAAAACTAATGTTGGACATTTGATGGAGTATTTCTGTGTTAAAAATACTCCTTCCGGTTTCTCACAAGTTTCGGGGAGTTTTTTTCGAGTATGGCTCAGCTTGACGTTAATAGAGCAGAAGGTCCTTGTATGGGCTGTACGGGCTCTTCTCCCGGTAGGGTGCGCGCGTGACTAAAGCGAGAGAGGAAATGCACGCCCATACACTCCCGCCGCGCTCCATTTTATTCCTATCTGTGACATCAAGCGACTTCAACGCTTCAGCACAGCAAGTCACTGCTGTCAGGACTTCACCAAATCATACCAAAGAAGTGTGTTTTTGACGGAGCGGTCCCAGCGATAAAGGTTCGGTCCTGCTTTGGAAGCAGCCGGTGAGTAAAACTGCTTCAAATGTCTGTGCTGTCGGCTCGTCGCGTGAGTAAACATCAGTAAACGACACGATCGCGTGCTTCGTCATTCAAATGCGCTAACAGACTCCATTGTTTGTATAACATTACACTAGTCTGACGTGCAAAACCGTTTTGCTTGCTACTGCTAAGGTTTAGTCGCATACAATAGTCCATAAACCGAATCATGTCCTCATAAACTGCGAGTAAACACACACAAATGTTGACAGGACACTAAATACAGTACATACCACAGAGACGGACGTCCTGCTGTTGCTGTTTCTCCTGTTCAGTTTATTTCAGCCTCCGAATCTGATTCTGGATCATTATCTGTATTAGCTGAGATCGATAGCCATGGGCTTCTCCACGCTTGGACGTCATCACTTTGCGCGCTCGTCATTCTTTAGCTCCGCCCACTCGATACGTCTCCAGATGCTCGTTTTTTTCCAGAAAGACTCGGTACAGCCCATATTTCTTTTATAAATATAATAAAACTAAAGACTTTCCTGAGATATGAAGGATGCAATACTACTCTATAGGTACTCAAGATTGACATGAGTGACTGAAACTGAGTGTTTCACCCCCTCTTTAATACATAAGCAAAGATGCAAAAAACTTTCATTGTCATTACATTGTCACATATTTGGGGTATTGTTTGTAGAATTTTTAGGAAACCAATGCATTTAGGACCCTATTTTAACGGTCTGAAACGCAAGTTTCAAAGCGCGAAGCGCAAGTAACTTTGTGGGCGGGTCTCGGCGCTGTTGCTATTTTCCCGGCGGGATAAATGGCTCTTGCGCCCGGCGCAAATCTAAAATGGGTTGGTATGAAGTAGCTTCATTATTCATAGGTGTGGTTTGGGCGTAACGTGAATAAACCAATCAGAGCGTCATCCAACATTCCCTTTAAAAGCAGGTGTGCAAGTTCCATTATGGATTGCTATTATTATGGCGTATTTACCAGGCGCACGCCAGGAGCGGTTCACAGCCGAGGAGACTGATGTTCTTGTAAGAGCAGTGAAAGACAGAGAAGTTGTGTTGTATGGGGATGGGAGAAACCCACCCAAAATAGCGTCGGTTAAACAGTTTTTTTCAGTCAAATTTTATTTCCTTTTCTTTTTTTCTGGTTCTTGACGGACAAACCAATGTATCAGACGTCCTTATATAAATATATGTCTTGCCACTATTGGGCAAACAGGTCTGATCCTTATTACTACAATTAGCCTGAATAATTTGTAAGCTAGATTTATGCCTATTTTTTCACATCTTCGTGGCACACCACAATGATTTCCATCATCTCATGTGTTAATATTTTTTTAGTGTAACAATTTATGATTTGCAAAAATAACTGTTGCATCTGTGTAGATTACATGAGCAAAGTGTATGCACGTTGTGCACGCTATACATTATGGTCAAGCATGCGCCCTTAAAATAGCATAATGAACAACGCGCAACGCGCCACTGACTTTAGACCAGGTTTTTTCTGGTCAGTGGCGCAATTGTTTAATGGAACAGCAAAATAGTGTCACAGAGTGACTTAATGTGGCGGAACCTAAAATGGCGGAGATTGTTCCGCCCGGACCGTTGTCCATGAAACACGCGACCAGTTCCGGTAACTCCGGGCAACTGAAAGGGAGGATTATTAAGAACAGGTGTGCGAATGGACGTGGCGATTGATGGTTGGACAATTCAGAGAAAAGGAGGCATATAAATAAGGTCCCCAGGCCGAAGAGGAAGCCCTGCATTAGAGGAAGTGAATTGGTGACGATGGGCGATTGTTGCATATATATGTATATACACCCGACTGTGACTCGTCAACCCCTTTCCCCCACCTGGTGGTGGCGGGCAACTGTATGAAGTAAGAGCTTGCTGTGAATAGTGTGTGGAGTATAAAAGGACGGGAAGTTTGAATTGGCTGATGTGTAGAAGGAGCTTATGCGCTGTCTCTGTATGATTGTATGTCTGTGAAGTGCTTTCAGGACTGAGCCAAGAGCTCTGCGTCATCGTGGGACTGTTCTACTATGTGTGGGAAGTCAACGTCAACGTGTTCCTTAGAAGTCTGTCCTAGTGAGGAAGGCTGGAAGTCCGCTGTGTGTAAACACACTAAAGCTAAGAGCCCAGTGTACCGCCGCATACCCACCTGTACGCCCAAAGCCAAAAGCCCAGTGTAAAAGCCCAGTGTACCGCCTGTATACTCACCTGCACGTCCAAAGCTAAGAGCCCAGTGTACGGTCCTGTATACTCACTTGTACGTCTAAAGCTAAGAGCCCAGTGTACGGTCCTGTATACTCATCTGTACGCCCAAAGCTAAGAGCCCAGTGTACCGCCTGTATACTCACCTGTATGCCCAAAGCTAAGAGCCCAGTGTACCGCCTGTATACTCACCTGTACGCCCAAAGCTAAGAGTCTAGTGTACCGTCTGTATACTCACCTGCACGTCTAAAGCTAAGAGCCCAGTGTACAGTCCTGTATACTCATCTGTACGCCCAAAGCTAAGAGCCCAGTGTACCGCCTGTATACCCACCTGTATGCCCAAAGCTAAGAGCCCAGTGTACCGCCGTATACTCACCTGTACGCCCAAAGCTAAGAGCCCAGTGTACCGCCTGTATACCCACCTGTATGCCCAAAGCTAAGAGCCCAGTGTACCGCCGTATACTCACCTGTACGCCCAAAGCTAAGAGCCCAGTGTACCGTCTGTATACTCACCTGCACGTCCAAAGCTAAGAGCCCAGTGTACTGTCCTGTATACTCACCTGTACGTCTAAAGCTAAGAGCCCAGTGTACCGCCTGTGTACCCACCTGTACGCCCAAGACTAAGAGTCTAGTGTACCGTCTGTATATTCACCTGCAAACCGAGGCTTGTACGAAGAAGAGAGAGAGCTGGGAAGATCCGTTGAGAGTCAGAAGCGACTCAGATCCCAAGGCCCCAGTCCTAGAGGGCTGGTTCCCCCTCTTTTAGTATCCCTTTCTCCCCTTTCCTATAAATCTCTTTTTAAATTAATAAACATTGTTTTTAACTTACCTGTCCTCGTCTGTCTGGTCATTGGCGTGCTTCTGGGACCTCCTCGGGGTGGAAACTGGGGGAGGAGCGGGACTCGCGCTAGTGGCGGTCCGCTCCGGCCTGTGACAGATTTTGGCGTAGTCGGCAGGGTTCCACCTCGAGTTGAGCGACCGAAATTCCCCAATGGCCGACGACGAGGTACCTGAGGCCACACTCCGAGTCATGCCCGTGTTCATGGGCACCCCCTGGATCCAGAAGTATGGCGGAGCAGAATCAGAGGTGAGATTGTCTGAGTGGAAAGCAGAGGCTCCAAGGGAGCCAGTGCCTGCATCCCCGTGGATTGGAGGATGGGCCGTGATTCCAAGAGACCCTGAGACTGTGCCCGCTAGGGTTGACCCTGCCTCACCACCTCGACGGTCTCAACGGGAGAACCGAGGGCGACCCCCTGTACAATATGGCGACTGGGCAGGTGATCCACGTTCTAGGGACTAGAACGGTTTGGCGGGGGAGGATGTCACAGAGTGACTTAATGTGGCGGAACCTAAAATGGCGGAGATTGTTCCGCCCGGACCGGTGTCCATGAAACACGCGACCAGTTCCGGTAACTCCGGGCAACTGAAAGGGAGGATTATTAAGAACAGGTGTGCGAATGGACGTGGCGATTGATGGTTGGACAATTCAGAGAAAAGGAGGCATATAAATAAGGTAACCGGAGAACAGCAAGGGGTGAAGTTGATTCCGGCCAACGCTGCGGGGCGGGGTGAAGTTTATCCCGGCAAATGCCGTGGGCGAGATGGAGCGATCGGTGGGTTGGAGGGACGGATTGAGGTGGATGGTACAGACTGGGCGAAGTGAAAACAGAGTACTGGGCTGAAGAAAACACGGAGTTAAGTGTTTGAAGCATTCCCTTGTTGAAGCAACTGTGTTGATATGTATTATTACTGCCTTGAAGAGATTGTTTACATTGAGAAGTCATTGGGAACGTATTGAGAAGAGGAAGGAGTGTGCTAAAAGGTCGTGATCTTGACGTTTCCATATGATCATCCTCTGCACCGACCCTTTCCACGATCCAGGACCTATTTCCCGGCCCAACGTGGTGATCCTGACCCTAATTCACCGAGAGTGTGTGTGGAGTACAGTGGGTGAGTCTTTTTGATGTGTGTCCACCTGAAGAATTATAGTGTTGTGCTGTGCAAACGTTGTCAGCGATCCCTCCCCAGGCCGAAGAGGAAGCCCTGCATTAGAGGAAGTGAATTGGTGACGATGGGCGATTGTTGCATATATATGTATATACACCCGACTGTGACTCGTCAACCCCTTTCCCCCACCTGGTGGTGGCGGGCAACTGTATGAAGTAAGAGCTTGCTATGAATAGTGTGTGGAGTATAAAAGGACGGGAAGTTTGAATTGGCTGATGTGTAGAAGGAGCTTATGCGCTGTCTCTGTATGATCGTATGTCTGTGAAGTGCTTTCAGGACTGAGCCAAGGGCTCTGCGTCATTGTGGGACTGTTCTACTATGTGTGGGAAGTCAACGTCAACGTGTTCCTTAGAAGTCTGTCCTAGTGAGGAAGGCTGGAAGTCCGCTGTGTGTAAACACACTAAAGCTAAGAGCCCAGTGTACCGCCTGTATACTCACCTGTATGCCTAAAGCTAAGAGCCCAGTGTACCGCCTGTATATTCACCTGTATGCCCAAAGCTAAGAGCCCAGTGTACCGCCGCATACCCACCTGTACGCCCAAAGCCAAAAGCCCAGTGTAAAAGCCCAGTGTACCGCCTGTATACTCACCTGCACGTCCAAAGCTAAGAGCCCAGTGTACGGTCCTGTATACTCACCTGTACGTCTAAAGCTAAGAGCCCAGTGTACGGTCCTTTATACTCATCTGTACGCCCAAAGCTAAGAGCCCAGTGTACCGTATACTCACCTGTACGCCCAAAGCTAAGAGTCTAGTGTACCGTCTGTATACTCACCTGCACGTCCAAAGCTAAGAGCCCAGTGTACTGTCCTGTATACTCACCTGCACGTCTAAAGCTAAGAGCCCAGTGTACTGTCCTGTATACCCACCTGTATGCCCAAAGCTAAGAGCCCAGTGTACGGTCCTGTATACTCATCTGTACGCCCAAAGCTAAGAGCCCAGTGTACCGCCTGTATACCCACCTGTATGCCCAAAGCTTAGAGCCCAGTGTACCGCCGTATACTCACCTGTACGCCCAAAGCTAAGAGCCCAGTGTACCGTCTGTATACTCACCTGCACGTCCAAAGCTAAGAGCCCAGTGTACTGTCCTGTATACTCACCTGTACGTCTAAAGCTAAGAGCCCAGTGTACCGCCTGTGTACCCACCTGTACGCCCAAGACTAAGAGTCTAGTGTACCGTCTGTATATTCACCTGCAAACCTAGGCTTGTACGAAGAAGAGAGAGAGCTGGGAAGATCCGTTGAGAGTCAGAAGCGACTCAGATCCCAAGGCCCCAGTCCTAGAGGGCTGGTTCCCCCTCTTTTAGTATCCCTTTCTCCCCTTTCCTATAAATCTCTTTTTAAATTAATAAACATTGTTTTTAACTTACCTGTCCTCGTCTGTCTGGTCATTGGCGTGCTTCTGGGACCTCCTCGGGGTGGAAACTGGGGGAGGAGCGGGACTCGCGCTAGTGGCGGTCCGCTCCGGCCTGTGACAATAGCACCAGGGATTGTTTGCGCCAGAACACGCCTCCTTTTTTGAGCTGAACCGCTTAGAAAGCGCAAGTTCATTCACTAGTTTAGCGACGTGCTTCTGTGGAGGGAAAAGTGTGCTTTGCACGGGTGCAAAATAGGAATGACATGCGTCGGTGTACAAAGTCAATTGCGCTGAGTGCAAGATAGGGCCCTTAATCTGTCTCGGAAAAGGCTAACATAACAAAATGTGGAAAAAGTGAATAACTGTGCATGAATACTTTCTAGATGCACTCTGTAGCAATGTTTTCCATGTTTGTAGAGTTAGTTTGTGGAGTAAATATATAGGCAAATATAAAAATGGCGGGTGCTATCAACATGCTCTTGCTTCACTGGTAGTGCTGGGTTGACCAATTGTGCAGGGTTAGACTCTTCTCTGAAGTAGGAGCTATATTAGTCCCCCCAAAAAGCATTCTTAGAATTAAAAATGTTCTCAGTTCCCTTCTGTAAAAACACGCCAAAAAAGAAGGTACTTCCAACAATAGCTAAAGGAACTAAAACATTCTTCCGTTGTGAAAGCCTCTGTGGAGCTAAACTGAGAGACTATTGTTCGCACTGGTTCTATCTACTTAGGCTTACAATGCTTTTGGAAAATACAGCGCTGAAATGAACTTGTTTAAAAATGTTTACTCTGTCTGCTGCATAAGCAATGTCCACTTATGTCAGACACAAACATTAGTGTATTTGTTATTTTTTATCTGTTTTGCAGCAAAATGTTGTATCTAAAAACAGAGAGGTTTTTCCAAAAGCATGAGAAATAAACTCTCACGCATTTGGCATGACACTCTTCAGACACTCTCTTGCTGCCCAAGCAGGGACGTGCTGAGGGGCGTTGCTCAGGTTGCCCGGGCAACTGCCCACATGCCCTTCTCGACTCACGTTGCCCTTCCGAGTTGAATACAAAATAAAAAAAAAAATTGTACAATGGATGCAGAATTTTACGTAGGCCAAGATACAAAAATTAAAACTAAAATAGCAAAGCCTCATTCACTTCCATATTCGGGCACCCGTCCGAAGTGAAAGTCAGTAGGGAAAGGGCAAACTCTGTTTACGTGGCAGTGCACGAGACCAGAGTCCTCTCTATTTGAATAGGGAAATCCTGGCATAGAGCATATCAGCAACAAAATCTGACATGAACTTCCCCATAAATGTTGTTTCTTATGTCCAAGCGTTATAAAGGCTTATATTTCAGGCTGGACTACAAGACTCTAGACACTGACTCTTTCAATCGCAACAAGTGATAAGTCGTTATCCATACTTCCAAGATACCTGAAATAGTAAACTCTTGGCATATTTTATTTTCATCATGCTATGCTTTGGTACACACTTATCTAACATAGCCTACTATTTAGGATGCTTACATTCCCTTCTCTAGCTCCCTCTGGTGACATGAAATTACACTCAAGCAAATAAGTGAACCATTTTGTTAGTCAAATCATGTAAAGCTTATAGTCTATGATCACATCTTCCTTTAAAACATGACATACTTGCGTATTAATGCACACGCAGAAAATACACTAGTCATGAGCCGATCATTGCAAACGGAGCAAAATTTAACATATAAATCAACTCCTGACGAACACATTCATTCTTATTTAATTATCACCTGGTGAGTCAATCTGTGCATTAAACCATGTATCACTGTCTTTGGAAGGTTTTTGACTTTCAAACACATTAAAATGTACAACTTCACATTATTTATTTTTTACATGCAATGCATGGATTCCCCAACTTTTTTTTTTGTCAGTGGAATCTCTTGGAATCTCTCACACCAGAGATTCCAGCATCACACTCTGGAAGAATACAAAACCTTTCTATGAAAATATATAATATCAACCATATTTATAAAGAGAATAGAAGACTGGTAAAAGATTGCCACTGATGAGTCTCGATTTGTGCAGAACCTTTAAAGTATCAGATATATTTTGATACACACTTCTAGTCTTCACTGTAGGTGTTGATAGTTCACAGCCGTCTCTGTTCTCTGTCCCACATCCAACAATAGTTTCTGTTAGAGACAGAGAGAAACATTCATATTACAAAATAATCACTGCTATATAAATGATTTATAACTAAAACACTGTTGAATAGGCTTTACGTAAGAACTGGAATCAGAACTGTTTCTATTACACAAAATATCCATAAGCCGAATGGTATTTTTCTGCAAATACGGGCAAAACACTATAAAAGTAGTCACTCTGATATTAGCGGTGTCCCAGTTCAAAAGTCTGCATCCTTTGAAGGCCACGAAGGTCTGGACGGGCATGTTAAATGGGGCGGTCAAGCCAACGGAGGACTGGTGTTGTTACCTAGCAACTGTGAATGCTGCCGTTAAGGAGCGGTAGTAACGTTTGTGCTGGACATTTTATAGCCTATTATATTTATAGTCACATTAAAGTGTTTGAAAACAAAACAGGGTGCACAAACTGTCTAAATATGTTAAAGGGGGGGTGAAATGCTGTTTCATGCTTACTGAGCTTTTTACACTGTTAAAGACTTGGATTCCCATCCTAAACATAGACAGAGTTTCAAAAACTAATGTTGGACGTTTGATGGAGTATTTCTGTGTCAAAAATACTCCTTCCGGTTTCTCACAAGTTTCGGAGAGTTTTTTTCGAGTATGGCTCAGCTTGACGTTAATAGACCGGAAGGTCCTTGTATGGGCCGTATGGGCTCTTCTCCCGGTAGGGTGCGCGCGCGTGACTAGAGGGAGAGAGGAAAACACTTGCTCAGCTGCAAATCCAGTCGTCCGTGAACACTAATGTCGGTTATAGTCCGCGCCGCGCTCCACTTCATTCCTCCACTTTGACATTAAGCGACTTCAACGCTTCAGCACAGCATTCCGGGAAGGCAGAGCTGCATTTGAACCGATTTGAACGCAGAAATGACGAGAAGCTTCACAACATCGCTTCAGTCGCATCGCAAAGTGGATCTCCACGCTCCAAGAAGTGTGTTTTTCACGGAGCGGTCCCAGCGATAAAGGTTTGGTCCTGCTTTGGAAGCAGCCGGTGAGTAAAACTGCTTCAAATGTCTGTGCTGTTGGCTCGTCGCGTGAGTAAACATCAGTAAACGACATGATCGTGTGCTTCGTCATTCAAATGCGCTAACGGTTACTCAATTTTTGTTCTATATATAACGTTACACTAGTCTGATGTGCAAAACCGTTTTGCTTGCTACTGCTAAGGTTTAGTCGCATACAATAGTCCATAAACCGAATCATGTCCTCATAAACTGCGAGTAAACACACACAAATGTTGACAGGCCACTAAATACAGTAAGTAACCCCCCCCCAAAAAAAATTGTTGTCACGTGCATGTAATGAATTCTGGAATAGGCCAGGCTGTGAAGGATCCAAGTGTTGTATCCTTCATTTCACAGGAGCCTTCATCACGCCACTGTCGGCCTTCAAATGAATCGAAGCGTGCAGCCACTGAATTGGGACGGAGCTAGAGACTGAAGTGTTTACTGACCTGTGGCAGATCTCCTGTCTGAAGACAGTAGATGATCTGTGTGTATTCTGACATGCTTTCCTCTTTTGTGATTGTCAGATCTACAAACACATAAATATGTGGAACGGCATGAGGAGAGCTTATGTGTATTAATCATCAGTATCACACACATGCACTGAAGCAAGGTCAGAGAGGGATGCAAAAAAAAATTATGTATCAACAATGAGGTATGAGAATATTGTGTAATAGCTAAGTACACACACAGATTCAGGGGATCACAAAATCTTAAATACACTTCCTTCCTTTAGTGCTTATTTAAAATAAGACAAATCTATTATTTTAATCTTATATTTGTTATTTAACATTTGAGATTGTTCTTTAATGCTGATCTAACCAGAAGACGACAGGAGCTGTGTTTTAAATCCCAGGTGGGGTGTGTTGTAACACTGCGTTACAATGAGCCCCTATTAGAACTACGCTATTTTATTCTATACTTTTATGATTTCTTTTGAGAAACCATAAGAAAAGGGTGAATGTTCAGAAATTATTCATTATTATTATTATTATATTTTTAACTGTTTATTGCTGTATAGCTGTATTTAGCAGTTTGTTGACAAAAAAATTATGATTAAAAAATGCCATTATTTTATTTAAAAAGTTAATATTTGTATTTTATTGACAAACTATTTTAGTTCGTCTTGGATATTTTTTTGATTATATCAGATAATATTTTAAGATTTCATTTGGTCGTTACAATGTGCCCCTCACATGTTACAACCCTACCTATGGGTCATGTCATATTTCACTTCCATTCTTTCGGGGTCAATCAAGAAAAAAGTAATACATAATTGTATTAGACGTGTGAAATTAATACGGGGAAAGTGGATTTACACAGACTGAGAACATCAAAAAATGTTAGGTTGTGTCTAACTTTACTTGCCCTCTTGTGTTGCTTGTTCGCCGTTCCTGCTGTGAACATTTTTCACCAACACAACACCTCCAGCTATGAGCGGTATCAATAAACCAGCTGATATCAGTGGAATCAGATATGACGACTGAATGATATCTGTAATGAAGAGAAAACAGTAATACATGTGATTATAATTAAGTCTTCAGTGACTCAATCAAGACAGTACAGAACACTGTAGATCTCAATATAAACCATCATTATGAGCTGAAGCTATCTGATGTGAGTTCAAACACTTGAGATCACACTTTTAAACAAAATCTTTAACGCTCTAAGATAAACTAGCACACCAGTTGTGTTACCCTGCAGTATTTATAATCGTTAAAGGGGTCATGAACTGAGAAATCAAATTTTCCTTGAGATTTTGATATAAAAGGTCATCATACTATAAGAATATCCTGTAAGTTTCACAATTGAAAACTTCCTTGATAGCCCAATAAAAGCTTTTATTGACACCAGGCCCAGCCAATGACAGGTTTTTCAGAGTGGGGATCTATGACGTCAAAGGGGCAAGTGCCATCTCTGCAGAAGAATATCAATATTAGAAGAATATCAATGCCTACCTCATCACTGCCTGTTTAGCCCCGCCCACCGATTCACGCATTACATGAAATAGAATAGGCAGCCTAACTAACAGAGGCCTACGTGATGTTAAACCAGATCAAGTTACCAAGCAATAAACATGCCGTTGAGGATACTGCCTGGACTCGACAGTAATGCCTGATCTGAAATGGAATGATTCATGTACAGTAAATTAGGGTAGGAAAAATGCCCTTTCTTTAAAAATTATGACAATTTTTTATGTAAAAAGCATTCTAACAATATAAGGACACCCCAGGAAACCTCATAAAACAATAAAACAATGCAGTTCATGACCTTTTTAACATCCAACAAAATGTATGAAAGGTCCTGTTCTTCGCGATTCCATCTTTCAAACTTTAGTTAGTGTGTAATGTTGCTGTTAGAGCAAAAATAATACCTGTAAAATTATAAAGCTCAAAGTTCAATGCCAAGCGAGATATTTTATTTAACAGAAGTTCCCTTTCAAAGTCTACAGCGAACGGCCGGTTTGGACTACACCACTGCACTTCCTGCAGGAATGACGTCACTAAAACCGTTTGTTGACTAACCCTCCGCCCACAAGAACACGCAAAATAGGGAGCGTGGTCTTGTTGCTCTCTCACTTGGAGAAGAGCGCACATTCAGCGCTTGCATCTCCCCGTTATGGTAAGAGGCGGGACCTTTCCGGGCAAAGTGCGCTAAGCTGCTGTCCAATCACAACACGGGAAGCGCTGGGCCAATCAGAACTCGTTACATGTTTCTGAAGGAGGGACTTCATAGAACGTACTCGGTTACTTTCGTAACCTCGGTTCCCTGAGAGAGAGGAACGAGTATTACGTATGGGAAAAACTCCTTTTCTCGAGAATGTGAAGCAAAATTTTATTAATAAAGGTATCTATGTAAAGCGCAGTGAGCTGCACGGCCATAGCCCAGCGCGAGGAGCGCTCTGATTGGCCGGGCCGCGGCAACTGCAGGAACCTATGGTGAGGCGGCTGAGAGGAACGAACCAATGGGGGGCGTTCCAGAAGCCCGCCGAAAAAGGTGCTTATATTTGCATACAGGAGGCTATATAAGACCCTAATTCGCCATAGGTGTCAGGTTTTAAGATCGACTGAAGCGATACCTGAGAAGCATAAACACGGCACGGAACGTAATACTCGTTCCTCTCTCTCAGGGAACCGAGGTTACGAAAGTAACCGAGTACGTTCCCTTTCGAGAGAGGTTCCTCGTATTACGTATGGGAACACAATGTAAAGCGCCGTGTGTGCTGACTGACCCAGTATACCCAAAGCACATGTTAATAAACCCCCGATAGACCGACAGAGGCGGTTTATAAGGGGAATGAAGAACCGGAAGAGTCGGTTCGTTTGAACAGCTGATCGGACATAGTCGGATCTTATGATGAATGAATAAGTGCTTGAGGGCTAATGTGTACAGGCCAAAACATAAGGCAATCTGTTTGTCAGGGTCTAGAAAGAGCCTAGATGGAGAGAAGCCCTGCTTGTAGAGCTGGAATCCAACTTGTAGAATCTGATAAAAGTGGACGGAGAGGCCCAGCCTGCCGCCGCACAGATATCTTCCAAAGAAATGCCACACGACCAAGCCCAAGATGAGGCCATGCCTCTAGAGGAGTGGGCTTGAATGTCTGTAGGACAGGTTAGGTCCTAGACCTATATGCTAGTGGGACTGCATCCACTATCCAGTGTGAGAGTCTGTTTCATGACAGCACAAACTTTAGTGCGGCCACCGAAGCAATGAAGAGCTGATCCGACTGCCTGAAGGGGGCGGAGCGCTCTAGATACAATCTCAATGCTCTGACTGGGCAGAATAGGTTTGCGTCTTATTCTCTCTGAGACGCGGGTTAAGCAGTGAAAAGACCTGCATACTGAAGGGGTTGATAGCACTTTCAGCATAAAACCATGCCTCGGTTTGAGCACAACCTTGAAGTTGCTGGACCCAAACTCAAGACAGGAAGGGCTCACGGAGAGTGCAGGTAAGCCACCCACTCGCTTAACCGAGGCCACAGCCAGCAGAAAAACGGTTTTGAGCGATATGTGCTTCAAGCTCGTGGTCTGAAGTGGTTAGGAGGGGGAACCCTTCACGGCCTCCAAAACCATGGCGAGGTCCCAAATAGGGACCGAGGTAGGGGCAAGGCGGGCTGAATCTCCTGGCCCCTTTAAGAAAACACACAATAAGATCACTTTTCCCTAGTGAATGTGCCACGATCGGAGCGTGGCTAGCTGCTATGGCGGAGACACACACCCCGAGTATGGAGGGGGGACGACCCGCGTCCATTAGCTCTTGGAGAAAGCGAGCAGTTCCGCCAGTTCGCATGAGTGTGCGTCGATGTTTCGCGTAGCACACTGGTTAGAAAACCACTGACCACTTCAAAGCAGAGCTGCCAGATAGCAGGGGCTCTAGCTTCCGAAATTGTGTTCATAACTTGTCAGAGAAGTTCCCGGATACCGTTGATGGGCCATACGTGGAGGGCCCACAGCTCGGGATTGGGATACCAGATCTTCCCTTTCGTTGGCGGAATAGGCCATGGGGCTGTGTCTGACAGCTGAAACAGTTTGGAGAACCATGTGCGGTTCTTCCAAAGTGGGGCTATTAAAAAACACAGGCTTGCAGCTGGATAGCGATCGGAGGGAGCATATAGAGGGAGTCTGGGCCAACATGGGCCAGGGCATCCCTGCGTTTGCAGAAAAAATATTGGGCAGCGTGTGCTGTGTGAGCTGAATCGTTTGCGGGTAAAGGGACCATCCCCCTGGGGACATGGGTCCTCTGGATAACATGTCCGGACCCTGATTCAGAATACCTGGCACGTAAGCCGCCCTTAGGGAGCTCAGATTGTGCTCTGCCCATAAAAGGAGATGCTTAGCCATGCAGTGAAGAGAGTCTGATCTCGGCTGCCCTAGCGATTTTATGTACGTTATCAAGACGTGGTGGTTCTTATGCCGTAAGACGCTCGTTGAGTCTTGAGTCTATAACAATGACTGTACTGATAAGCCTGCCCCTCGAAGGCGAATCTCAAGAATGGCCTTTAGAGGGGGTTATCGTAACGTGAAGTATGCGTTTTTCAGATCTATTGAGAAAACCCAATCCCCGGGGCGAATGTGCGCGAGGATTTGTTTCACCATCAGCACCTTGAAACGAGCGTGTCATAAGTGCTTTGTTCAGATGTCTGGAAAATGGGCCTGAGACCGCCATCCATTTTCGGCATGAGGAATTAGCGACAGTAAAAACCTGACTCGCTAGCGTCGGGTGTACTGTTTCCGCCGCTCTCTCCTTTAACAGTTTCAATGCCTCAGCGAAAAGCACGTGACTGACACTGCTTCTTACTGAGGGCTCGACCACGGCTTGAATCGCGGGGTCTGCAAGCAAAACTGTAGCGAGAACCTCGTTTTATATGTTCAACACCAAATATTATATACCAGGAATGGCCTGCCAGGCCTGGGCTCGTGAAGCCAGGGGTTGAATTAGATTCGGGGGCTGGCCGCTTAGTAATAGGGGCCTGTTAGCCGGGTTGCTTGTGCTGTAACACTGCTTGTAACACTGTGGGGATAGTGTTAGTTTTGGCGGTGCAGGCTTTGCAGTGGGCGCGCGCCTCACATTTATATTGTGTGTGCGAGAGTGAACTTTGTGAAAAGTGCTTGGGTGCAGGAGTGCAGACTGTAAAGTGGGCACATTTCCTACATAGAAAGCTCTTTTGTGTGTAGTGTAAACAATGTGTAGTGGCGCACAACCTACGTAGAATACTCACGGTGCAAACCAGTGAGCAAATCCACAGGGGTAAACGCACACAGCATTAGTGTGCAGGCGAGCGTGTTTAACACAGGCTAGTTGACTGCAATATTTCATCTCCAGTCACTTAACTTAAGGGAACTGGGAGAATGTAAGGAAGTGCGGGTGGTATGTGAGCCATTCCACAATGCCGTTATGTTCTAGTCTAGACTGAAAGCGCGCATGCAGACAAGCGTGTTTGACCACAGGCTAGTTGACTGCAATAAGGCTAGTTGACTTTATATGGTGTAATCCGGCCGCGGCGGGATTTATTTGTGATTTTGTGAGGCTGAATTAACAGTGCTTATGTAGGGGTGCACACTGTGTAGTGGACACTTTGTCTACAGTGTAAAAACCTTTCCAGCCACCTGAATAAAGGGGACTGGAAGTGATAGAGTGAAAAAAGGGCTTAGCTTGGCAGCCATTTTCCGACGCCCTTATGCTCTGACAGTGAGCGCGTGCTATGACGTAAGTCGCGCTCTAGTCAGCAACGCGCTGTGGAAGGGGCGCGCGCTATCATGACAAGGCAGCCATTACAACTTCCTTGGCAGTAAGCAAGCGCTGCAGCGACATTGTTCTTGACATACCCAACAGCCCGAGCTCGCTCGTCTAACTTACTCTAGTATTCTCTGTCCGCAGCGCTTCAGCACGACGGCAGTAGAATGAGCACGGCGAGAGCTTCGGCTCGAGTTATTTTATTCACTCTAGTATTCTCTGTCCGCGGCGATAGAGCGACAGAACGAGAGAATTGGAAGTGTGAGGAAAAACTTTGTCCGCGGCGCTTCTAGCACGGCGAGAGCTTCAGCTCGAGTTTGTTTATTCACTCTAGTATTCTCTGTCCGCGGCGCTAGAGCGACAGAACGAGAGAATTGGAAGCGTGAGGAAAAACTCTGTCCGCGGCGCTTCTAGCACGGCGAGAGCTTCGAGTTAGTTTATTCACTCTAGTATTCTCTGTCCGCGGCGATAGAGCGACAGAACGAGAGAATTGGAAGCGTGAGGAAAAACTCTGTCCGTGGCGCTTCTAGCACGGCGAGAGCTTCGGCTCGAGTTTGTTTATTCACTCTAGTATTCTCTGTCCGCGGCGCTAGAGCGACAGAACGAGAGAATTGGAAGCGTGAGGAAAAACTCTGTCCGCGGCGCTTCTAGCACGGCGAGAGCTTCGGCTCGAGTTTGTTTATTCACTCTAGTATTCTCTGTCCGCGGCGATAGAGCGACAGAACGAGAGAATTGGAACCGTGAGGAAAAACTCTGTCCGTGGCGCTTCTAGCACGGCGAGAGCTTCGGCTCGAGTTTGTTTATTCACTCTAGTATTCTCTGTCCGCGGCGACAGCGCGACTGAACGAGAATTGGAAGCGTGAGGAAAAACTCTGTCCGCGGCGCTTCTTCAGCACGGCGAGAGCTTCGAGTTTGTTTATTCACTCTAGTATTCTCTGTCCGCGGCGATATCGCGACTGAACTAGAGAAGAGGAAGAGTGAGGAAAAGCTCCGTCTGTCCGCGGCGCCTCCTCAGCGCTACGGTATAGTGACGAGAGCTTCGGCTCGAGTTCGCCTATTCACTCTAGTATTCTCTGTCCGCGGCTGTAGCGCGACAGAACGAGAGAAGAGTGAGGACAACTCTGCGGCAGCGGCGGAAGAAGAGCCACGGCGGCGGCAGAGTGAAGAGAGCTTCGGCTTGAGTGTGCTCATGTCCTCTAACATTCTCTCTTTCCGCGGCGCTATTCAGCGCGACGGGACGAGAGCAGAGGGAGAGTGAGAAGAGCTCCGTCTTTCCGCGGCGCTTAACGACGCGGCGGAACGAGAGAGTCCTCGAATAGAACAAGCCTGTAAGCTCTAGAAGTGGCGTTGCAGCGGCAACACACACACAAACACATACAACACTCAACATAGACACAGTTTAAAGGATATATAACGCCGGATGGCGTAGCTGGAACGGCAGAGAAGGCGGAGAGGGAGTCCGTCGTCCTCAGCTGCAGGTTCCGCTGCTGGTGCCTTTTCAACGGCGGTGCTTCTTCCGGAGATCAGCGAAGGTATCGTTGAAGGAGATAAAATCTGACACCTATGGCGAATTAGGGTCTTATATAGCCTCCTGTATGCAAATATAAGCACCTTTTTCAGCGGGCTTCTGGAACGCCCCCCATTGGTTCGTTCCTCTCAGCCGCCTCACCATAGGTTCCTGCAGTTGCCGCGGCCCGGCCAATCAGAGCGCTCCTCGCGCTGGGCTATGGCCGTGCAGCTCACTGCGCTTTACATAGATACCTTTATTAATAAAATTTTGCTTCACATTCTCGAGAAAAGGAGTTTTTCCCATACGTAATACGAGGAACCTCTCTCGAAAGGGAACAAGGAAATCATCAGGCTGTTTTTAGGACAGAGGAAACAGCGCTGTACAGATAAGTACATTGTGTGAAAAATACTGTGTTTTTTTTTACACGCGAAGCATGAACTCATGTTATATTGCACACTGTAAACATAATCAAAGCTTCGAAAACATGCGAAGAACGGGACCTTTAAACAACTCTGAGGTACCTGGACATGGTTGACAGAGTTGTCTGTTGTCCAGATGTGTGGTGTGGGTTCTGATGGGATTGTTGAGCACACAGCTGTAGATGTTTTTATCCTGATATTCCACCTCCAGAGGTAGAGAGAGACTGATGCTGAGATCAGACACACTGATGCTGGACAATAAACTGTTTCCTTTGAACCAGGAGAGAGTCACATGACTCACATTCACAGCTGAACACACCAGTGAACATCTGGACTCTGATGATGATGATGGTGATGAACAGTTTAAGAAGTCACTGGTGATGACAGGAACGGGCAGACGAGCTGGAAAATATAAAATATTTAAAAAGTTGCATCCTGATCACAACATAATTAGTATTTAAAAGATAGCAATGTGTTAAAATTCCACATAACCTTCCACATTTTTGTCTATGAGCAGCATGAACTGCTCAACATACAGACTCTGCCTTTGTTGTGTTATCTTTTTTTTGTAGCTGTTTTTCATTTTCACATTTTCAGAAATTAAGATTAGGAATAAGATTTTATGAAAGGAGTAAAATCTACCTTTGACTTTTAATGGTGTTTTCAAAAAAACATTCAGTTATATTTGCATATTGAATTGCACACTGAATTATGTCTAACTCTTTCAGTTTATTAATCTAAACTGCAATTTTACTAGTAATTTCTATTCTCTCTAAATGTGGGTTTGCATCTTCTCTAACTATCATTGCTAAAACACCAACACTATTGTTTTGCTTGTAAGCACAGGCATTTCCTTCAGGAAGTTCCTAAAAGTATAGCACATTGAACATTTATATATAAACCTATAGAAAATAGGTTTAGATCTAATATGTGTCTGTTATTAAATAGCTACTTACGAATTATCAGATGAATGAGAAGTATTATTTTTGAGTGTCATCACTTGACTCAATTTACTCACCATATACAGTAACATTGAATCTCTTGTATGAAGTTCCTCTGCTGATGATCTGTAAGTTATAAAGTCCAGTGTGTTCAGATCTGATGTTTCTGATGGTCAGAGATCCAGTTTGACTGTCCATCTGGAGTCTGTTCTCAAATGCTGTATTACTGTCATATGTGTAGATGTTCTGTCTGTAGATGTCAGCGATACGAGTCTCTTGAGGTCCAAACATCCACAGTATCTGATCATCTCTCTGTACTTTAACATGATCAGAGTTTAGAGTGACAGAATCTCCCTCAGTCACTGACACTGACTTCACTTCATCTGAATCAGCAAACACACCTGGAGAGAAAAACAAAAACAATTCAAGATCAAATAAAATATTAATCAGAAAGATTAACAAAATGATTGCACTAAATAATTAACACTATGGAAATGGTCTTCAAATAGCATATAGTGTTTGGAATTGTCCCATCACAAATAAACAAATAAAATAGAAACATGACAGTTTTTTATTTTAAAGGATGACGTACCACTGGATAGCAGTAAACACAGACAGAAGAAAGATGTCCGGTGATTCATTTTTATGAACTTCTTAACAACTCGACGATATACAGCCAAACATGACGAGAAACATCGAGTGTGCCAAAAACCATTTCAACGATCCGGTACTCCGCTTAGAAAAACAATATCCGTTCACAGGTGTAGTTCACGTCACATCTTCAATAACAAAATATATCCATACGAGAATTAAACACTTTGTCGTTTACATGCAAAAAATAACCAGGTTTACATATTTGAGTCCGTTCTGAAAAAGTAGACTCGCGCCTCTCTCTCTCTCTCTCTCTCTCTCTCTCTCTCTCTCTCTCTCTCTCTCTCTCTCTCTCTCTCGTTTTTATAGTGATCGTATATATCTAACAGTGTTTAGTTCTGATGAACTTTTTTCCCCTCAAGTTTATTGTGAATTCCTGTTCTTTCAGAGTAAAATATATATTTTTTATTTATTTATGATTAGATGTAATTTTGTAAAACAATTTTGCCAAGAGGTGAATTTATTTTAATAATTCACCGGTAAAGGCTTACTTGCTTTTGTATTAAATCAACATGGGTTTTCTCAATATGTCAAATGAAACTTTTTTTTTTTTTTTTTGCTTCACATTTGTAAATAAAATAACTGTTATCAAATAATTTCTATAGTGCTCTAATTCTTGACAGTATGCATTGGTCAAAGGTAGGTTTCCAAGAAGTGTTTTCATAATTTTGGTGCCAGTGAATGATGACATGTTTATGTAAAAAGGAGGAGACCATGAGAGGATCCAGGGTTTGTCTGGGAAGCTCTCCTCATGACACATCTTTAAACACATTTATACAAAGCATGCACACATAAAAGTTGTCTAATATTATATTGTTTTTTTTTAATAAAGAGCCCACAGCAGGATGAAACTTGAAGCAGCATGCAAATGTGGATAAAGATTGCCTTGTCTGTGCTCACATTTTCAGCAACACAGCCTTAGTGATGTTCCTTGCCATAATTCACTGAGAGATTCAAACAAACTGAAACGGTCATTTAAAGACAAATTCACACTGCACCAACGGACGCTGACCCTGTCTCTGACACAGACAGTCACCAGATTACAGTACATCACTTCTCAGACATCACAACACCCTATATTCAAAATATTCAATTGACAAAAACAAGTGCCGACCAACGGCAACAAAACCCAATGAATGTGACTCTCTCACCAACAGAACCACTGAGCCAGAGTTTACATCAGGATTATATCATTATAACATCAGGATGCTTCCAGCTATGGATACAGAAATGTACATTATGTCCACAGATAAATAGAGTAGAATGGCTGTAAGCTATTCAAAACAGTACCGATGTACGACCCCTAGACCACTGAGAAACCGAAACAACTTTGTTCTCATTGAACATCGAGAGGGTTTTTTTCATTTAAAACCTTTGGTTTCTGGTAGGCCACCATTTCCTTCACAGCTAAGACAACGTCTGTGTCAACTTTCTCACGATTGGACATGTCTGCAAAAAACAAGCGCCAACCCAACAGTGTGTCTATTTCTGTTGATCAGCACATGAGAAATGTGCATAAGACCTCTGTTCATTTTATAACATAAAACAAAACTGTAGTAGACTTATAATTCTGCTTACATTTACATATTTATACGTGGAAATGCAATTAGTGACCAAACTCTTAAATTCAGACTAGCACCACCATCAGGACAAAAATTTATGTCAAGCTACATTCAACATTTAAATCTTCACCAGTTATGGTTCACATGACCGTCCTGATCAAATTAGTGTATACAAAAACTAGCAATGGCTAGAATGATGATGCTGAAGGTTTATAAATACACCCTGAGCAGCTTTACGTGCATTTAATGTCTAAAACCTAAAGCAGATCTTTGTATCTCTGTTCACACCTGGTTCATAAACATAAAGGACCAAAAATGCGATCATTCAGCTGAGACTTTCAGTCCTTTTGTTCTGAAATAAAACTCGGTGTAAATAGAATCTAGATTCTATTTACACTCAGTGAATAATAATGAATAAATTATTAAATTACTAATAATTAAATAAAAATTATATATATATATATATATCTTTTTTTTTCTTCCACTGAGTGTAAATAGCCGCTATATATATATATATATATATATATATATATATATATATATATATATATATATATATATATATATATATATATATATATATATCATTTACACCATATAAAAGTAGCAGTTCTTTGCCAGATAAACAGTAATTACATTCTATTTGGACCTCAGTATTGTTGTACATTGACAGGATGCAATAATAACAGAGTAAATTATTATTTTTATTTAAATTATTAAATGGAATGCCTCCTTAAAGGGACAATAAAATCCTTCCTTACACCTATCCCTAACCCTACCCAATAAATGCTTTTATTATTAAACATTTTGTTTGGCACTTTATTTCCAAATTTAGAAAAATGTCTTAATTTTTATTGAAAATAAATGCCTTTCCGATGTGATTTTTGATGAGAAAATCGAGAAGAGCAAGATATGCAAAAGGCGGATTCGAACCCATGTTGATCTCAACAAAACATTGCTCTATTAGCCATGCATACTGATTGCGCCATGAGAATGTTGAGTGAAGGTTTTTTTTAAAAAAAAAACTTGTTTGGCACAACCAGGCATTGTCAGGCGGAGCTAGTGTGAATAGCACTTGATAACAAAGTATTTGGCAGGATTTGCGTTATCAAAACAAGCATAACTAAGAAATGTTCCATAATACTGTAAATGTCACTAAAATCTAACCTATTTTTAAAATAATTTTGTATATCTGTACTAAAGCATGCATTCTAGTTCCCACAGTGTTCTGACAACAGTTTCCAGTGAAGCTCAGAGGTCTGGTAAGGTGGTTTCATAAGCACTTTTGTGTAGAAGCAGCTCTTCACCCACTCGTACACCTTATACACACTAACACTCAAGTGCACTCTTGTGTGCCCAATAAAAGGTACACCAAAAATACCACCTGCTGCATTAAACCAACAACAAAAAACTCTTGATACCTTACACTGACCTAAATAGTTCTGACTTCTGACCACAGGTATCATTCTGACTCTTAAACTGAGCTGCTACTAAAGTCACACAGTAGCTCAAGTTCATTCTCCATTTAAAAAAGAGGCCTTCTGCACTATTGCTTCAATGCAAAAGCATCAATACAAAATATTTTTTTTGTGATAAGTATGACAAGTTTAATATTTTATACTAAATATTGTAATTAATAAACTGACAATGCTGCAATAACTATGCTCGGCACATGAGATGTGCACTTTTTAATGACTTGTTTGATTTTGTATAGGTGTGTGAATCCAGTGGTCCTAGAGATTTATGGACCATAGAAAAAGGCTGGTGGCAGCATCACGCTGTGGGGATGTTTTTCAGTGGCAGGAACAGGGATACTAGTCAGGATAGAGGGAAAGATAAATGCTGCTATGTACAGAGACATCATTGATGAAAACCTGCTCCAGAATGCTCTGGACCTCAGACTGGGGCGAAGGGTTATCTTCCAAAAGGGCAACGACCATAAGCATTACATTGTTACATATATGCGGTATTGTTTGTCGATTTTTTTAGGAGAATAATTAATTTAATCTATTTTGAAATAAGGCTCACAAAATAACAACAAAATGTGGAAAAAGTGAAGAACTGTGAATACATTATGGATGCACTGTAGCAATGTTTTCCATGGTTGTGGATTTATCTTGTGGGGTAAATATAGCAAACTGTGTGTTCAGCTCATGTCAATCTTGAGTACCTATAGAGTAGTATTGCATCCTTCATATCTCCGAAAAGTCTTTAGTTTTATCATATTTATAAAAGAAATATAGGCTGTACCGAGTCTTTCCGGAAAAAAACGAGCGCCTGGAGGCGTATCGTGTGGGCGGAGCTAAAGAATGACGAGCGCACAAAGCGGTGACGTCCTCAAGCGTGGAGAAACCCATGGCTATCTAAGCTAATACAGATAATGATCCACAATCAAATCTGAGGCAGAAATAAATTGAACAGGAGAAACAGCAACAGCAGGACGTCCGTCTCTGTGGTATGTACTGTATTTAGTGGCCTGTGTGTCAACATTTGTGTGTCTTCACTCGCAGTTTATGAGGACATGATTCGGTTTATGGACTATTGTATGCGACTAACGTTAGACCTTAGCAGTAGCAAGCAAAACGGTTTTGCACGTTACACGCTATTGTGTCGTTTACTGATGTTTACTCATGCGACGGTAGCCGTTTTACTCACCAGCTACTTCCAAAGCAGGACCGAACCTTTATCGCTGGGACCGCTCCGTCAAAAACACACTTCTTTGGCATGATTTGGTGAAGTCCTGTGACAGCAGTGGCGTGGAAATCCACTTTGAGATGCGACTGAAGCGATGTTGTGAAGCTTTCCGTCATTTCTGCGTTCAAATCGGTTCAAATGCAGCGCTGCCTTCCCAGAATGCTGTGCTGAAGCGTTGAAGTCGCTCGATGTCACCCATAGGACTAAAGTGAAGCGCGGCACGGACTATAACCGACATAAGTGTTCACGGACGACTGGATCAGCACCTAAGAGAGTGTTTACTCTCTCGCTCTAGTCACGCGCGCGCACCCTACCGGGAGAAGAGCCCGTACGGCCCATACAAGGACCTTCCGTTCTATTAACATCAAGTAGACCCATACTCAAAAAAAACTCTCCGAAACTTGTGAGAAACCGGAAGGAGTATTTTTGACACAGAAATACTCTATCAAACGTTCTGCATTAGTTTTTGAAACTTTGTCTATGTTTAGGATGGGAATCCAAGTCTTTAACAGTGTAAAAAGACACAGAAATACTCAATCAAACGTCCAACATTAGTTTTTGAAACTTTGTCTATGTTTAGGATGGGAATCCAAGTCTTTAACAGTGTAAAAAGCTCAGTATGCATGGAACAGCACCCCCCCCCCCCCCAATGCTTCTTGGGGAGTTAGTGCCAGAAAATCTGTGAGCCAATCACATGAGCCATAAATGACACCTGACCTGACTAATTCTGGAGCCGCATTTTACCAGACTGTACTCTTAAAAAGTCTTTTACATTTTTCTTTCTAAAAAAACCCAACTCCTGAAGTTCTGCAGGCTTGTGGAAACGCAGACACTAGTCTGATCACTGAAAACTGAGAAAAACATAGCATTGGATCACTGGATTTAGATTTTTTCCCCTCAGTATCACACACTCATCCTTCTCTGATCAGCAGTTATGAGTAAATAAAGCAATGTTTCCTTTGACATCAGAATGGGTTGTACTGCCATGTAGTGCCACATGATGGCAGACAATGTACAACTTTTGACGTTTAAATGACTTGGTATACTTTTTGTTTTCATATACAGTTTTAAAAATTAACAATTTAACTTGTACATAAACATGAATGTAAAATTAAAATTGCATTTAAAGGGATAGTTAACTTTAGCTGAACACAAGGGAAGATATTTTGAAGAATGTCAGTAACCAAACAGTTAACTGGAGCCATTGACTTCCATAATATTTTTTTCCTACTATGGAAGTCAATGGCTCCAGTTAACTGTTTGGTTACTGACATTCTTCAAAATATCTTCCCTTGTGTTCAGATGAAGAAAGTAATTAATACAGGTTTGAAACAACTTGACGGTGAGTAAAGGCGGGCGTACACGGTGCGATTTTTGCTGTCGTACGAACTCGCAGACGATTTTTTTTTCTCGGGAGAAATCGCGTGGACATCGTGGATGCTCGTATGGTCGCGGCTCGCACCGTGTGAGAGGAAATACGAGACGAGCCGAGCACGTTAAGAGCACCTCCCGACCTTACGATTACGATAATTTTTAAACATGTTTAAAAAGTTCGGGGAGTCGGCCCGATTTTTACCAGCTGTCCCCTATTGCCAAATCATGCACAAGCACGTCACATACGCTCAATCTATGACTACGTTTACATGGACAACAATACTCCGATATTAATCTGATTAAGACAATACTCTGATTAAGAGGCTATATGTAGACAGCGATTTCAAATTACCTTAATCTGATTAAAGTCATAATCTAACTAAACATAAATCGGATTAAGACATGTGGAGTATGCCTATTTTAGTCGCATTATCAGAGACACGTACACACCTTAATCTAACTATTAATGTCATGTCGGAGATTTCACCGCATTTTGTGACAGGACACATACCGTTACGCACAACAGGGGAGTGCAGAGGGGAGGCTTTGTGGGTTGGAGCCTCTGCCCTTTTTGAAAATTAATCAAAAGTGCCCCTTTCAACAATCATCGATAATATTGTGGCCAATAAAACATAATTGGAATTATACTTAATATAACAACGTGTACAAAACAGTAACAAATAGTGGAAAAGTCGCGTTTATCTTTTACGGATCTGTCAGTCTGAAAAGTCGTTGCCATAAACGTCGTTGCTATGGGCGGTGTGTGTTTTACTTGACTGTTCATTGTGAACACTGCGTCCTCTCTCTCTATTTTTATTTTTGTTGTAATTATTATGCTCATTGTAAAAGTAAAATACAATAAGTTTGTATCTGTAATCGCAAACCAGATGGGTCATTCAGTGAACGCCTGTGGCTCGACGGCAGGAAAAACAATCCAAAGAGTCATGATTTTTAAACCTTTTTCATAATTAATCAAAGCTATTATTCTAAATGTAGGCTGTCAATAAGGAGGAAAGAGGGGCAGTGTCTCTTCAAAAAAAAAGAAAAAAAAAGAGGCAATACATATTACAAAAATAAATCAACGTAAATGTAGATATAAAACATTATAAAAGCGCATGTTTTGTTATACTTCTTAATGTAAAGTAACACTGTCCAACAGCGACACCCGCAGGTGAAGTTAGCGGGTTTACTGAGCCCATAAAATTAACACACCTGCCAAAGTCACGCTATGATTGGATGTTGCAGAACATAGCGTGGCATGGGGACGTAATGACGTGCCATAATCGATCTATGTTCTAGCACATGTAAAACGGGAACATGAACGGAGTACTCTAAAAGCAACTCATGTAAACACCTTAATCAGAATATTGTCTTATTTAGAATAAGGTCAATAATTAGATTACTGCTGTCCATGTAAACGTAGTCTATATGACTAGCTCAGTGGCTGCCACATACTGCGTTCACACACACACACACACACACACACTTTCTCTCTCTCACGTGCACTCTTCTCTCTCCCTCTGGTTGTTTCGGTTAAAAGGAATGGCTGTTCTCTGCTTTTCAACAAATCATTTTCACACCTTTTTTCTTTATTTTTTGTATCTAAAGCTATAGCAGCAACATTGAAAGCTCCGGTGTCTGTGTTACATGAAAACTCGTGTGATCGCGGCCGGCTCGCGGTGCAAACAGTCGTGCCGTGTACCAGCTGATTTGATGCGATGATCAAATTAAATGACTCGTAGCGTCTGCAATATCTCACGACCCGAGTGTCCGAATTCGCACAGTGTACGCCCGCCTTAAAGGATGACAGAATTTTCATTTTAAAGTGAACTATCAGTTTAAAATTGACTACTTAATCATTGGTTTTAACATAAATCGGTGCACATCTATTGAAGACGTTATTTTGACACCAAAAAGTATCATTAAATGAATTAAGTACTTGCACTTACATATTTCACCAACACAACAGCTACAGCTATGAGCGGTATCAATACCCAGATAGCACACATACGTCTGGCCGACGTCGGCCCCAGAGCGGACGTCGGCCTCCAAATCATAACATCGAATAAGTATCGGCCAGGCATACGCGAATATCGCTTTATTTCCAGCTCGTCGGCTTTGGGTCGGCCCAATATACTGGAGGCCGATGCTGTGTTTATCTGTTGTTTGCTCATGATGCCCATTCATCTCTTTGCCACCAACCCGAGAGAAAGACGAAGCGACGCGACGCCATCTGTGGCTTTTAGGTAAATTTTCACTTGAGGAAATCAGAAAAAAAACAGGCAGTTTGTAATCGCAGTTTTCACTCCAAGAATATTCCTCACAGTTTTTAGTCAGAAATGGTGCATACTCTTGTGCCAAAGTTTTTTGAGTTGCCAAACTGTCTGAACATTTGTCATCATCTGATAAATAAACTGACTGTTCATTAAATTGGTAATGTACGTGTTTATTTACGTAATGCTGCTGCGTGACTTTGACGGGCGTGCGTTGAACAGTCAAACACTGGAAGTTACCATGGAAACGGGCCGGAGTAGTTTGCAGCAAGCCAGCAACAGCACAGTAACGGACACGCTCCTGTTATTTTCGCTGCTTTCAGGTAAGTTTAGTCCATAAACATTACACAAATAATATAAAACTGTTCCGTACACGTTTCTTACTGTAATTGACACGCTTCTGTCGAATATTTACTTTATTAAAATTGTTCAGTGTCTTTGAAAAAGTCCGTTAGCATCTCAACCGTTTTTTATTAGCAGTTTGCTAATATACTTTAGCTCTAATGAAAGTGAGTTTTTAATCACGTCTTTATGTGCAGAAGAGAGGCTTTGATAGTTTTTTTTAGGTTTGCTGGTAGTCTGTCAATGGGTTATTGGAAGTGAGCTAATTTATTTAACCTAACTTCACTATAAGTTAATGTTATTACAGGAAACGCCAAAATCAAATGAAATGATCTGTCACGGTAAAAAAACAACAACAACCTAAATTACATTTAATGTTTAATTATTTAATACCAATTACGTTCATTTTTTTCCCCCTGTGATTTCAGTAAAAAAAATAATAATACAACAACGGAGGCAAAGGATGGTCCCCATGGGCTGCTGACAGAAGGGTAAAATCTCATTAGATCTTTAGTATTTTTTCTACAAAAGGTAACACTTTAGTAAGGTGAACAATTCTTAGCTTGCACATTTGCTGTTTATTAGTATTATTAAGCACATATTAATGCATGACCTTATACTACAACATCCCTAAATTCTTCCTGGTATCTAACTAAACTTGCTACAACAACTACCTTACTATCTATTAAGCAGTAAATTATGAATTTGAGGCAAAAGTTAAGTGAATGTTTCCCTTATCAAAGTGTTACCATAATAAATATTTTACCTACATCACCATGCATGTTATTTTCTTTTGCAAAATTATTTTTTATTACAGTTTGCAAGGTTCTGACAACCACACGTAAGTAACACTGAGCAATGTAAAATGAAGTAAGCCTAAAACAAATTATGTTAAGAAATTATTGTATGTATACTCTGCATATTCTACTTTCTCTTATCTGCATTTCACCTCTGCTCTAGCTTGTTTCCTTCTAATAAGCCTGACATTATATAGGCTCTGTGATAAATTGTTTATGTTCCTAGATTCTTCCATGCTGATGGCCTGCACTCCTGTTGAAGAAAATCTCAGGCTAAAAACTAGATGACTGTTAAGCAAAACCTCAAAAATTATACTACTGTTCAAAAGTTGGGGGTCTGTACATTTTAAAAACATTAACTTAATGTTGTTACAGTAAGACCGCCTGAAAAGCCTTTAGGGTAAAATAATCAGCAAAATTAGACAAGGTGACAAATGTAATGTGTTATAGTTTGTATTTATGATTAACTATTATGATAACAGGATGTTATGGTCTTAAATACTTTTACTAAATACTTAAATACTTTAAATGCTGACTGTGGTTCAGGCGGTCAACAACTTTAGGCATAAGTTATTTTTCAGCGTACTCACTGCTCATACTATTAGCCTCTAAAATGTTTGAATTATATAACAATACAGTGTCAGAGGGTAAAGATATATCATTAGAGTTCTTACAGTTATTGCTGTGCTCTTTTTACCAGATCAGATATAAAGCCCAGCGTTTGGTGCTGAGATTCTTCAGGACAAGGCCTTGATGACATCTACCATTAGTACATGAAGATGGTGAGTTTCCCAATAGCTGCCACTATCCCACATCAAAAGACTGAAAACAACAGGCTTCAATCTGTATTAAAGGTATAGTTCACTCAAAAAATTAGACTGTGCTGTTTATCTGCTGGGCTTCCGAGATGTAGGTGTGTTTATTTCTTCAGTAGAACACAAATGAAGATTTTTAACTTAGCTGTTGCTCATATAATGCATGTCAATGGGGTGTATTTCTATGAGAGTAAAACACACACAGACATACGAATCCATATTAAACACAGCGGCTCGTGGCGACACATTGATGTCTTAAAACACAAAACGATCACTTTCTGTGAGAAGCACACCAGTATTTGTGTTATTTTTTACCTCATATCAGACGAATCTCATCTAGTGTTCCCAACGCCATTAGTTCCATCTAAGAAGGTCAAAACCCGGTGCGATCATAGATATATGCCTTATTAGTGCCTCGATGGATCGGTCGAATGAGGCATCTACGTTCGCGCCGGGATTTTGACCTACTCATCCTAAATGAGATTCGTCTTATATGAGGTAAAAAAATAACAAATACAGTTGTGTTTTTATCACAGAAACCGATCGTTTCGATGTGTAGCCACAAACCACAGGGTTTAATATGGATTAATATCGCTCATATAATGCATGTCAATACACCCTATTGACATGCATTATACGAGCAATGGTTGAGTTAAAAATCTTCATTTAAGTTCTACTGAAAAAACAAACACACCTACATCTCAGATGCCCTGCGGGTCAGTAGATTAACATCACATTTTCATTTTTGGGTGAACTATCCCTTTAATTTATTTTGATAGATTTAATGTTACATTGTTAGTCTGGAAAATACACTCAAAAACAAAGTTATTGAACGAACTTAAATTAAGGAAAACTTTTCCACAAAATTGAATTACATTTTTCAAAATCTAATGGAATTATCTGTTATAATCTTGTTATATGAATTTAATGGGTTAGTTCACCCAAAAATGAAAAATCTCACTACAGTGGTTCTACACTAATTTTATGAAGCGATGAGAATAGTTTTTGTCCGCCAAAAAAAGCAAAATAACGACTTATATAGTGATGGCTGATTTCAAAACACCGCTTCCTTAAGCTTCGAACCGTTATGAATCAGTATCGAATCATGATTCGGATCGTCAAAGTCACGTGATTTCAGCAGTTTGGCGGTTTGACACGCAATCCGAATCATGAATCGATATGCTCGGATGCTTCAGGAAGAAGTGTTTTAAAATCACCCATCACTATAGAAGTCATTATTTAGTAGGGATGCACCAAATTTTCGGCTTTCTGCCAAAAGACTTTCATCACCGAAATAATATGGCCGAACTATATAATATGGGTTATAACTTGAAAATTATGCTTTGTTTATTAAATTATCCTGTCGATGGATACACGTACTGGCTCCTCAGTTATACACTACAACAACAGTGATAATAAAAGAAAAACCAGTCATTTTCAAATTTAATTTGCCCGCAAGAGTCGTCTAGGAACTCTCAATACCATTCTGAGCTGTGCCGGGCCAATCACATCATGTATAGAGTCGGCGGGCGGGGCCATAATGACGACAGCCGAGTTGCGTTTGCTGCTTCTGGTAAACATAGAAACTGGCGGCGGTCTTTCAAATCAGCTTTGACCGCGACTCTTGAAGACTTGGAGTTAAGCTTTTCTCTGAGAAAATGACAAAGAACGGCACTGAAGTCATTCTTAAAAAGGGAAGAGTTTAGCCGACCGGATACGGCGAATGTTTAATCTGTCAACGATCTCTGCTTCACCTTCGTTGCTCTGGTTGGTGTAGCGCTATCCTATCGCGTGCAGAGGGAGTTTGAAAGACAACCGTTTATCCCGCCCCTCAGATTGAGCCCTGTCTATGGTGAGTTTCCAGACCAAACATCTTGATGTGGGTCTGGCTTGTCAGGCTAGATAAAGACAGGACTGGAGAGAGAAGCTGGAAAACATCTTATGTAGGCCTACATTGAGCAGTTTCTGATTAACAACATTAGTATTTACAATGTAGCAATTTATTGACATTCCTTATAACTACATTTTTTTGTCTTCTCCAAGTAGTTCAGCAAGAACTGCTCAACATACAGACTCTGTCTTTGTTTTACAATCACTTTTTGCTGTTAAACCATCATTGCTAAAACTTAAACGCTTTTGTTTTGCTTGTAAGCACTGGTATTTCCTCCAGGAAGTGCAAAAATATCACTAACAATTGATGTATAAACTGAGAGTAGAAAATAGATTTCGCTCTCACATTTTTCAGTTATTAAATAAATACTAATAAAAAACAGATTAATTAGGATACGTTTTATTTTTGAGTGTCGTCACAGTCATCATTTGACTCAATTACTCACAGTAACACTGAATCTGGTTTGAGTTTCCTCTGTTTCTGATGATCTCTAGTTTATAAAGACCAGCCTGTTCTGATGTTTCTGATGGTCAGAGATCCAGTTTGACCGTCCATCTGGAGCCTATCTCTGAATATCTCACTATTAAAATATTTGATCATCTGGTCATATGCAATTCCAGCTGTATGAGCCTCTTGAGGTCCAAACATCCACAGTATCTGAACATTTCTCTGTACTTTAGCATGATCAGAGTTTAAAGTGACAGAATCTCCCTCAGAAACAAACAAACAATCAAACTCATTTTACATGAATAAAAAAAACTGTTCAATATCTCTCTCTCTCTCTCTCTCTCTCTCTCTCTCTCTCTCTCTCTCTCTCTCTCTCTCTCACCATTTATAGTGATCAGATATTATGAACTTCCTCTCCATTATTCTGATCATTGCTGAATTGAATAATTTATAAAGGGCCCATCAATTCGATTCATTTTTATAGCACTCACTCTTGACATTATTGGTCCAACTTTTTCAAGAAGCGTGTTTTCATAAATTTGGTGCCAGTAAATGATGATATGTTTATGTAATGTAGATAAGGAGGAAACCTTGGGAGGATCCAGGGTTTGTCTGGAAAGCTCTCCTCATGACACATCTTTAAACACATTTATATGAAGCATACACACATAAAAATTGCCTATGATTATTTTGGATTATTTGTTGCGTATTCTATACTCTACCCTTAGGGTCAGACACAGCAGACACTGTGGGACGACACTCGATCAAACTCGGCTCTCTCTGAGTGACCGCTGCATAAATAGAGTAGAATGGTAGTGCTATTCAAAACTGTGCCAATGTACGACCCCTGCCTAGACCACCGAGAAACCATAACAGCCTTGTTCCTCTCAGTTCACATCTAGAGGTTTTTTATTTTGACACTTTGGGTTTTGGTTGGCCACCATTTCCCTTACAGCTAAGACACAACATCTGTGTTAACTTTCTCACAAATGAACCAATTCAATCTGCAAAAACAAGCTCCGATTCATGCCAACAGATGCAAAAAAAAATGGCGTTTGGGGGGTAAAATGTGTGTTATTTTGGCAAGGTTGCCTGCTAAAATTCGTATTCCTGGATCTATATATCACATAATTGAGGTCGCTTCAACTCGCGGACATAAAAAACAGAAACACATAAAACCACAAAGCCAAAACAAAATGATAGATGCTTTCCTTTTATAGGTCCTGTTCTTCGCGATTCCATCTTTCAAACTTTAGCTAGTGTGAAATGTTGCAATTGGAGCATAAATAATACCTGTAAACTGATAAAGCTCAAAGTTCAATGCCAAGCGAAATATTTTATTTAACAGAAGTTCCCTTTCAAAGCCTACAGCGGGCCGGTTTGGACTACACCCCTGCACTTCCTACAGGATTGACGTCACTAGAACCGTTTGTTGACGAACACTCCGCCCACAAGAACACGCAAAATAGGGGGCGTGGTCTTGTTGCTCTCCCACGTGGAAAAGAGTGCGCATTCAGCTTGCCGTTATGGTAAGAGGCGGGACCTGTCCAGGCAAAGTGCTAAGCTGCTGTCCAATCACAACACGGGAAGCTCTGGCCCAATCAGAACTCGTTACGTGTTTCTGAAGGAGGGACTTCATAGAACAGAAACATGAACTCATGTTATATTGCACACTGTAAACATAATCAAAGTTTCTAAAACACGCGAAGAACGGGACCTTTAATCATTTACATATTTATATGTGAAAACGCAATTAAAATAAATAATGCAAAACGTTTTTTGTTCATGATCTGCAAAGAGTCTCATAGTGACTCTCAAACTCCAACTAGTGCCACCAACAGTTTTTTTCCGGCAAGCACTCTAACGTGATTTTTTTTTGTTGGCTCCTACAGTGAGAACCATATTAATTGTTTAAAAATCGGAGACAGATTTTGATTTTTGTATCTGAGGGTATGTTTACACAAAAACGTTTTCTTTTGCTTTTCTGAGTACGTGTAATGTACATGTGCTCCTACTCGACCCACTCCGAGTGGGATTTGAACCAGGGTCTCCGGCATTGGAGGCATGCAGGCTCACTAACAATGATGCTAAAGAACAGTTTACAGTGTTTACTTTCTACTCAAGTACATTCATCAGTTTTTCTTTGGAAAACTTTTACTTTACTACATTCCAAAGCATAATTATATTATGTCATAATTTTTACCACACTACATTTCATAAATAAAAGTTATTGTTTTCTTACCTTTTAAAAATGTAGTACTTTCTTACTTGTACTCAAGTAAAACTTGAATTACTTTTACTTGAGTAAAAGTATAGTGTACTACATTTTTAAGAAGTATTAAATTATATTCAATATGAAATGTATTGCAATAAAAATGTTATATGTTGCAATACTATGTTATACATGAAAAATAAAATTACTAGAAAGTAAAAATGATTCAGTACTGTCCGCCTCTGCTACAGAACATAGCCTAGAATCAGTCAGGTTTACACCGTTACACAGGCAACAACAGCATTGTCAAAACGATCCCGGTTCACACGGATCCCTGAAAAAAAATAAAAAAGGAGGCTGCCAGGCCAATAGTTGACGACATAACGTTGTAAAGAAGCATAGATGCGCGTGACATAGCAGTTTATACAATTTTTATTTTTAAAGTTTACATGAAAATTACAAAATCGTTTTCAAAAACTGAAAAATTAACAGACAATGATTTTAATTTTTTGTTGAAAACAGTGTTGTCTAAATAGCCCCCGAGTTCACACCTGTTTACTGGGACTTATGTTATAGGGTCTCGATTCAGTCACTTAAGCACAAATCACAACAATCTATCTTCAAACTAATCTTTTACCTTTACTCAAGAATGCATTCTAGTTTCCAGTGAAGCGCAGAGGTCTGGTTAGGGAGTTTCACAAGCACTTTTGTGCAGAGGCAGCTCTTCACCCACTCGTACACCTTATACACACTAACACTCAAGTGCACTCATAATAGGTACATCAAAAATACAACCTGTTGCATTCAACCAACAACAACGAAATGCTCAACAGTGGCTTACATAGTTCTGACCACAGGTATCATTCTGACTTCGAAACTGAGCTGCTGATAAAGACACAATGCAGCTCTTGATCATTCTACATTTTAAAAAGAGGCCTTCTGCACAATTCTGCACATCAGACAGGCAACGTTTTTCCAGTCTTCTATGGCCTAATTTGAGTGAGGCCTGGTCTGATGAGTCTCCATTTCTGTTGAGACATTCAGATGGTAGAGTCAGAATTTGGCATAAACAGAATGAGAACATGGATCCATCACTGTGCAGGCCGGTGGTGGTGGTGTAATGGTGTGGGGGATGTTTTCTTGGCACACTTTAGGCCCCTTAGTGCCAATTGGGCATCGTTTAAATGCCACAGCCTACCTGATTCCAGATTTGTCAGCTAGATAGTGTGGTGAATATTTAGAACGCTATTATCATTTTGGCTTTAGCAATATTTTCCCAAAAAAATACTTTTTTGTTTTATTAACAAAGATCAGGAGGAGCATTTTCAGATAATTAACCTAATTAATACGAGAGGAGCATATTCAGTTAATCAAACCAATTAACAAGATAAGAGGTATATATACACAGCAGACTTACCTCTGTTTGTTGACAGATTACCTGCATCCCTCCATCTCCTCACTTCTAGTTCTATCCCTATCACAACTGGGGGAGTACTCTGGGTTCAGGCCAAATTGCGAGCTAGGAGCCCTCCCCCTGGACAGCACACCAAATACGCAAAATAAATTGTCAAAATAAATATGAAAATTCATACATTAGATAGGTGGATAGCACAAGTGCACAGTGAATGTTAATTGGTTTGCCCATACTTTCAAAATCTAATTTCAAACCAGACTTTTGAGTTATGTATTAATAAAATAATTATTGCATATAAGTCCATCATCTTCCGTTAGAATATGACGAGCTTTAGCCTACCTGTTTGAGCATAAGTCAGTAAAAGATTCAGTAATAATGTTGTGTTAATTTTTTATTGAAATCCATGTTCTGTGCAGCCTTAGATAACACAAAATTATATATATAAAAAATGCAAATGGGTTTGTTAAGAGTGACGTGTTACAGTCTTACAATCAGTTGGCATTATCATTCATCTTAATGGCAGTTTCTCAGGAACAGGATTGAGAAGAGTTGAAACCGGATGGTGTCTTGGCAGTGATTGGCTGATTGTGTTGATAAATTCAAACTGTTCACACAAATTTTGAGAAAAACAACCTTTTCAGCCGGTGTTTAGAAATGCTAGTCTTAATATAAAAGGCAGTGTAAATGGATATAAAAATGTTTAAAAAATCTGGTCCCATATAGATATATATTGCGTGTCTAGTAAATGTTTCTTAATGTAAGAATTGTTAGATCGCCTGGAAACAATTAAAAATACTAAGTATTTTTTTTGCAGAGTAATATGTTTAAAAAAAATACAGCAATACAGCATGTATTCTGCTCACAGTTAAAATCTCAAATAAGAGTGGAATGATTCCAGTAATGGAGCTGAGCTTGCATGAACATGTCTTTTCTAACAGGTAAACATCTAACCGCAGAACAAGTTAGAGCAGGAAGGAAGGTAATTGTAGGATTAAAATGAGTGACAAACACTGAACTGTGATTATTCAGAAACATCTTAATGACAATCCTCCAATCTGACTCAAGTATTCATGGAATGTTAGCGTAGTCTAGAGAAAATCCTGATACTGAAATAGTGCTAAAATACTGATTACACTGAAGCTGAAGTAACTATTCATCACTCTCTGCATAATATCTGCATTTGAGTCCACTAGTGACACCCTCACATTTTTGTTGAATTTTTTGAGCATGATACACTGAGTACGTCATGTTACATTAACAGCCGCGTATATGACGTAGTCTTCTCCGGGAGCTTTCTGAAAGAAACAAAACATGAATAACATGAATTAAAACTAAAACAGTGTGTGTGTGTGTGTGTGTTTGTGTGTGTGTGTGTGTGTATGTATATTTATATATACAGGTCCTTCTCCAAAAATTAGCATATTGTGATAGTCCATTATTTTCCATAATGTAATGATAAAAATTAAACTTTCATATATTTTAGATTCATTGCACACCAACTGAAATATTTCAGGTCTTTTATTATTTTAATACTGATGATTTTGGCATACAGCTCATGAAAACCCAAAATTCCTATCTCAAAAAATTAGCATATCATGAAAAGGTTCTCTAAACGAGCTATTAACCTAATCATCGGAATCAACGAATTAACTCTAAACACCAGCAAAAGATTCCTGAGGCTTTTAAAAGCTCCCAGCCTGGTTCATTACTCAAAACCGCAATCATGGGTAAGACTGATGACCTGACTGCTGTCCAGAAGGCCATCATTGACACCCTCAAGCGAGAGGGTAAGACACAGAAAGAAATTTCTGAACGAATAGGCTGTTCCCAGAGTGCTGTATCAAGGCACCTCAGTGGGAAGTCTGTGAGAAGGAAAAAGGGTGGCCAAAAAACGCTGCACACCAAGAAGAGGTGACCGGACCCTGAGGAAGATTGAGGAGAAGGACCGATTCCAGACCTTGGGGGACCTGCAGAAGCAGTGGACTGAGTCTGGAGTAGAAACAAGCAGAGCCACCGTGCACAGGCGTGTGCAGGAAATGGGCTACAGGTGCCGCATTCCCCAGGTCAAGCCACTTTTGGGCTACAGAGAAGCAGCACTGGACTGTTGCTCAGTGGTCCAAAGTAATTTTTTCGGATGAAAGCAAATTTTGCATGTCATTCAGAAATCAAGGTGCCAGAGTCTGGAGGAAGACTGGGGAGAAGGAAATGCCAAAATGCCTGAAGTCCAGTGTCAAGTACCCACAGTCAGTGATGGTCTGGGGTGCCATGTCAGCTGCTGGTGTTGGTCCACTGTGTTTTATCAAGGGCAGGGTCAATGCAGCTAGCTATCAGGAGATTTTGGCGCACTTCATGCTTCCATCTGCTGAAAAGCTTTATGGAGATGAAGATTTAGTTTATCAGCACGACCTGGCACCTGCTCACTTGGTTTACTGACCATGGTATTACTGTGCTCAATTGGCCTGCCAACTCTCCTGACCTGAACCCCATAGAGAATCTGTGGGATATTGTGAAGAGAAAGTTGAGAGACACAAGACCCAACCAGGGATGGAAATTAGCACCCGCCACCAGCCAAATGCGGGTGATTTTGCATTGTGGCGGGTAAACTCGCTTCACCTACCGGCCACCGTGGCGGGTAAATAAAAATAGCATACTGTTTCCCCTCTTTATAAACTGTGTTCAGTGAATGCGAGTGCGGCCGTATGTCCGAATATGACCAGTCGTTTTCGCCGTCATTACCCGGATGTAGTGCCAGAAGACGCGAATAATAACCATAATAACTCGCGCGCACTGAGAGAAGATCCGTCACTGTCATCCGGAAGCGCGCACCCGTCTCACAGCGCCCAAATATTGAGTTCTCTTTCAAGTCTTGTGCTTAAACGGACAAACTCACACAAAAAGTATGGCAACATGTTCATCTTGATGAGAATTCTAGCAGACATAGTCTGAATATGCCTTAAGTGAACTTTATACAGTCGTGAAAGATGACGCATATCCCTCTATTAGGTCTTAAAGGGGCAGTAGCTTTTACTGCTATGTTTAATGTCAAACAAACGATAAGGACATCACTCACTGCTCTTGATTGAATAGCTTTTGTAAGTTTAATAAGGAATAATCTTTCATTTAAACAGTTAAATATGCAGTTATTTTACATTTGATTACTTTATTACATTTCTGTAGGCTAGTAGACCTGTACATTATTATTTAATGTACACATGAGTGAGATCAAGTTAAACATTTTACTTTGAATTTTATTTTATACTGTGGGTTGTTGCAATGTGCTAAATAAATATTTGCATAATTTGTAATTGATTTATTATTTGAAACTTTAATATTAATTAATGCAATTGCAATGCCTTGATTTTTAGTAAAGTTACAGTCATAGCATTAGCCATAAATGCAATGGATAATTGGCATAATTTCTTTTAGTGCTTCGGTTTCAGCCAATAATTTTTATTTCGGTGCATCCCTACTGACAATGTTCTGCTCGGTATGTCGTCAACACGCTTCAGGAGATGCCAAAACTAGTAGTTTCATTGTTGGTACTAAAAACCTAAAACTGGAAGCCATAAAAGAATCATCCAAATGCCACATCCAGGTAAAAAAAAAAAAAAAAGAGAGAACATAGAGCCCTACTCATTTAATGAAATGTATATCAGTTCATGGTTTGTGTGTGTATAAGAGTGAAAAAATGTCAGTATTTCATTGAGATTTGAGATTAAATAAACAGCTTAAGTATTGTAGAGCTTGTAGTATTAATTTTCACGTGCAGTTACACATTGTCGGTTAAAAACAAGAAAGTGGCTGGTAAAAACATTGAGTGGCTGGTAGATTTTTTTTTTTTAAATTTTCATTTTAAAGTGAACTATCAGTTTAAAATTGACTACTTAATCATTGGTTTTAACATAAATGGGTGCACATCTATTGAAGACGTTATTTTGACACCAAAAAGTATCATATCATTAAATGAATTAAGTACTTGCACTTACATATTTCACCAACACAACAGCTACAGCTATGAGCGGTATCAATAAACGTGATGATAAACATTGTAAAGACTTGGTGATAAAGACTAGCCTAGAAATCTAGACGCACCCTAGCGGCAGCAAATTTAATTTGCCCGCAAGAGTCGTCTAGGAACTCTCAATACCATTCTGAGCTGTGCCGGGCCAATCACATCATGTATAGAGTCGGCGGGCGGGGCCATAATGACGACAGCCGAGTTGCGTTTGCTGCTTCTGGTAAACATAGAAACTGGCGGCGGTCTTTCAAATCAGCTTTGACCGCGACTCTGGAAGACTTGGAGTTAAGCTTTTCTCTGAGAAAATGACAAAGAACGGCACTGAAGTCATTCTTAAAAAGGGAAGAGTTTAGCCGACCGGATACGGCGAATGTTTAATCTGGCAGCGATCTCTGCTTCACCTTCGTTGCTCTGGTTGGTGTAGCGCTATCCTATCGCGTGCAGAGGGAGTTTGAAAGACAGCCGTTTATCCCGCCCCTCAGATTGAGCCCTGTCTATGGTGAGTTTCCAGACCAAACATCTTGATGTGGGTCTGGCTTGTCAGGCTAGATAAAGACAGGACTGGAGAGAGAAGCTGGAAAACATCTTATGTAGGCCTACATTGAGCAGTTTCTGATTAACAACATTAGTATTTACAATGTAGCAATTTATTGACATTCCTTATAACTACATTTTTTTTGTCTTCTCCAAGTAGTTCAGCAAGAACTGCTCAACATACAGACTCTGTCTTTGTTTTACAATCACTTTTTGCTGTTAAACCATCATTGCTAAAACTTCAACGCTTTTGTTTTGCTTGTAAGCACTGGTATTTCCTCCAGGAAGTGCAAAAATATCACTAACAATTGATGTATAAACTGAGAGTAGAAAATAGATTTCGCTCTCACATTTTTCAGTTATTAAATAAATACTAATAAAAAACAGATTAATTAGGATACGTTTTATTTTTGAGTGTCATCACAGTCATCATTTGACTCAATTACTCACAGTAACACTGAATCTGGTTTGAGTTTCCTCTGTTTCTGATGATCTCTAGTTTATAAAGACCAGCCTGTTCTGATGTTTCTGATGGTCAGAGATCCAGTTTGACCGTCCATTTGGAGCCTATCTCTGAATATCTCACTATTAAAATATTTGATCATCTGGTCATATGCAATTCCAGCTGTATGAGCCTCTTGAGGTCCAAACATCCACAGTATCTGAACATTCCTCTGTACTTTAACATGATCAGAGTTTAAAGTGACAGAATCTCCCTCAGAAACAAACAAACAATCAAGCTCATTTTACATGAATAAAAAAAAACTGTTCAATCTCTCTCTCTCTCTCTCTCTCTCTCTCTCTCTCTCTCTCTCTCTCTCTCTCTCTCTCTCTCTCTCTCTCTCTCTCTCACCATTTATAGTGATCAGATATTATGAACTTCCTCTCCATTATTCTGATCATTGCTGAGTTGAATCATTTATAAAGGGCCCATCAATTCCATTCTTTTTCTTAGCACTCACTCTTGACATTATTGGTCCAACTTTTTCAAGAAGCGTGTTTTCATAAATTTGGTGCCAGTAAATGATGATATGTTTATGTAATGTAGATAAGGAGGAAACCTTGGGAGGATCCAGGGTTTGTCTGGAAAGCTCTCCTCATGACACATCTTTAAACACATTTATATGACGCATGCACATAAAAATTGCCTTTGATTATATTGGATAATTTTTTGTGTATTCTAAACTCTACCCTTGTTAAAGAACCCTTAGGGTCAGACACAGCAGACACTGTGGGACGACACTCGATCAAACTCGGGTCTCTCTGAGTGACAGCTGCATAAATAGAGTAGAATGGTAGTGCTATTCAAAACTGTGCCAATGTACGACCCCTGCCTAGACCACCGAGAAACCATAACAGCCTTGTTCTTCTCAGTTCACATCTAGAGGTTTTTTTATTTTGACACTTTGGGTTTTGGTTGGCCACCATTTCCCTTACAGCTAAGACACAACATCTGTGTTAACTTTCTCACAAATGAACCAATTCAATCTGCAAAAACAAGCTCCGATTCATGCCAACAGATGCAAAAAAAAAAAGGCGTTTGGGGGGTAAAATGTGTGTTATTTTGGCAAGGTTGCCTGCTAAAATTCGTATTCCTGGATCTATATATCACATAATTGAGGTCGCTTCAACTCGCGGACATGGAAAACAGAAACACATAAAACCACATAAAGCAAAAACAAAATGATAGAAGCTTTACAATGCTTTCCTTTTAAAGGTCCTGTTCTTCGTGATTCCATCTTTCAAACTTTAGTTAGTGTGTAATGTTGCTGTTAGAGCATAAATAATACCTGTAAAATTATAAAGCTCAAAGTTCAATGCCAAGCGAGATATTTTATTTAACAAAAGTTCCCTTTCAAAGTCTACAGCGAACGGCCGGTTTGGACTAAACCCCTGCACTTCCTGCTGTAATGACGTCACTAGAACCGTTTGTTGACTAACCCTCCGCCCACAAGAACACGCAAAATAGGGGGCGTGGTCTTGTTGCTCTCTCACGTGGAGAAGAGTGTGCATTCAGCCCCCGCTGTCCAATCACAACACGGGAAGCTCTGGCCCAATCAGAACTCGTGTTTCTGAAGGAGGGACTTCATAGAACAAGGAAATCATCAGGCCGTTTTTAGGACAGAGGAAACAGCGCTGTACAGCTAAGTAAATTGTGTGAAAAAATACTGTTTTTTTTACACGCGAAACATGAACTCTGATGTTATATTGCACACTGTAAACATAATCAAAGCTTCGAAAACACGCGAAGAACGGGACCTTTAATCATTTACATATTTATATGTGAAAACGCAATTAAAATAAATAATGCAAAAAGTTTTCTGTTCATGATCTGCAAAGAGTCTCATAATGACTCTCAAACTCCAACTAGTGCCACCAAAAGTTTTTTCCCGGCAAGCACTCTCTAACGAATTTTTTTTTTTGGCTCCTACAGTGAGAACCATATTAATTGTTTAAAAATCGGAGACAGATTTTGATCTTTGTATCTGAGGGTATGTTTACACAAAAACGTTTTCTTTTGCTTTTCTGAGTACGTGTAACGTACATGTGCTCCTACTCGACCCACTCCGAGTGGGATTTGAACCAGGGTCTCCGGCATTGGAGGCATGCAGGCTCACTAAAAAGGATGCTAAAGAACAGTTTGCAGTATGTTTACTTTCTACTCAAGTACATTTATCAGTTTTTCTTTGGTAAACTTTTACTTTACTACATTCCAAAGCATAATTATATTATGTCATAATTTTTACCGCACTACATTTCATAAATAAAAGTTATTGTTTTCTTACCTTTTAAAAATGTAGTACTTTCTTACTTGTACTCAAGTAAAACTTGAATTACTTTTACTTGAGTAAAAGTATAGTGTACTACATTTTTAAGAAGTATTAAATTATATTCAATATGAAATGTATTGCAATAAAAATGTTATATGTTGCAATACTATGTTATACATGAAAAATAAAATTACTAGAAAGTAAAAATTATTCAGTACTGTCCGCCTCTGCTACAGAACATAGCCTAGAATCAGTCAGGTTTACACCGTTACACAGGCAACAACAGCATTGTCAAAACGATCCCGGTTCACACGGATCCCTGAAAAAAAATAAAAAAGGATGCTGCCAGGCCAATAGTTGACGACATAACGTTGTAAAGAAGCATAGATGCGCATGACATAGCAGTTTATACAATTTTTATTTTTAAAGTTTACATGAAAATTACAAAATCGTTTTCAAAAACTGAAAAATTAACAGACAATGATTTTAATTTTTTGTTGAAAACAGTGTTGTCTGAATAGCCCCCGAGTTCACACCTGTTTACTGGGATTTATGTTATAGGGTCTCGATTCAGTCACTTAAGCACAAATCACAACAATCTATCTTCAAACTAATCTTTTACCTTTACTCAAGAATGCATTCTAGTTTCCAGTGAAGCGCAGAGGTCTGGTTAGGGAGTTTCACAAGCACTTTTGTGCAGAGGCAGCTCTTCACCCACTCGTACACCTTATACACACTAACACTCAAGTGCACTCATAATAGGTACATCAAAAATACAACCTGTTGCATTCAACCAACAACAACGAAATGCTCAACAGTGGCTTACATAGTTCTGACCACAGGTATCATTCTGACTTCGAAACTGAGCTGCTGGTAAAGACACAATGCAGCTCTTGATCATTCTACATTTTAAAAAGAGGCCTTCTGCACAATTCTGCACATCAGACAGGCAACGTTTTTCCAGTCTTCTATGGCCTAATTTGAGTGAGGCCTGGTCTGATGAGTCTCGATTTCTGTTGAGACATTCAGATGGTAAAGTCAGAATTTGGCTTAAACAGAATGAGAACATGGATCCATCACTGTGCAGGCTGGTGGTGGTGGTGTAATGGTGTGGGGGATGTTTTCTTGGCACACTTTAGGCCCCTTAGTGCCAATTGGGCATCATTTAAATGCCACAGCCTACCTGATTCCAGATTTGTCAGCTAGATAGTGTGGTGAATATTCAGAACGCTATTATCATTTTGGCTTTAGCAATATTTTCCCAAAAAATACTTTTTTGTTTTCTTAAAGATCAGGAGGAGCATTTTCAGATAATTAACCTAATTAATGCGAGAGGAGCATATTCAGTTGATCAAACCAATTAACAAGATAAGAGGTATATATACACAGCAGACTTACCTCTGTTCGTTGACAGATTACCTGCATCCCTCCATCTCCTCACTTCTAGTTCTATCCCTATCACAACTGGGGGAGTACTCTGGGTTCGGGCCAAATTGCGAGCTAGGAGCCCTCCCCCTGGACAGCACACCAAATACGCAAAATAAATTGTCAAAATAAATATGAAAATTCATACATTAGATAGGTGGATAGCACAAGTGCACAGTGAATGTTAATTGGTTTGCCCATACTTTCAAAATCTATTTTCAAACCAGACTTTTGAGTTATGTATTAATAAAATAATTATTGCATATTAGTCCATCATCTTCCGTTAGAATATGACGAGCTTTAGCCTACCTGTTTGAGCATAAGTCAGTAAAAGATTCAGTAATAATGTTGTGTTAATTTTTTATTGAAATCCATGTTCTGTGCAGCCTTAGATAACACAAAATTATATATATAAAAAATGCAAATGGGTTTGTTAAGAGTGACGTGTTACAGTCTTACAATCAGTTGGCATTATCATTCATCTTAATGGCAGTTTCTCAGGAACAGGATTGAGAAGAGTTGAAACCGGATGGTGTCTTGGCAGTGATTGGCTGATTGTGTTGATAAATTCAAACTGTTCACACAAATTTTGAGGAAAAACAACATTTTCAGCCGGTGTTTAGAAATGCTAGTCTTAATATAAAAGGCAGTGTAAATGGATATAACATTTTTAAAAATATCTGGTCCCATATGAATATATATCGTGTGTCTAGTTTATGTTTCTTAATGTAAGAATTGTTTGATATATTGCCTGGAAACAATTAAAAATACTAAGTAATAAAAAAAAAATGCAGAGTAATATGTTTATAAAATACAGCAATACAGCATGTATTCTGCTCACAGTTTAAATCTCAAATAAGGGTGGAATGATTCCAGTAACGGAGCTGAGCTTGCATGAACATGTCTTTTCTAACAGGTAAACATCTAACCGCAGAACAAGTTAGAGCAGGAAGGAAGGTAATTGTAGGATTAAAATGAGTGACAAACACTGAACTGTGATTATTCAGAAACATCTTAATGACAATCCTCCAATCAGACTCAAGTATTCATGGAATGTTAGCGTAGTCTAGAGAAAATCCTGATACTGAAATAGTGCTGAAATACTGATTACACTGAAGCTAAAGTAACTATTCATCACTATCTGTATAATATCTGCATTTGAGTCCACTAGTGACACCCTCACATTTTTGTTGAATTTTTTGAGCATGGACATACACTGAGTACGTCATGTTACATTAACAGCCGCGTATATGACGTAGTCTTCTCCGGTAGCTTTCTGAAAGAAACAAAACATGAATAACATGAATTAAAACTAAAACTGTGTGTGTGTGTGTGTGTGTGTGTGTGTATGTATGTGTATGTGTATATGTATATTTATATATACAGGTCCTTCTCCAAAAATGAGCATATTGTGATAAAGTCCATTATTTTCCATAATGTAATGATAAAAAATAAACTTTCATATATTTTAGATTCATTGCACACCAACTGAAATATTTCAGGTCTTTTATTATTTTAATACTGATGATTTTGGCATATAGCTCATGAAAACCCAAAATTCCCAATCTCAAAAAATTAGCATATCATGAAAAGGTTCTCTAAACGAGCTATTAACCTAATCATCGGAATCAACGAATTAACTCTAAACACCTGCAAAAGATTCCTGAGGCTTTTAAAAGCTCCCAGCCTGGTTCATTACTCAAAACCACAATCATGGGTAAGACTGATGACCTGACTGCTGTCCAGAAGGCCATCATTGACACCCTCAAGCGAGAGGGTAAGACACAGAAAGAAATTTCTGAACGAATAGGCTGTTCCCAGAGTGCTGTATCAAGGCACCTCAGTGGGAAGTCAGTGGGAAGGAAAAAGGGTGGCCAAAAAACGCTGCACACCAAGAAGAGGTGACCGGACCCTGAGGAAGATTGAAGAGAAGGACCGATTCCAGACCTTGGGGGACCTGCAGAAGCAGTGGACTGAGTCTGGAGTAGAAACAAGCAGAGCCACCGTGCACAGGCGTGTGCAGGAAATGGGCTACAGGTGCCGCATTCCCCAGGTCAAGACACTTTTGGGCTACAGAGAAGCAGCACTAGACTGTTGCTCAGTGGTCCAAAGTAATTTTTTCGGGATGAAAGCAAATTTTGCATGTCATTCAGAAATCAAGGTGCCAGAGTCTGGAGGAAGACTGGGGAGAAGGAAATGCCAAAATGCCTGAAATCCAGTGTCAAGTACCCACAGTCAGTCATGGTCTGGGGTGCCATGTCAGCTGCTGGTGTTGGCCCACTGTGTTTTATCAAGGGCAGAGTCAATGCAGCTAGCTATCAGGAGATTTTGGAGCACTTCATGCTTCCATCTGCTGAAAAGCTTTATGGAGATGAAGATTTAGTTTTTCAGCACGACCTGGCACCTGGCTCACATGGTTTACTGACCATGGTATTACTGTGCTCAATTGGCCTGCCAACTCTCCTGACCTGAACCCCATAGAGAATCTGTGGGATATTGTGAAGAGAAAGTTGAGAGACACAAGACCCAACACTCTGGATGAGCTTAAGGCCGCTATCGAAGCATCCTGGGCCTCCATAACACCTCAGCAGTGCCACAGGCTGATCGCCTCCATGCCACACCGCACTGAAGCAGTCATTTCTGCAAAAGGATTCTCGACCAAGTATTGAGTGCATAACTGAACATAATTATTTGAAGGTTGACTTGTTTTGTATTAAAAACACTTTTCTTTTATTGGTCGGATGAAATATGCTAATTCTTTGAGATAGGAATTTTGGGTTTTCATGAGCTGTATGCCAAAATCATCAGTATTAAAACAATAAAAGACCTGAAATATTTCACTTGGTGTGCAATGAATTTAAAATATATGAAAGTTTAATTTGTATCATTACATTATGGAAAATAATGAACTTTATCACAATATGCTAATTTTTTGAGAAGGACTATATATATATATATATATAATTAAAAGGATTGCAAGAAAACTAACAGACTGCTGGTATATAGGGTACACTGGGGCTAAACAAACCTTAAAGGGGTACTTCACCACTGGAAAGATCAATGTGTAGGGTTTAAATTTAAATTGGGTCATTTATGTTGTAGAAATGTGAAATTATTTTAGAAATTGGTGCTGACTGAGAAAAGCTCCTACTTCAGACTCTAGTCTCGTCTATCCTCTGGCCAAAAAAATCCTCAGATGATGCTTTTTTTGTGTGTGTCATCTGATGTTTTTTCCCCAGATAAAAAAATATATATATATATATATATATATATATATATATATATATATATATATATATATATATATATATATATATATATATATATATATATCTCATCTCAGGGGGATATGAGGGAGGAAAGCACGATCATTCGAATATATTGCCGGGTTTCTACTGATGCGCTTATGCTAATCGGTAAAGTAACCCTTTAAGAAAAATGTGCTTTTCACTACACCCCTAGTGTATGATTGTAGTTTTTTTTATTTATTTATTATTGAATATTTATGGAGCAACAGATTTTGTGTGAACATAAATCAAAGGGGTTTATTTTGATTAAAATCTTATAAATGTGAGGTGGCAGGGTGGGCTTTTTGCCCCATACATGGTGTACACATTAATTATACAAAATAATGAAGCACTTTCAAAATCACTTGACCAAAGTTTGCACTATTTTCTGTTTATTTTGATAAATAAAAGGATTAAATATGTTAAATATGTGGCTTATTTAAGGAGACACCCCTCTGCAGCCTGTAGCATGATGACGTAGCTGGATCAGATCCAATACATACTGGATGGTGGATCGTTATGGCGACGTCATTCATACCGATCTCTGGGTTAACTTAATGCATGCGCTGGTCTTAAGTGACATGTATGATCAATATTGTAGATGATGTTCTAACCTGTGTAGTAGTACTGATAAATAGTAGGCTAACAAGTTATTATTGATGAATAAGTCATCTTTTCATAAATGTGATCCTAGTTTCTCTCTACATGCATGCAAAATATTTAAAATATTAATATATTCTGGTCATATTTGCTGTTAAGTGGAAGCAAAAATGAGTGAAGTAATTGTCTCTGTAATTTTCATCCTCAAGGTACAATGCAACACGATCTGTAAAGAACTTTAAAATACCAGTAGCCTATACATTCAAGGGAAAATGCAAAACGTGTGTCCCGGTGGCGTGAGCATGTTATTAATCGTTATTTTTGCGCGAGCGGTTTGAGCATTTATTTATCCAGTTCACCAAAACTCTCATCTGCGCATGTCCTCAGAACTCTACTGCGCATGCGAATATGACGTCATCAAATTGTGAATGAAACCACCGCGCATGCGCGTCCAGTACGTGTTGGATCTGATCCAGTACGTCATCGTGCTACAGGCTGCAGCGAGGACTTCTTGTATTTAAGGGCGAAAATTGTCCAGATACAGTTTTACAGGTCCATTTACAACCCTAGAAAATATCCCTAGGATGTAATGCTCTGTTTTTGCCTTATTTGGAAGAGTCATGAATATTAATATTGAGCTCTGCTTAGATCGGCTTATTTCAGCAGCTCACAGCTCACAGCAGTTCAGATGTGTAGCTAAGCGGCTCGTGAGTCCGGACCATAGACGAAGAAAAAAAAAATGGACTTAGTGTCCGTGACGTCGTCACCCATAGGATTCCAAATAAATCGTAGAGGCAAGCGGGTCCGTTGCCACGTCGTTATCGCGAGTCACATCCGGATAACAGAAAATGGGCAAAGAGGCGGGATGTGGGCGGAGCTTATGAGACGCAATGACGATAAATGGCTAACCACCTGTCACTCAAAGTAACCACGCCCTTAATTATGCAGAAATGTAAGGCTTCATATAATGTAAACGAATGAGTTCTAAATGAAAAATCCAACCCCTCACAGTTGTCTTCTGGAGCCTGTCCCTAGTGGCCAGTTTAGGAATTGCAGTTTACATTACTTCCGCATTGGCTTCAAGATAGATCTCGGGAGGTTGCCATTTGGTCCTGACCAAGCCTGCAGCACCCCTCTCAGAAACTGAAGCCTCCGCACCTCGATCGCCCCCAGGGGGCCGGTCCCAGTATAGTCGCCCCTCCGTGTTTTGTAATGCACACGAGGCAAACTAAACAATAAAATTACACTTCAAAAATGTTTTCCCCAAAGTTAGTTTATGTCATTGTAGGCAGTTATCGTCACGATGATTTCAATTCAAGTGTTCGTTTTTTAAATAAGTTCAGTTTTAGTTAGTTATTTGATGCTATAAATCGGGGATGGGGGGGTGTGACGTCATGATTGACAGCGGAGATCGACGTCTTCTCTGAGTGAAGTTGTCACTGAGGCACTAACAGACTTTTTTGGGGGATTTTTGAGAGCAGATTGGAGCTTTAGCTTTAATTTCTACATTTCCATAACTGTTTTTTTTCACACCAACATAATTAATTGTTCAGCATCTGTGAGAGTGTGGGCGGGCTTTTGATATCGCGGCTGTACTTCCCGCTCTACTTCCTGCTCTTTACTGCGCAACTCCTGTCTCGAAATCGCTACTGCGCAGTAGAGATGCAACTAACGATTATTTTTTCTGTCGACTAATCTAATGATTATTTTCCCGATTAGTCAACTAATCTAGCGATTATTTTTATTATAATAAATAATTAATCTAATGTTCTTTTTTTGTAATTAGCTCATGAATCCTTTGGATAGCTTTACAATATATATATATATATATATATATATATATATATACATATAAGTACAACTTCTAATATAATATATATTATTCATTTTCAACCAATGTGGTTGAAGTTTTTACAGTATAAAATAATAAAGAGGCAAAGAAAATTATTTTACTATGGTAAATATGAGTTAATGATAACGTTTATAATTAAACCACAGTAGCCATACATTTACAGTTGTCTGAGACGTCATTAAATTTTCTTTAGCATCACAAATCATAAAGTGTAGTCAGGGTTCTGCTATGGTTTAGCATGGTTTCCAGAGATCTGGAGCTGATTCGAGGTAGCTCGGTGGTTTTTTGACTGTTGTCTCGCGGCGCGCTGTCTTTTAAGGGGCCGTTCACATATTACGCATTTTGTGCGCTCAAGTTCATTATTCCAATGTAGGCGCGCGATAAGCGCGCTCATAATGGAAGCGACGCGCTTGTTTTTTCCAGGGGCGTCCGCACCACATCGAGTTAAAAACATCTCAACTTTTTAGAATGCCGCAAGCGCAAGAATATCAGACCTGAATCTGGAAGTTGGTCACCAGATCACACGGAAACCAGTTAAACCGTAACACCGGAGAGCGCAGAGATGTTTTCCTCTGAGGTGCTCGCGCATCGCAGTTGTGCTGCCGTGGTACACCATATCGGTTTTGCAAAGGGAACAAAGGGCCATTTTATTTGTCCTCTGTTTAAAGTCTTCCCATACTTTTGATAACAGTGGTCTCTGTTTTTGTGATAGAATGCAACTTTCTCCATTCCCTGTTTGCCATTACGTGAGATGTAAACAAACAGTGTGACGCGTCGACGCATTTCACGCACGTCAATTTATTTTTGTAGTCGACGTAATCGATGACGTCGACGCGCCGTTGCAGCACTACTGCGCAGACTCCGGTCCCAAGATATCAGCGCCATGCAGAGTGTCTGAAAGCTTCAAATCTAGTCAACGGAAACATATGAAGTCGCGTAATCCATATTTTTTTTACAGTCTATGGTCCTGAAAGAACAACTTAGTAGTTTTAGCTGTGGTATCAAATGGAATCAAGATTTGTTAAATCTCACTGGCATCTATACACTGTAAAAAAATATTTAAAAAATAAGTTACCTGGTTGCCTTAATTTTGAGTTCATTGAAATTAAAAAATTGAGTTAATACAATGAACATTTTTGAGAATCGACAAGATTTATTCAAATATTATAAAAAGATTTTGTACGCATATTGAATAATTGTGTGTTTTATTTGTGATGATGCAGTGAAACATGCCAAATAGTGTTATTTTCATGATTTATCAAATGTTTTATGTGATTCAGATACAATAATATTTTAGTCCCTATTTATTAAACTAATTTCCTTCATTGTATCAACTCAATTTTTTTATTTCAATAAACTCAAAATTTTAAGGCAACCAGGTTACTTTTTTAAGTTAAACTAACAATATTTTTTACAGTGTAGGGTGTCATAACCTTATTTATAAAAATGTAAGGATAGATGGGTCAAAAACAACAACTATTCTTTTTATTACTTTTTTGTGATGGGGCCAGTAGTTACCGAAATGTAATCATTGAATTCATCGAATCGGAAGAACTGAATTGATTCCCAGCCTTATGTAATATTAGATCAAATTAGCACAAACAATTTTGCGTTGCTGTTCATAATTATGTCAAGGGTCAGACAAATTTCCATGAGTATCTTGAAAAATGAATGTTTTGCCATGTGCTACTGCTATGGAAAGTTTTTGTTTTTGCCATCTAGTGTTTCAGAGGGAATAAAATAAGCAAAAATGATTTTATACACACACACACACCTCAGTCTGTTATATTTCTTATAATCCTTTTTTACTATAAACACACTGTAAATCAAAATATGGCTCAAAACAACAGTTTGAATAAAGAGACAGTTACAAGCACAGAGGACAAAGATAGCGGGAAAACATGACCTATTTGGTCAGATTGTTTAGAAAGACTTTCTAAAGTTACTTATAACTTCTACCAAAAGGGAGTGCCTTCAAGCACAGAATCATTTTTGCCTTTTGAAATAGTGTTTTGGGAATTTTGGGGAATTTTCAGCACTTTCATTTTTGTTTGTTCATTGTTAATGCCGATGGTGGTCCCAGCACTGATTTTCTTGCATTTGATTCAGCTGCCATTGAATCAGAGTTGATAACACATGCTTTGGTGACTTGATGACTTACACAATGCGTCACTGTCTGAGTCTCTGTTACGGTTGTCTGTTGCTTTGCTAATACTCAATCTTGGTAGACTGAAAACCTCAACCCTCCCTAAACCCTGCTTGGCCTAAGAAGTGAGAGCACATGTTTGTATGCTGAAGTTTCTAAAGTTGTCTGATATATACTGAGCCTTGGGGCTTACCATGTAATTTTGAAACCTAAGCATGAAAAGTGCAAGCAAAAACAGACATTAAGCAAAATAGAGCGCTTTAAAATGTTTAAAAATATCTTGCTTGTCTAAGGCCACATCATGCGCAAAGTACGAATGCTAACATCAGCACAGGATGACAGATGCTGCTTCATCACGTGTAAGCGAAAACAGCTCTTTTGCAAGAATGTGTGGTAAAAGCTGAGGTTTCCCGATACAGTATCTTACCGTACTGTGAACACTGCGTGCACGAAATGTTGTTTTGGAATACAGTACATCTTCCTCACAAGTCTGGACTGTTTTAATAATAATAATCACATTTTCACACTGATATTGTGGCACATCTTTTGAACACTTAATTTCACTTAATTTGAACCAAGAATGTTTATATAACTGGATGAAAAAATGATATACTTGCCCTGTTGTGTTGCTTGTTTAAGCTTCCTTCTGAAAAAGATTTTCACCACCACAGCTGATAGAACCAGTAGAATCACCAAACCAACCAATATTCCCACCCAATGTAATGGGCGCAGTTCTGTATTGAACAAGCATAAAATAATAATGAATAATTATCAATGAGTCCTGCAATGTTTGATTTTAACAAATACATTAACCAACTTATCACACTTAATGTTTTAAAAAAAAAAACCTACAGTAACTTTTTTTAAACGAAATTCACAATCTGTAATATTACCAATAATATCACTGCTGCCATACCTTCACATGTGTGACAGAGATCCGTGATGTTCAGGTGTGTGGTCTGGTTTCTGATGGGATTGTTGAGCACACAGCTGTAGGTGTTTTTATCCTGATATTCCACCTCCAGAGGTAGAGAGAGACTGATGCTGAGATCAGACACACTGATGCTGGACAATAAACTGTTTCCTTTGAACCAGGAGAGAGTCACATGACTCACATTCACAGCTGAACACACCAGTGAACATCTGGACTCTGATGATGATGATGATGATGGCGAACAGTCTAAAGAGTCTCTAGCGATGACAGGAGCAGGTAGAGGAGCTGGAAATATTAGATTAAAATAGTGAAATGATACTTAGAAAAGCAAGTTACAAAACAAGATATAGAAATATATTCTAATAATAAAAGACGTCAAGTTGTTGCGTTGTTCTCATTTTGTTCGTGTTTGTGTGTGTACACATGTTTTCTAGCCTTGTGGGGACTTCAACCTGCATACTCATGGGGACTCGTGTCACTTTGGGGACCTAAATTGAGGTCCCAATGGATACAAAAGCTTATAAATCATACAAAATTAGTTTTTTTGAAAATGTAAAAAATGCAGAATGTTTTGTGTGATGTGTAGGGTTAGTGTAGGGGGATAGAACATACGGTCTGTACAGTATAAAAACCATTACGTCTATGGTGAGTCCCCAGAAAGATAGCACACCAGACATGTGTGTGTGTGTGTGAGCGTGAGTGAGGGCACACCGTGTTTGGTCTTAATATTTCACTATTTAAAAAATATTAATGGAGTTAATTAACAAAAGTTCACTATGTTTATTTAATCCCACTAGCAAAAAAGCTGCTTACAGTTACTTTAATGACAGTGGTTCTGATTTCATTTGATTTACTCACCATATACAGTCACATTAAAACTCTTGTATGAGATCCGAGTGTTGCTGATGAACTGTAGTTTATAAAGTCCAGTGTGTTCAGATCTGATGTTTCTGATGGTCAGAGATCCAGTTTGACTGTCCATTTGGAGTCTGTCTCTGAATGTCTCATTACTGTTATACATATCAATGATCTGCTTATGGATTTCAGCGATACGAGTCTCTGAATTGCTAACTTTAAACACCCACAGTATTTGATAATCTCTCTGTACTTCAGTAACATCAGAGTTTAGAGTGACAGAATCTCCCTCAGTCACTGACACTGATTTCACTGCATCTGTATCTGCAAACACACCTGAAACAGAGAAGGAATATTGTTTGTCCCTTGTGGTGTTTTTTATTTATTTTATTTTTTTACAATTTTACATGGCAAACCCCAACAATTCCACATGAGTTAACGCTGTTAAAAATACTTATTACACGGCTCTGTGAAATACTTGATTCCGATTGGTCAATCGCGCATTCCAGCGGTATGTTATGTCCAGATAACACCCGCTCATACGGGCACTACGAGTTATCTTGACCGGTACTACTTCTATGCTTAACGCTGGCGCCATCTTGTGGCTGTTAAATACTTAAACGGCCATGGCTACAATGGAAGACTTCAAGGCAGGTTCCTTTATAAAGTTTTAAATATGGGTATTTTTCTTACACAAACGCATCAATTCGAATCAGAAGGCTCTGTTAACCCATCGGAGCCGTGTGGAGCACGTTATTTCGCGGACAGCTGCATTTTTTATGGACTTCAAAAACAGCTACAACAACTGCTTGGATTAACGTTAGCCTGGACTTTTTAAATATAACTCCGATTGTATTCGTCTGAAAGAAGAATGACATATACACCTATGATAACTTGAGGGTGAGTAAATCATAGGCTTGGTTTCATTTTTGGGTGAACTAACCCTTTCAGCATTCATTTTCAACATTTAGCAGCAATAGATAAAGGCTTAAAGCAGGTTGGAACTGTTTTTCTTCGCGGAAGCTTTGTGTAAGAGCTAATAAAATATTTAATCTCAAGACAATATTTTGTGTCTAATTTATTTGAGAGTATTAGCTGTGTAATAAGCGGGATAATGTACACCCAGGCGGTAGTTATCACATAATAAACCCCGACAGAGTGATCAGGACCCCGAAGCGAAGCAGAGAATTAAGTCTAATAAGTCGAAGCGGACAAGTCTAATAAAAACGTACTTGTTTGTTTGTCAATTTTTTCATGAACTGATCTGCAATCATTTCTTTCCTTTCACACATTCTCCAGATTCTGATCTCCAAGGCTAAATAACATATCGAACATGTCATTACCACACTGCCCTTCTGCCCTCACCGACTGAGGTGCCAGCTCTCTGTAACGCATTACAAACTACAATCCACATTACAGACAGTGGTTGATCCGCAGAGTTAGTCATTTGGTAGTTTGTTTTTGTATTTTTGTCAGTAATGTTTGTCTTCTGTAGTGCTAAAAACTTCGTAAAATTCACGTTCTTGAAGATAATTAATTGGCTAATCAAATTATTGTATGATCTGATCTAATATAAATAACACCACATTTTCTGTTGTTGGCACACTTTGTAGACAAAAAACAATACACAAAAAATACGGAGTGGGAAAGAGAAAAGGGAGCCTAATGACCGTTCAACATTGCAAATATGGATTTAAAGCTCCAGCATACCAGTGGGTAAATTATCATAATATTTTGCAGACAGTTTGTCACACTTTAACTCCTGTAAAGTATATTTCCCATTATAACCAAAAAGTAAACACTTGTTAAAAAAAAATCTCTTCAGCAAACTTTGTAGCTTATATTCTTTATTTGCTTTGATAAATAAAATAATTATTGTTCAATAAATATGCAAATAGATTCTGAAAGGATTAAATGAGATCCTATATTAATTTAATTAAGCTTTACAGTGGTAACAAATAAAAATATTAAATGATAATTTAATTCTACATCTTTTCCTCCCTTTGTCTCTCTATTAATTGGACACAGAGCCAGTCAACAGCCAGATTATTTTTCCCTCCTTGTGCAAGGTGTCAATGGTCATCTTTTGGACAACTGTCAAGTCAGCAGTCTTCCCCAGTATTGTGTAGCCTACAGAACAGACTGAGAGACCATTTAAAGATCTTTGCAGGTGTTTTGAGTAAATAAGCTGATAAGAGTGTGGCACCAGGTGTCTTCAGGATTGAACCTTTTCACAATATTCGAATTTTCCTTAGTTGTCAGTTATAATCATCAAAATTTAAATAAACAAACATTTGAAATATATCAGTCAGTGTGTGATGAATGCATATAATATACATGTTTTACTTTTTGAATGGAATTAGTGAGATAAATACATTTTTTGATGATATTCTAATTGTATGCCCAGCACTGTAATTACACCAAAAACTGAATAAGCACTAAACAATTGTATTTTCAATATGACTTTAAAAGGTTTGTTATTCAATCTTTACTGTCTACTCAATCACCATTTTTTTTGTTTGCCACGGCCCTGAACACATGCTTTTTTTCCCTTAAGACTAAGCAGACATTTCCTCCACCCATAGTCTACTAATGGCGAAATACAGAATGCATTGTGTGAAAATATAAAAATGGCTACATTTAATTAAAAAAAAAAAAAATACTTACCATGTGAGACCCAAATCCACAGGCAGAAGAAGAAATACTTATGAAACATATTCAGAATTTTCCAAATATCCGGAAAAAAACCTCCTCATGATTTAGTAGAGCGCGTTTTGCTTGATAAAATCCACTAAGACGAATTCCACGTAGTTATTAAAGTAAAACGTCTAAAACAAAAAAAAAACTAGATTTTGAAGAATTAAGTTAATAGAAGTAGCCTAGTACTTAAAGCTGTGAATTGTAACTATCGTTTCGCCAGATGGGATAAACAAAAGCCCGTTACAACGTGGTTAAGCTTCGGCTGGTAAATAAGATATAGCCTATGCCTATTCACGATTCATCCATCCATTAAAAAACGCACATAGTTTCGCGAAAATTTTGAAAAATATTTGAAGTTGAGCCCAAACCCCAGTTACAGACTTCCAGATTTCCAGATTTCAGTTAGGCTACTGCGCAGCTCCTCCCTCCAGCTTGAGTGAATGTTTTGTTCAGTTCCGTTCTGTTCTTGAGGCATCTTTACAGTAACGTGTATTAGAGGAAAATCAGCTCTTTCATCGACACAAACAGGATGAAAAAGGTGAGTTTTAACTGTTACAGTGCAGATTTTTGCATGATTATTTTGTCTTTGCTCTACTTGTGGTTTGTAGCTCTAAGCTTCCACTGCTTCCTGTCATTTTCCTCTCAGAAAAAAAACCTACATTTTTTCATAACACTCTATACCTATCAACTGAATGTATGTATGTTTTCCCCGCACGCGAGTTCCTAGACCTGAGTTATAATTCATTACAGGTTTTTGCTGAGCTAATAAATCACAGAATCGGTTGTTTTACAAGAACATGTTTGTATATTATTACAAAGAAATGGTGATTAACAGCCCAGTCAAACCAGTGCAAAAAAAATACATAAACTTATATATTGAACAGTTGATATCATTTCACTTCTATAGCCACAGGTTCACTCTGTTGACACTTTGGTTTTGGTTGCCCACTATTTCCTGTGCAGAAATCTTCAAGATAGGTGTGTATGGTAAATGTATGTGCATGAAGACGGACATAAATATTCCTGTGGCTAACAACTTTTTAGAAGATTTTTATTTAATACAATCAATAATATTCACAGACCTATTACCAGTCATTTCAAAAAGCATCTTCACAAATACACGGGGTATTGTGGGGATAATAATACAGCTGTTTTTCTTCAGTGTTTGTTCATTGTTTGGTCTCATCTCAGTCGACTCATTGTATTCTCACTGTAGGTAGTAACACAAGGTCATGGTCATCCACCATCATAAATGCAAGTTCATGTAAGAGTTTCATTCAGCTATAGGCTCAGTTTTCTCACTTCTAGATTCTTCTGCTTCTTTCAAGTCTCAACTTAGTTCTTTGCATCTTCCATATGTTTCTGTTCAAGTCTATATGCCAGTTATTTGTACAGCATCTATATACACTGTTTTCTGGTAAAAGTTAATCTTAACATCGTGTTCTGTTCTAATTTAAATACATATGATGTTGTTTTAAGATAATGCAACAGATGTATTTCTTTAAGTTGCAGGCCGTGGGTTCATCTGCAGCCTTTCACCCACATGCAAGCGTTTCCTCCGCATGTTCTGCACACCTCTGCATCTCCTATTTCCAATAATAGACATCCGTACCGCATCTGACCAAAGACCACAGCACATTTTGAGCGGAGCAGGTATATGTGTCAGTGCATGAAGCATCTTGCATTTAAACTGTTGCATCCGAAAGAAATATATATATATATATATATAAAATAAAAAAATAAAAATAAATCGTGCAACAAAATCCTTTAGATATTTATAGGAATACTTTTATTTTATTTTTATTGTTTTATACCGTTTCGTTTGCTTATTTTCTGCAAAACAAAAGACAAATCAACCTTGAACCAGCACACTGTATATCACTTAAAACTTTCTTCTAAGCCTAAAAAGTATGTTTATTTAATTTTACCAACCAAAATGGCTCAATTTCACGTCAAATCTGAATAAATCAATTCATGAAATGAACATATTTTTTACAGTAACTTACATTTAGTTTTAGTCTCTAAATGTGATTGATTTGTAGATTGTTTATATATATTATTCTAAAAAAAAACTAATGAAAGATTTTACCTAATTCATTATTTTTGGCTGATTCGGCGACTCACTGATGTTCTTCATCTCAACTAATGATGCTTTAAAGGGATAGTTCACCCAAAAAAACTCATCATTTAGTCACAGAGTTGTTTCAAACCTGTATGAATTTCTTCTGCTGAAGATATCAGGAAGATTTTTAGAAGAATGTTTGTAACCAAGCAGATCTCAGCAGCCATTGGGGGAACAAACACTATGGTAGTCAATGACTGTCGAGATCTACATCTTGAGTTCTGAAGTTCTTGAGTTCTCAAACATTCTTCCAAATATCTTTCTTTGTGTTCGGCAGAACAGAGACATTTATACATAACAGGTTCGGAACAATTTGAGGGCGAGTAAATGATGAGAGAATTTTCATTTCAGAGTGGACAATCCCTTTAAGCCTCTGGTGCTCTTCGTGTGTCGGTCAAAAATTACCAGATTTTTATTTTTATTTCAATAAAAAGTACTATATTTAAGTTTGATAGATCTTTTAATGTAAGATTTTGTGTTTTTAGGGGATTTGATGGTACTTAATTATATTTATGCTGTAGTTATTATGTGTTTATTCACTTTTTGAGCATAGACCTGAAAATGTAATTTCTAGCATAAACTCTCATAAATCTCGAATGCTTTAGAACATACTTTCATTTTTTTTTTTTTCAAATAAGACACCTGGCAGATTATATCTGAAGTGAAGACAATTTTTTATCAGGCTCTTATAACCTTATTGAGTAATCACATTCATTATGTTTTACGTGTTCACAAAGCAAGTGCCAAACCTTTTATAAAAGTTTTGCGGTATTGCAATAAAGTAAAAAATGATTTAAAACAAACCCAAAATGTAATATTTTAAGATTATGGGGTTACTGATTAATGGCACAATGAAATGCTTTGCTTCCTGTAAATAAACATTTAAAACAAGCTTTTTACATCGATGATTTTTGTCTTGAGTGTTAGTCTTGAATGTGAGCCGAGGTCATATGATTTATTCCTAGTGTTCAGATTTAACTGAAATGATAACTTTTTGATTTTTGTGTTTTATATGGGTACATATGACTAGTGAAAGACTAACTGGAATAAGCCACATCCTGTAAACACTCTCGAAGTGCATGTGACCAGAAGGGGTGTGTGACCAATATAAATCCACAAATCCTGTACTTCTGCTTCAGAGGTTTATGACTGCATGCATTAGATAGTCAGTCTGGGACACTGAATCCAAGTCTTTGTTTGCAGAACAAACAGCAGCCGAGTGGAAACTGACATCTGGTGTTTTGTTCAGTCTCTTAACGCCAAGCTGCAGTTTTAATACAGGTACAATGGTGACCCTGAATGACACCTGCATTAAATTATCTTACACAAAGAGATGTAGTGATGTGAAGAGTGTTATTCCCTGACAATTACACAAAACATCTGCTATATATAAAGTGAAACCATAATAAAGCAATGAAGGACAATATAACTTTTTTTGTGTTATCACTCATGACTATTAGGGGGTGTTCAGTTCACAGAAACTCTGTCCCTATGTGGGTAATACATTTTTTTAAAATCTTTTAGTAGCTCCCTCTGGTCGTGCTTGTTTAATAAAAAACTGTGAAAAAAGAGAATTTCATTTGTTTTAATTAGACATTAAAAAAAACAATAGATGGTGCAAATCTCTTCAGGCAACTGATACAAAATACACATAGTCATTTAATTAATACACACATTGGCAATATTAAATCTATAATACAAAAGAATATAATTCAGTGACAACTATGGATTGAAGTGACATTCTCTTGATATCTGCCTGTTGAGTTCTACTGTGTGTGATAGTTCACAGCCGTCTCTGTTCGGCCCACATCCAGCAATGCTTTCTGTTAGAGACGGAGAGAAACATTCATGTCACAAATCAATCACTTCTATAAATATGATCTATAACTACAATTCTGTTGAATAGGCTGTAAGTAGAACCAGATTCAGAAATGTTTCATGATGAACAAAATACCCAGGGGCCGAATGATGAGTGGTTTGATTCGTGGTTCCACGTTCATTTTTCCACCAATGCAGGCGAAAAACTGTATAAAAGTAGCCAACTCTGACAGAGACAATAAGCAAACAGATGAAGTGTTTACTGACCTGTAGCAGATCTCCCGTCTGAAGACAGTAGATGACCTGTGTGTATTCTGACTCTGTGATTATCAGATCTGCAAACATATACATATGTGGATCAGTGTGAGGAGAGTTTATGTATTTAAAGCAGCACTTGGCAACTTTTGCTCTCGAGGTCCCCCTACAGTTGGGAAAAAATAATGTCCTCAACTACTGTTGTAAGCTCTGTCATCCTACAACAGGGGATGCCATCGTGCGTGCATTTGTTGACATTACAACCCTGATAGCCCTGAACTAGTAATGCGTGGGTCGTCTCATAACCCACGGACCCCGTATGTCTATTTAACGGTCTCGGGTGCGGGGCGGGTTGTAAAAATATATACAGTGGTGTGGTGCGGGCCAAATAACTTCATAAAAGTGGCGCCGCAGGTTGGTGCAGCACTAATAGTTCCCCTGAACACTGCAGGAGGAGTTCACATGCAGGTATTCTTCTGGCGGCGCGTGTGAATTGTCTTTATCCCAGGTAGAGTCAGTGGCATATGTTTCAGCATGTCATGTGAATATAATTTCATGGGTTTTATTTTTTTCAAACGCCAAATAATCACGATGCTCATGTTTACAAGCCAGCGTCATTATAGTAGTCTATTGGTTACCGTTTTACAGAATCTATATGATACTTCAGTTCAATGTTTGAGTGGTAGGTAATCACCGTAACAAGCAGGACAGCATCGGTCGGGCACGCCTCCTTCAGCTCACGCCAAAGAGCAAACGCTGGTCCAATGTTGATCCTCGTCCTACTGATTTATAGGGATACTCCACCGCTTTTTGATCTTAAACTTAAATGTTATTCCCTTAACTAAGATGAATTGATACATACCTCTCTCATCTCAGTGCGTGCACTTAATTTCTCTGACGCGCGGTGACGATCTGATAGCATTTAGCTTAGCCCACTAAGCCCAGTTCATTCACTATGGAACCAAACAGAGATCAAGTTAGAAGCGACCAAACACCTCCACGTTTTCCCTATTTAAATACAGTTACACGAATAGTTAAATGACCTAGTATGGTGTCACAAAATATAAAACGTGGCGCTTTTCTAAGTGGATTAAAAAGGAGAACTATAATGTATGGTGGAATAGCACTTCTGAGAGTACTTCGACTCGGTGCAGTAAAAAGTCCCGTCAATAGGGGGGAGATGTGAGGGAGTATTTTTCACGCTTTTTATGCTTTATTTTGTGTCACCATACTTGATAGTTCAACTATTCGTGTAACTGTATTTAAATAGGGTAAACGTGGAGGTGTTTGGTCGCTTCTAACTTGATCTTTGTTTGGGACTATAGTGAATGAACTAAGCTTAGTGGGCTAAGCTAAATGCTATCAGATCGTCATCGCGTGTCAGACCGATTAAGAGCACGCACTCAGACGAGAGGTATGTATCAACTCGTCTTAGTTAAGGGAATAACATAGTTTAATAAGATAAAGCGGTAGAGTATTCCTTTAACAGTATAACACACTCATCCTGCTCTGATCAGCAGTTATGGGTTAGTAGAATAGAATGGGTTGTACTGCCATCTACTAAATATTTTTTCAGACAGGCAGTAATTTTCAGCCACAAATGCAGCCGAAATGGTCGCTATGTAGAGCCCTTTCACTGCACACATAATACAGTGTCTTACCGTACTGTGACCACTAAATGCACAAAATGTTGTTTCGGCATAAAGTACTTCTTCCTTACAAGTCTGGACTAGCCTGACAAGCCAGACCCACATCAAGATGTTTGGTCTGGAAACTCACCATTGGCAGGGCTCAATCCGAGGGGCGGGATAAACGGTTGTCTTTCAAACTCCCTCTGCACGGCGTGCACGCAATTGGATATCGCTACAACCAACCAGAGCAACGAAGGTGAAGCAGAGCTAGTTGATAGATTAAACTTTCACCGTATCGGGTCCTCAAAACTCTGAACAATTCTCCCGTTCTTAAGAATGACTTCAGTGCCGTTCTTTGTTCTTTTCTCTAATACCCCTTTTCCACCAAGGCAGTGCTGGTGCTAAATTGGAGCCAGAGCCTATCGTTCTTTGTGTTTCCACACCCAAAGCACCAGCTCTGAGACAGGAAAAGTGGTTCTTAAGTGGTTCTTGAGGAGTGCAACCATTCTACGTCATCAACCTAGAACGCAAACAAGATGGCGCCGCCCCTGGTCCAAATATAAAATCGATTTTTTAAAATAACGTAGATCTTTCATGGGTTTTCTTCTACATATTTCAGTAAGAGACATCGTTTATGTTATATTAAGCCATACAAGTCTCAACACCAGGTGATCCCTTTAAAGGCTCTCAAGTCGACCAACTTAGAACTGACACAAGCACTGGCTCTGAACTAGTACCTGGTTCATTCTGGTGGAAAAGGGGTAAGAGAAAATCTTAACTCCAAGTCTTCCAGATTCACAGTTAAAGCTGATTCGGAAGACCGCCGTTCGCCAGTTTCTGTGTTTACTAGAAGAAGCACGCAAGCGCAACTCGGCCGTCATTTTGTTAAGCCCCGCCCACCGACTCTATACACGATGTGATTGGCTCGACCAGAGTTAGGCGTTTACAGCTCAGAAGTGTATTGAGAGTTGCTAGACGACACTCGGGGCAGATTAGATTTGCTGCCACTGGGGTATGTCTAGATTTCTAGGCAAAGTCTGGACTGCTTTTATAATAATAATAATCATATTTTCAAACTATAAAACGCTTTATTTCTGTAAAGTTTGTTTAAACATATTGCAGCACATGTATTTAACACCTTATTTTGTCCCAGAAAGTTTCATATCATTGAACAAATAAAGTAATACTTGCCCTCTTCTGTTGCTTGTTTGCAGTTCCTGTGGCAAAAGAATATCATCCACACAGCTACAGCTATGAGCAGTATCAATAGACCAGCTGATATCAGTGCAATAAGATGTAATGGCTGAATGACATCTGTAATGAAGAGAAAACAAATGTAAAAGTAATTGAGACCTGCAGTGTCCAACTTTAATCAAGACATTATAGAGTGTTTTAGATCTCAATATAAATGATCAACATAAACTTAAGACATTTAATGTGATGGTAACAGAAAAGACAAAATACAAAACAAGCATACATCTGTTAATGAACAATGTGAACTACTTGAAGACACTTGAGACTAGATAAAATAAAAGCTTATGAGAGGGGTCATAACATGTATTTTTTATTATTATTTAATTATATTCCTTAAGGTTTACTTATGATGTTTGTTTTTTTCACACATACACAAAAGACTAAATACATATACAGAAAAAAATATTACATTTATTACATTTTAATTTATTTTATTATTAATATTATATTCAACATTCACTCTGACCCGCTGTCTGAAATATACATTTTTAAGAGGCAGCTCCTTTAAGGCTAGTCAGTAAATTATGTTTTATTAACAAAGTTTGGATTTGATATATCCAATAAGCACAAGAGGAGGCCTATAAATACATAGCCAACAAACATATGTTCCCTCCATCTGCCACCCTGACTCCTCATTATTGGCTGGTTACTATCTCAGCTAGGGATATGGGGGGAGTACTCTGGGTTCAGTCCAAGTCCAAGTTCAGAGCCCTCCTCATGGATAGCACGCCAAATATGCCAAATATTTTACCTTATCTGATTATTTGTGTTTGTATCAGGCACAACCCCAATTCTCTTGTATAACCCTCGCCTTACCGCCCTACCTCTTGAAACAGAATGGCAATCGATGGGGGTGAAAATATTCCCCTAAAAATGGGACCGCACTACTACTCAGTTCCAAGTCATAATACAACACCATCTAAATAAACCATCCAATTGTTTCCAACACAGGTTTCCTCTGAAGTCTGTACAGAGTTAGCCTGCAGCACTCCTCTCCGAAACTGAAGCCTCCGCACCTAGATCCAGAGAGCTTTGGCGAGTACTAAACACATATTTAATTACTACATAGTCATTTCTCGCTGTAAAATATTGGTTAAAAACATACATTTACACACAAACTGACCACAAAACGCAACTTTCGGACGCCATCTTATTTTTCAAGCTCAACTGTCACTGAATGGAAAGCACAGATACCAAAGGCAGCGAAGGATGCATGTATGCTGACTTCCAAAAACGATCAGATTACAGTATCTCAGGAGACAGGAAGTAAAGCAAATATTAGATTCGGACATTGCTTGATGCCTTCCTGCCTTGAAATGTGTCCTCCGAAGGCAGCATTTTCCAATGTTTCAGACGCAGCCGAAGTCGCGTCGTCGATATTTTTTTACGGTGTATGGTACAGAGACACAAACAAGCTGTTTAAATTGGACGCGTCAAAGTTAACGTTCTTTCAGGATTCCAGTTGTCCCGTTGTAGGTAGACTCAAGTGAAATATGTTAGAAACGTAACACTTTCATAACTAAATGAAAAAGCGCCTATGTAAACGAGTTTGTCATTGTGTTTTTCATTAAGAATAATAGGATAAAGAACCCACCATTCAATCAGTTCATCCCTGAATTGGCACTAATTTGAAAGTGAAAGTAAAATGAACACGCCTGCACAGGCATTCATAACGGTGTGTGTCCACTGGTGTGGAGCGAGCAGAGGGAGCCTCTTCAGTTCATTCTGATGGAAGCTCAACTTTCATTGGAATTGACTGAACATGCTCGTTCTGCTCCACACAGCCCTGAGTGCCCATGCGGACATGTGCATTTTACTTTCACTTTCAAATTAGCGATTTAAAAGCCCCTGCCTGTGATACCGGTAATATCTGTGTTGTCACACGTTGTTTAACCAGTGGGAAAATATCCTCACTTTTACGTGTGATGATCCATTTCAGGGACGCTCAAAATAACAACTTAAATTCAATCAGAGCTATATACATTTATCTTAATATGTAAGTCAAGAAGAACGATGCTTTCAATTACCTTTATATCCTGTGGTCATGCTGAAATAAGGTAAACATATTCCTCCAATCTTTTGTCAAAAAAGTATCGAAAAAAGAATGGCAACAAGTGAAGAATCGATTCTCGGAATGGTGTAAAATTTCGGAATTGAACAGGCCTACCATTAAAGGGGGGGTGAAATGCTGTTTCATGCATACTGATCTTTTTACACTGTTAAAGACTTGGAATCCCATACTAAACATGGACAAAGTTTCAAAAGTTAAGGTGGACGTTTGATGGGAGTATTTCTTTGTCAAAAATACTACTTCCGGTTAGTCATAAGTTTCGGCAAGTTTTTTGAGATCATGCGTCCCCTTTGACGTTAATGGGGGCGGAATTTCCTTGTATGGGCCGTACGGACAATTCTACCGGAAGCGCGTGAGAGAGAGAGAGGGAGAGAGCGAAAGTAACAGGCTACGCCCATCAAAGCGCTGGCTTGTAGGATGCTGGACAGGTGATGTGCACATAACAATGTCACCAAAAAAGTGCGTTTTTGGTTGCCAGACCAAGACAGTCCTGCACAGATTCACCAAAAACCCCGCGTTAAGGCAACAGTGGATGTAATTTGCTTTTCCGGATCAGCAACTGAGTTGCGCGAATGTTTATATCTGTTCGCTGCATTTCGGTGCCGACTGTTTCATAAACAAGGCCCAGCTCGACGCCAGATTTTCCCGATCGCCTAATGCTGAATGATGGAGCAGTCCCAACGTTAGAACCGCAGGCGGTGAGTTAGACTGCTTCAAATGTCTGTGTCTTTGTCTATGCTCATCGAGTAGCCCAAACATGATCACGTATAGTTAATTGATCAATGGAGCATGCGATGTGTAGTGCGTGTACATTTGTTTAGCTGGCCACTATATGTGTAACTTTATGTTTGTGTATTGTAAAAGCACTCCAAACAACAATACACAAAGAGTGGGGAAATATGTTGAACTAAATAAGCGCGCTTCTTCATTCAAATGCGCTACTATTCCGTGTCTTTCTATGTAAACACTAACTTAACCTGCCGTGCAAAACCAGTCCGCTTACTGTCTACACAAACCACGCGTAAACACACAAACACACGTGCACAACTGCACTTCCCACATGTTCACCTTCAAAGACAAAAATACGACGATATAATTCAAGTATAAATATGTAAATAACACAAGCCGCTAAGCATATTATATAGTTAGTGTATAACTTGTACCACATAGAGACGTCCTGCTCTAGTCGTTTTTGCTGCTGCTCCTGTTCAACTGCAGCCTCTGGGTCTGATTCCGGATCATAGATGTATGGCTGTATCTGATTAAAAGCCATATTTTTATTTTGAATAAAGTTTTTTTCCCGCTGTTAGGGATGACACAGCTTTACGACGCACTCGACTCAACACAATAGCAGCAGCGCGCACACGTCATTATTTAGCTCCGCTCACACGATACGCCCCCACCCGCTCGGCTTTTTTCGGAAAGACTCGGAACAGCGCATCTTACTTATATAATTATAAAAAAAATAAAGACTTTTCGGAGATATGCAGGATGCAATGCTACTCTATAGGTACTCAAGATTGACATGACACTGACTGAAACTGAGTGTTTCACCCCCCCTTTAAGAAACTGAATGACAGCGGGCGGGCCTATGGTACAATGATGTATAACTATTCATTGATGCCTTGCTCTGGAGGCAGTCATATGCAACAATTTTTGCCTGTATGATGTCACAGGTCACCCAATATTTAAACAAAAGGTTTTGATGTTAAGATATTTGAATGGTACAAACACCTCTTATGTGTCCAAAGATCAAGGCCAATTTGATTTCTTGTGTCAAGACCGTTTTAAGATAAACTAGCACAACAGTTGTGTTATCCTGCAGACAGTATTTACAATCATTAACATTTGGGGTGTAACGGTACACAAAATCTTCCTTTTCTCTTTGACTAGGAAGAGATGATTGTGTTCACTCAGTCTCTCAATGCTGCTTCAACTGACGTGCCTATACAGTGATCAGTCACATCACATTAAAGAGCATCGAAAATCCATTTATTGTTTGAATTTCGTGATTAAATGGACAGAATACATAATATATTTGTGTGGAAACTCGGATTCCGTGCATAAAACAATCCCACTGTTAACTCTTTAAGATTGCATTCAGTACCGTTTGGTACACACATGCACCGCACCGGGAGTCCTGTACCGAAACGGCTCGGTACTAATATGTGTACCATTACACCCCTAATTAAAATAAAACAAAACTTAAACAACTCTGACGTACCTTCACATGTGTGACAGAGTTCAGTGATGTTCTCCAGATGTGTGGTGTGGTTTCTGATGGGATTGTTGAGCACACAGCTGTAGGTGTTGTTATCCTGATATTCCACCTCCAGAGGTAGAGAGAGACTGATACTGAGATCAGACACACTGATGCTGGACAATAAACTGTTTCCTTTGAACCAGGAGAGAGTCACATGACTCACATTCACAGCTGAACACACCAGTGAACATCTGGACTCTGATGATGATGATGATGAACAGCTTGAAGAGTTACTAGTGATGACAGGATTGGGAAGAGGAACTGGAAATATATAAAACAATAAATGGAAATATAAATGTTCCTTAATTTATATCAAAATTAAGCAGTAGAATTTTGTGTAAAAAAAAAAAAAAAAAAGACATGAAAGGACCAGTGGAGTCAGTTTGTTTTGTCAGGACCTTCAAGCTAAAGGATCTCATTGAATCATTTGCTTAATACAATGTGTAAGACTGAAAAAACTAGTAGATGCCGAATTGTCTGAATGAGGAACAAGGACTCTCTGAGAAAATAACAGAGATTAACATCTGAACTGTCCTTCACGCACAACTGGAGACGCAAGTCTCACCTCACTATCAGCTAATCTACATCTTTCTCTTTTGACCCACTCTCCCCCAATTCCTTCCCTCTCTCATGCTGAGATCACTGAAAATACACACAGAATCTCTCTCTTACAATGTCAATCCACACGATACAGTATTATATGTGTTTGATATCATTTAAAATGTCTCATTGCGACTGGTACAAAGATCACATCCTCACAGAAGTTAACCAAAAGATAATCAATGTTTTAAGGTTTTAGAGATATCTTGTCTTAGTTTGGTGGGTGTGGCTTTCAGCCATTTGGCCTTTACATCAACACAAGTCTTGATCAATGCAAATTCCCATTGTGAACTCGTGTTTACACTTCAAAGAGTTTGTGCATTTGTTTCTGGGTATTTAAGGAAATGTTACAAAGAGCTCAGGGCTCGATACTGTACTCAGGTCAGCCCGTAATGCTGGACGTTTTAACCCATGCAGCATTATGTAACCTTGTCAGGTATACATCTCATTCTTTACTTTAGAGTATTTGATGTTATATATGGATTACCTTTGAATTGACTATGTAATTGGCTTTATACATTTACCTGACTGTAAATAAATTGTTGCACTTTGATTGATTCTGACTTGCTCTGGAATTATTCAGGTTGGGTATAATTTCAACAAAGGGTTAAACGGAATAATTAAATGTGTACTTAAACTATTAAATATAAATGACCAAATAACCAATTGGCATTCTAACCTAAATTCTAAATTATGATTAAATGGAGTCAGATTAACGAGGAATTGGAATAAAATTCCCATTTTCCCCGCTGAAAAGACGAACGCGCAGCGACCTTCACCCGCCGATCGTCAGCCTCCATTGTGACGATTTGGGCGGCCTTACAAATGTTTTAATGAACATTTGTCCTTAATAATTTTTAATACAGAGTACTGGTTTTAAAAAAGAACAATATGGCACTAGAGGCGTTGCTGTAGTGCAAATATAGCTGGGCATTTTTCCGTTTTGCCGCCATTTTATTCACTTTGATAATATGCACAATACGGCACAATGTCTCATACCTTACAAGAGCCATATAACAATTTGAAAATAATAATTCATATAAAACAAATGTTCAGGTGGAGCATGCTCTTTAATTCCACCAATTACAAAGCATAAACTTTTTTTCCCCATCACACTTATTTCTTGACATTAAACATGTAATAATATTACTCACCATATACAGTCACATTGAAACTCTTGTATGAGATCCGAGTGTTGCTGATGATCTGTAGTTTATAAAGTCCAGTGTGTTCAGATCTGATGTTTCTGATGGTCAGAGATCCAGTTTGACTGTCCATCTGGAGTCTGTCTCTGAATGTCTCATTACTGTTATACATATCAATGATCTGCATATAGATTTCAGCGATACGAGTCTCTGAATTGTCAACTTTAAACACCCACAGTATATGATAATCTCTCTTTACTTCAGTAACATCAGAGTTTAGAGTGACAGAATCTCCCTCAGTTACTGACACTGAGTTCACTGCATCTGTATCTGCAGGGGCGTGGGACTGGGGGGATAAAGGGTACTGAGTAACCAGGGCCCGAGGCAGGGGAGGGGCCTTAGAAGTCAGTTTTCTATACATACAGATACATGGTACGGGGGCCCAGCAAGATGGTTTGTACCCAGGGCCCAAAATTTGGTGCTACGCCCCTGTGTATCTGCAAACACACCTGAAACAGAGAAACAATATAGCATTTTTTTTCATTATTAATATTCGCCCATTTTCGAAATGTTAGAGAAAATTACATCACAAAAAACTGTTCAAACACCATAATAAAAAAAGTCCGTAATAGAAAAGTGTTTTTTAAATAGGCCACCCTTCATTAATTCAACAAGTGTCGGTGGTTTACTCTGCCGGACAGGATGTTTTCCAGATGTTGAGATCCGAGGCCCAACATATTCAGATATCAAAATCCGCATTTTCTTAAGCGGGCTTGATTAAAGTTACAACTATTCCACATGTATCACCCTGACTAATATTAGTCACCCTGACTTATAATGCTGAAAACAGAATGCATTTGTCTAAAAAGACAATATTGGCTGCTTTTTGGAGTTAATCCGCATTTAATAAAAAGGAAAAATAGCTAGACCTACTTACCACGGGAGAACCAAATCCAGAGACAGAAGGAAAAAAAACTATGATTCATATTCCCAATTCTATATGTCCGAAGACTCTTGATTTAGTAGAGCGCGTTCGTTTGATGAAATCCAAAAATACAAGACGTATTCGTTTAACTTTTCTCAAAATAACAAGTCTAAAACAACAATTTATCGTTTTAGCCTTTCAATGAGGGATGAGTAATGCGCATGAGCTTTGTCTGATAAGGCCTATATTCTTGATTCAGCCATCTATTTAAAAAAGCACGTTTTAATGATAAAAATAAATAAATAATAAAGAAAGGCTTCAGAACCCAAAACGCTAGATTGTTTGCTCAGTTTTTACACTTCTCAGAGTTCATGGAAAACATCGCCCAGGGTCCGTTGAGGCGTCTTCTCCTTCTTTTTGTTTAATGGAGATTAACCCCTAAGGAGCGTTTGTTGAGGCGTACGTCTTTACCGTCCGTATAGCTTCAGACACAAACGATGAAGACAGTGAGTCGGGGCTTTTATAGTGCAGATTTTTGCATGATTTTTTTTACTTTGTTCTACTTGTGGTTTGTAGCTCTAAGCTCTCCGAGTCCTTCCTGTCATTTTCCTCTCAGAAAAAAACCCCAATCCTTTCAGAGCAGATCGAGCTCTATAACGATCAACTAAATGCATGTTTCCCCCTCACGTGAGTTCCTAGATCTCTAATGTATCTCTAATCTCTAACCAAATAGGCTATGAAAATTATAACTTATTACAGCTTTATCAGATTTATTGCTAATAAATCTGAGTCTGTTATTTTCCAAGAACATGCTATTATTACAAAAAATATGGTGAATAACAGCTCAGTCAAATCAAGTTACATAAACTTATATATTGAACAATTTATGTCATATCACTTCTATAGCCACAAGTTCACTTTGTTTCGTAATTTGATGACACTTTGGGTTTTGGTTTGCCACTATTTCCTGTGCATAGACAGGTGTGTATAGTAAATGTATGTGCATGAATAACCGACAGCACTATTTACGTACATATGTCTAACATCTTTTTAAGGGAAAAACATACACATTACATTTTTTTATACAAACAATAATATATACAAACCTACTAACCATTACGATTTTAAAAAGCATGACACATACATGGTGTTTTGTGGGAATTAAAATACTATAATATAAATTATTATAATATATAATAATATAACATAAAACTGTTCTCTTCAGTGTTTGTTCATTGTATTTGGTCTCAGTCGTCTTATTGTTCTCACTGAAGGTAACACAGGGTCAAGTTCAGCCAACATCTTAAATGTAGACTTTGTTGGAAACTCAGAAGTGAAGACCAGGAGAGCTTGGGTATATCTTTCGGGCAGGCGTTCCTCTTTATTGAGAAACACACTGTTGCTGCAGTCATCCAAGTCTAATTCTAACAGTATACATTGTAATTTATCCACATTTCAGGGGGAGGGATTTACACAGTAGAGGAGGAGACAATCTAAACAAAGGAATGCACATGTTGTTCAGATTAAAAGGGACACACCTCATACATTTCCATGTCACCAGTCTTAATCCTATCAGCATAACAGTGCCAATCAGACCATCAATCCAAATCCTATCAGCATAACAGTACCAATCAGACGAATAGTTGCAAATGTGATCACTCTGACAATGTTGCTTATAGATCAGGAAGTGCATAAAGACAAAAGACTGATTAGCTTGATCTCCCTAGAATGTAGTCAGACTGTAACTCCAAACTGTAAAGAATTATGTACATATAAACTATTAGTATACTATTACATTGGAACCTTGATATAACAATTTATAAATTTGTAATCCCACAACTTTTATGATTTACAAGTTCATGTAAGAGTTTCCTTCAACTATAGGCTAAATATTCTCACTTTTACATTCTTCCGCTTCTTTCAATTCTCAACTTAGTTTGAGTTGAGACTTAGAGACTCAACGTAGAAGATTCTTTTGCATCTTCTATAATGTTGTATGTATCTGTTCAAGTCTATAGCCAGTAATTTTTACAGCATCTATACACATACAGTATATTCTACACATTCTAGTAAAAGTTAACCTTAGCATCATGTTCTGTTTAAATTTATACATATGATGTTGATTTAATGTAATGCAATGTATTACTTTAAGTTGCAGGCCATGGTTTATCTGAAGCATTGCACCCACATGCACCCACCGTTTCCTCAGCACGTTCTGCACACCTTCTGCATATCATATCTCCAATAATAGACACCCGTACCGCATCTGACCAAAGACCACAGCACATCTCATTCTGAGCGGAGCAGGTAAATGTGTCAGTGAAGCATCTCGCATTCGACTTGTTCAGGACTGCGAAACAGGAAAAACAAACAAAAATTATGCATTTTGTGGTAACAAAACTTGTAACGTTTCTCTATAAAGTGGCAGTGCTGAGAACATTTGAAATATTGATAAGAATACTTTTTTAATTTATTACTTTTTTAATACCATTTTGTTTGCTTATTTTCTGCAAAAAAAGTCAAATCAACCTTGAACAAGCCCACTGTATATCAATCAAAACTTCCCCTAAGCCTAAAGTCATTTTATTGAACCTAGCCTGCATAAATGGCTCAATTTGTGACGTCAGAAACCTAAATACATTAATACATGAAATAGACATTTGTCAGCAACTTTTTTTTATTTATTTTTAATCAATTTATTCACTTTTTGAGCACAATGTCTAGCTTTAAAGGGATAGTTCACTTTGAAATAAAATGTTGATATGTTTTAGCTTACCTCATGGGCATCCGAATTGTAGGAGTATTTGTTTCCCCAGCAGTTTCAATTTTAGGTCAAACCGTTCTTGTCTGTGCCTCACATAATGCAGGTCTATGGTCACCACCTCAGAGAGCATACACAGAGAAGTCCAAATTAAACAATCCCCCATCGTAAGTACACACTGATGGCCTAAGACACGAAACGAGCGGTTTGTGTGAGAAAAAGAACAGTATTTAAATCGTTTTTACCTCTTGTACATCACTACGTCCGACTGATCCGAGTGCGCGCGTGCGTGTTTCCTGATGTGACATTCGTGCGTTCTGGCTTTAGTCTGCGCAAGCGCGGAAAGCGCCGGAAGTGGATCTCTCGCGCGTGTCCGTCTCTCATTGTTTACACAGAAATTAAGGAAGTGTTACCTTTCACTGTGCAGATCTAAACATAGTTAGACGTACAGGACATCGCAATGGAAGAAGATTTCGATATATTAACAGACAACGTTGAATTTTTTTCACAACCATATTTATTTGAACCAGAATACACTGATCAAGAACTCAGAGCGATGGAGGAAGCATCCGCTGCATCAGCACGTCTTCAAGCCTCAGAGAGAGATCTCTTCAAAATGGGTGGTGTTCTTGTAGCAAGTGTTGTGAGATGCCAACAGAAGTGGAGAGCATATGTTGTCATGAATGGAACATAGCAATGCCACAACTACAAGACAAAAATATATTTTAAACTTTACCAGTATCGGTATTCTAGCTTGATAGTGAGTACTAAAAGACATTTTATTTGTTTATATTCATACTGATAAAGGTAGATGTTTTATTACATGTGATTCTGACATGATGTCACTACATGCACACTGCGCCTCTGAGGTAAATGTCTTCCAGCTGAGCGGTTGGTGAGGCGAGTTCATGTATTTTGGGGGCGTGGCTTTGGAAAGAGCCCAGAAGGGAGAAGGTGGAGTGAATGGAAATAATGAGCTGTCTTTAAAACAGTCGGGAGAGGTCTACAGACACTCAAATTTTATACTTTCTTTTTTAGAGTACTTACATTTTAATTATGTATTGATATATAAAGAAAGTTTAAACAAATTTGGAAAAAAAAGTTTTTTAACCAATTCCTATCTACCCTACCTTTAAAGGGGGGGGGGGGGGGGGGTGAAATGCTGTTTCATGCATACTGAGCTTTTTACACTGTTAAAGACTTGGATTCCCATCCTAAACATGGACAAAGTTTCAAAAACTAATGTTGGACGTTTGATGGAGTATTTCTGTGTCAAAAATACTCCTTCCGGTTTTCGGAGTTTCGGAGAGTTTTTTTCGAGTATGGCTCGGCTTGACGTCGATAGAGCGGAAGGTCCTTGTATGAGCCGTACGGGCTCTTCTCCCGGAAGGGTGCGCGCGTTCGTGACTAGAGCGAGAGAGGAAATGCACTGCGCCCATAAAGCATCGCTCAGCTGCAGATCCACTCGTCCGTGAACACTTCTGTCACGCCGCGTTCCACTTTATTCCAATGGGTGACGTCAGCGAGTAAACACACACAAATGTTGACTAAATACAGAACATACCACGGAGACGGACGTCCTGCTGTTGTTGCTTCTCCTGTTCAATTTATTTCAGCCTCCAGATCTGATTCTGGATCATATCTGTATTAGATGAATCTGATTGATAGCCACCATGGTTTATTTAGGGTTGTTTTTTTGACAAGCCAGACCCACATCAAGATGTTTGGTCTGGAAACTCACCATAGACAGGGCTCAATCTGAGGGGAGGGATAAACTTCAGTGCCGTTCTTTGTTCTTTTCTCAGAGAAAAGCTTAACTCCAAGTCTTCCAGAGTCGCGGTCAAAGCTGATTCGAAAGACCGCCGTTTGCCAGCTTCTGTGTTTACTAGAAGCAGCAAACGCAACTCGGCCGTCGTCATTATGGCCCCGCCCACCGACTCTATACACGATGTGATTGGCCCGGCAAGAGTTAGGGGAATACAGCTCAGAAGGGTATTGAGAGTTGCTAGATGACACTTGCGGGCAGATTAAATTTGCTGCCGCTAGAGTGCGTCTAGATTTCTAGGCTAGTTTTCTTCTCCGAGCTTGAGGACGTCACCGCTTTGTGCGCACTCGTCCTTCTTTAGCTCCGCCCACACGATACGCCTCCAGGCGCTCGTTTTTTTCCGGAAAGACTCTGTACAGCCTATATTTCTTTTATAAATATAATAAAACTAAAGACTTTTCAGAGATATGAAGGATGCAATACTACTCTATAGGTACTCAAGATTGACGAGATTGACTGAAACTGAGTGTTTCACCCCCCCCTTTAAAATATGTTTCTTCTAATATTTTTATTATTTAGGCCTATATTTCAATTTGTGTAGTAATTAAGGTTAAAATAGAGAATTCCAATTCAAAGAGGTAAATTAGAGTCATTTTGTTGCTTAAAAAAATAATAATTTTATTTTGTAATGCCATTATCCTTTGCCTTATGGTTCTTTAATAAATATACATGTATCTAATGTAGTTGCTCAAAAACAGTCTTCCATTTGAATAAATAGGCTATTTAGATAGGAACTGGCACTGAGAACGCCTCTGCGTGTCATGAAGCACTCGTGAAATCAGTCCAATGGCGTGACGGGACGTCAGGTGGGTGACGTCATTGACCAGGAAGCTATAAAGCACCCCTGACCCAAACGATGTTAGCTTCTGATGTCTTCACAAGCGCTCTGTGTGAAATTGTCTGTCTATTTATTGTTGTTTGTCCAAAAAAAAAAAAAAAAAAAAAAAAAAAGCATATATAATGGCGAGCAGACATGTATTTTTGATCGTGTTCCTCTCAGCTTCATTACGAGTGGTGATACACCCGATCCGATTAATGTGTTGTTTGTTTGGAGTGGCGAATGCTGCACGGTCAGCTCTAGTAAAAAGGAGCTGACAGTGTTCATTCATAAAATTCCCTACGTGCAACATGCACTATCGAGAGTATCTGCACCTGTTGGCTTCTTCTCGAGGGGAGAAAGAGGCAGCGTGTAGATCACGGGGTTGAGTCTATCTTGGGTTTGCCGAGGCAGTAGATCACGGGTCTGTGCAATATAGATTATATGACTCGATTTACGGATTACGGGGTTGAGTCTAGTGGCTCATCGCGTAGATTATGGGTCTCTACAATAAGAATCTGATTGCTACAGATCGCGGCTCAGATCTCGCATTTGCTGAGGCAATATAGATTATGGGTCCGCAGCATGCGTGGGGAATTGAGCAGACGGGAATTTCCCTTTCTCTCTCTCTTATGATCGTGTGCAAACTAATTAAGTAGCCTATGTGTTTGTGTGGTATACAGAATAATATGTGATCTAATAAGTGCATTATTATCACTATCCGTTTTTATGTATTTAGATGTATGTGTTCACATGAGGTTTAATGAAGTAATCAGTTTAAATAATTATTAAATATTAATGTATTATAATTATAAAATATAAATATTAATTAATATTAAAAGGACATTGAAATATTATGGTTTGCATTAACTTAGACATTTAGTAAATTAGTATGAGGATAAAAATGAACTGTTAATACGTTTGGCATGGGTGCATCTGATTGGTCGCGTGCGTGCGTTTGCTCATAGCTGGGGAGTTCTCGCGAGACGCTTATTTCTTTCTCAGTAAAAACAGGAATGAACAGCATCGTGCCTGATTTGTGTATTCGCAAATGTACTCCCTGCAGGTATATAAAGCGTACATTTGCGTAGTGATGGGCAGACCGAGGCTTCGTGAAGCACTGAAACAGTTGAAGCAAATGTGCCGAAGCTTCGAAACAACACCCGACACCTGTTTCCATGACGCCATCTAGTGGACACTTGTTGATCTGAAACCTTGATAGTGATCTACTGTTTGTAAAGAAAAAAAAAACAAACAAAACCGTTTTTAACATCCGTCTGACATCTACTTGGTTTTATAACCTTTACCTATTTTTTTCATGAAAAATTAAGATTAAAATTAAATATTAAAAGAAAAAGCCACAATGTATCATTTGTATACATTATACATACATACAAAATATGAATTGCTCTGCTGTTGGAGGATTTTTTTATTTATTTTTTTACATAGACCTATAATTCCGTTAGAATATGACGAGCTTTAGCCTACCTCATTGAGCATAAGTCAGTAAAAAATTCAGTAATAATGTTGTGTTAATTTTTTATTGAAATCAGTGTTCTGTGCAGCCTTAGATAATACACAATTTATATATAAAAAATGCAAACAGGTTTGTTAAGAGTGACGTGTTACAGTCTTACAATCAGTTGGCATTGTCATTCATCTTAATGGCAGTTTCTCAGGAACAGGATTGAGAAGAGTTGAAACCGGATGGTGTCTTGGCAGTGATTGGCTGATGGCAAATTGTGTTGATAAATTCAAACTGTTCATACAAATTTTGAGAAAAACAACCTTTTTCTCTGATACTGATACTTTTCTGATAGATTCTGATAAAATTCTGATACTGAAAAAAAAATCCTGATACTGAAATAGTGCTAAAATACTGATTACACTGAAGCTAAAGTAACAATTCATCACTCTCTGTATAATATCTGCATTTGAGTCCACAGTGATTAACCCTCACATTTTTGTTGAATTTTTTGAGCATGGACATACACTGAGTACGTCATGTTACATTAACAGCCGCATATATGACATAGTTTTCTCCGGTAGCTTTCTGAAAGAAACAAAACATGAATAACATGAATTAAAACTAAAACTGTATATATATATATATATATATATATATATATATATATATATATATATATATATATATATATATATATATATATATATATATATATATATATATATATATATATATATATATATAATTATAATTAAAAGGATTGCAAGAAAACTAACAGACTGTTGGTATATGGGGTACACTGGGGCTAAACAAACCTTAAAGGGGTACTTCACCACTGGAAAGATCAATGTGTAGGGTTTAAATTTAAATTATTTTATGTAGTAGAAATGTGAAATTATTTTAGAAATTGGTGCTGACTGAGAAAAGCTCCTACTTCAGACTCTAGTCTCGTCTATCCTCTGGCCAAAAAAATCCTCAGATGACACTTTTTTTTGTGTCATCTTATGTTTTTTAGATAAAAAAAATATATATATATATCTCATCTCAGGGGGACATGAGGGAGGAAAGCACAATCATTCAAATATATTGCCGGGTTCACTACACCCCTAGTGTATGATTGTAGAATTTTTTTTTTTATTGAATATTTATGGAGCAACAGATTTTGTGTGAACATAAATCAAAGTGGTTTATTTTGATAAAAAATCTTATAAATGTGAGGTGGCAGGGTGTACACATGGTATACACATTAATTATACAAAATAATGAAGCACTTTCAAAATCACTTTACCAAAGTTTGCACTATTTTCTGTTTATTTTGATAAATAAAAGGATTAAATATGTTAAATATGTGGCTTATTTAAGGAGACACCCCTCTGCAGCCTGTAGCATGATGACGTAGCTGGATCAGATCCAATACATACTGGATGGTGGATCGTTATGGCGACGTCATTCATACCGATCTCTGGGTTAACTTAATGCATGCGCTGGTCTTAAGTGACATGTATGATCAATATTGTAGATGATGTTCTAACCTGTGTAGTAGTACTGATAAATAGTAGGATAACAAGTAATTATTGATGAATAAGTCATCTTTTCATAAATGTGATCCTATTTTATTTTTTATTTTTTTTTATTTTTTGCGCATGTCCCCAGAACTCTACTGCGCAAGCGAATATGACGTCATCAAATTGTGAATGAAACCACCGCGCATGCGCGTCCAGTACGTGTTGGATCTGATCCAGTACGTCATCGTGCTACAGGCTGCAGCGAGGACTTCTTGTATTTAAGGGCGAAAATTGTCCAGATACAGTTTTACAGGTCCATTTACAACCCTAGAAAATATCCCTAGGATGTAATGCTCTGTTTTTGCCTTATTTGGAAGAGTCATGAATATTAATATTGAGCTCTGCTTTGATTGGCTTATTTCAGTAGCTCACAGCTCACAGCAGTTCAGTTGTGTAGCTAAGCGGCTCGTGAGTCCGGACCATAGACGAAAAAAAAAAATGGAATTAGTGTCCGTGACGCCGTCACCCATAGGGTTCCAAATAAATCGTAGAGGCGAGCAGGTCCGTTGCCATCTTGGAGTCACACCCAGATAACAGAAAATGGGCAAAGAGGCGGGATGTGGGCGGAGCTTATGAGACGCAATGACTATAGATGGCGGATAAATGGCTATCCACCTGTCACTCAAAGTAACACTGCCCTTAATTATGCAGAAATGTAAGGCTTCATATAATGTAAACGAATGAGTTCAAAATGAAAAATTCACCCTCACAGTTGTCTTCTGGAGCCTGTCCCTAGTGGCCAGTTTAGGAATTGCAGTTTACATTACTTCCGCATTGGCTTTAAAGGGATCCCCTGGTGTTGAGACTTGTATGGCTTAATATAACATAAATGATGTCTCTTACTGAATTATGTGGTAGAAAACCCATGAAAGATCTACGTTATTTAAAAAATCGATTTTATATTTGGACCATGGGCGGCGCCATTTTGTTTGCGTTCTAGGTTGATGACGTAGAATGGTTGAACTCCTCAATCAGCTGGCGTTACCCGTAGCTATTTTTACCACAACGCAACTCGAAAATTGTTTCAGAGTTAAACAAAACCAATGAATTGCTTTGTAATTGTACTTAAAACACACTCAAACATACATGTGCACACAAACTCACCTACACAAGTCACAAACAGATCGGCGGCCGGGCACACACACTTGAGAGACTGCGCTGTCTCAATCGAGATGTTGGGCTGCTCAGTCTCCACGACAGGGGCTGAATCCGAAATCGACCCCCTATACCCTGAAATAGGGCATTATTTGAAGGGACGGCCATTTGTAGTGTTGTCCGACATCATAGTGGACATGTTCGAGTGCAGTCATTCAGTCTCACGTTGCACCGCAATAACGAGTGTACAGCCGATTTACACACAACAGCTGTCCGACTTCACGCACTCGATCGTCTTCATTCACTCCTTCAAGTTGTATTCACGAGTTCACACTTACAAATAATTCAGATAGAATAAATGGTATGCGTATTTGGCGTGCTGTCCGAGGAGAGGGCTCCGAGCTCGGTATTTGGCCCGAACCCAGAGTACTCCCCCCGTATTTCTGGTTAGGAAAGTTAACCAGGTGCGTGTGAGGTAGAAGGGGTGGTGGAGGGATGCTGCAAACTTTGTCAAGGAACGTTGGTGAGTTGACTGGGTATTTATGTGATCCTCCACTTGAGCTGATTGGTAGACATGTTGATTACTGATTGTTGTCAGCTGGTTGGAATGACATCATGATTAGGTAGATCATTTGAACGTGCTTCTCCCGAACTTAGTTTTTTAAGAAACATCATTTCACGAGTTCACACTTACAAATAATTCAGATAGAATAAATGGTATGCGTATTTGGCGTGCTGTCCGAGGAGAGGGCTCCGAGCTCGGTATTTGGCCCGAACCCAGAGTACTCCCCCAAAAAATTGCTACTAGCATAGGACAGCAGCCAGTAAATGATGTTGAAGCCCCCCAAAAGTTGCAGAGCATGAACTGGTGCCAATCGAAGGGGGGGATAGTCACTGGATCGGGAGATCTTGTTCATTATTGTCTGAGGTTTGTATGGTCGTGATATCAGAAAGGTGAACCTCGTTGGTAGTCAGCTGGGGTGGTTGCGTGTAGGCGAGAGGAGATAGCAGTGCTGTGGCAGTGGAGACGAGCTGTTTCAGCATACTTTCAAACGTATCCAATGAGCTGGCTGTACAAAGAATTAGGCTCCTGTAGGAGTTGAGAAGATGACACTGCTGTGGGGGTGGGACAAGTTTGGATGGAGGAACAGAACTCCTGCGGGAGTGAGGTTTGTGATACTGCTGTGGCAGTGGAGATGAGCCCTTTTAAATCTGCTTTCCAAACTATCCGAAGACCCAGTTGTACAGAGAATTGGGCTCCTGTGGGGTGGAGAATGTGAGACTGCTGAGACAGTGAAACAGGTTTTGAAAAGACGTATCAGAGCTCCTGCGGGAGCGAAATTGACTATAACTGCTGCGGCAGAGGATACGAGACGTTTCAACTTGCTTTCCAACTATCCAAACGAACAATTTGCACGGATGATTGGGCTCCTGTGGGAATGGAGATGACGACATTGCTGTGGTATTGAAACGAGTTTCAATAGAGTATGGGGCTTTGCGAGAGCCGAGTTGTCGATACTGCTGCAGCCGTGGAGACGAGCCATTTTAACTTGTTTTTCGAAACCAGTGAGCCGGGTTGGACGTAGAACTGACACTCCTGCGGAAATATGGAGAAATCACTGCTGCGGCAGTACAAGCAAGTTGAATGGAAAAAAACGGAACTCTTGCGGGAGCTGAGGCGGTATCACTGCTGTAGCAGTGGAGGCCTTTGGGTGGAGGAACTGGCTTCTGTTGGAGCGGAGGAGATGACACTGTTTTGCAGTAAAGTCGGTTGGAGAAACTGGGCTTATGCTGGAGCAAATGAGATAACACTACTGCGGCAGTGAGAACTAGCTGGATGGAAAAGCTTAGCTTCTGTTAGAACGGAGGAGATACTGCTGCGGCAGTGAGAGCCAGCTGGATGGGGAATGCTGAGCTTCTATTGGAGTGGAGGAGATAACACTGCTACGGCAGTGAAAACCAGCTGGATGGAAAAGCTTAGCTTCTGTAAGAACGGAGGAGATACTGCTGCGGCAGTGAGAGCCAGCTGGATGGGGAATGCTGAGCTTCTATTGGAGCGAAGGAGATAACACTGCTGCGGCAGTGAGATCCAGCTGGATGGGGAATACTGAGCTTCTATTGGAGCGAAGGAGATAACACTGCTGCGGCAGTGAGAGCCAGCTGGATGGGGAATAATGAGCTTCTATTGGAGCGGAGGAGATAACACTGCTGCGGCAGTGAGATCCAGCTGGATGGGGAATACTGAGCTTCTATTGGAGCGAAGGAGATAACACTGCTGCGGCAGTGAGATCCAGCTGGATGGGGAATACTGAGCTTCTATTGGAGCGAAGGAGATAACACTGCTGCGGCAGTGAGAGCCAGCAGGATGGAGAATCCTGAGCTTCTGTTAGAGCGGAGGAGATAACAGTGCTGCGGCAGTGAGAGCCAGCTGGATGGAGAATCCTGAACTTTTGTTAGAGCGGAGGAGATAACACTGCTGCGTCAGTGAGAGCCAGCTGGATGGAGAATCCTGAACTTCTGTTAGAGCAGAGGAGATATTGCTGCGGCAGTGAGAGCCAGCTGGATGGAGAATCCTGAGCTTTTGTTAGAGCGGAGGAGATAACACTGCTGCGGCAGTGAGAGCCGGCTGGATGGAGAATCCTGAACTTTTGTTAGAGCGGAGGAGATAACACTGCTGCGGCAGTGAAAGCCAGCTGGATGGGGAATACTGAGCTTCTGTTAGAACAGAGGAGATAACTGCTGCGGCAGTGACAGCCAGCTGGATGGAGAATCCTGAGCTTTTGTTAGAGCGGAGGAGATAACACTGCTGCGGCAGTGAGAGCCAGCTGGATGGAGAATCCTGAGCTTCTGTTAGAGCGGAGGAGATAACTGCTACGGCAGTGACAGCCAGCTGGATGGAGAATCCTGAACTTTTGTTAGAGCGGAGGAGATAACACTTCTGCGGCAGTGAGAGCCAGCTGGATGGAGAATCCTGAGCTTCTGTTAGAGCGGGGGAGATACTGCTGCGGCAGTGACAGCCAGCTGGATGGAGAATCCTGAACTTTTGTTAGAGCGGAGGAGATAACACTGCTGCGGCAGTGAGAGCCAGCTGGATGGAGAATCCTGAGCTTCTGTTAGAGCGGAGGAGATAACTGCTGCGGCAGTGACAGCCAGCTGGATGGAGAATCCTGAACTTTTGTTAGAGCGGAGGAGATAACACTTCTGCGGCAGTGAGAGCCAGCTGGATGGAGAATCCTGAGCTTCTGTTAGAGCGGGGGAGATACTGCTGCGGCAGTGACAGCCAGCTGGATGGAGAATCCTGAACTTTTGTTAGAGCGGAGGAGATAACACTGCTGCGGCAGTGAGAGCCAGCTGGATGGAGAATCCTGAGCTTCTGTTAGAGTGGGGGAGATACTGCTGCGGCAGTGACAGCCAGCTGGATGGAGGATCTTGAGCTTCTGTTAGAGCGGAGGAGATAACACTGCTGCGGCAGTGAGAGCCAGCTGGATGGGGAATACTGAGCTTCTGTTAGAGCGGGGGAGATACTGCTGCGGCAGTGAGAGCCGGCTGGATGGAGAATCCTGAGCTTCTGTTAGAGCGGAGGAGAAAACACTGCTGCGGCAGTGACAGCCAGCTGGATGGAGAATCCTGAGCTTCTGTTAGAGCGGAGGAGATAACACTGCTGTGGCAGTGAGAGCCAGCTGGATGGAGAATCTTGAGCTTCTGTTAGAGCGGAGGAGATAACACTGCTGCGGCAGTGAGAGCCAGCTGGATGGAGAATCCTGAGCTTCTATTAGAGCGGAGGAGATAACACTGCTGCAGTGAAAAATTTGAGGTGGGTTCCTGCGGGAGTGACTGGAGAGATGCTGCTACGGCAGTGAATATTATTGATTCATTTAGTGAATTTGGTGATGTTGAATTGGAGTGGATGTGGTGATCCTGTAGGATTGAGTGTATGGAAACAAGCTGAAGCTGAAACAATTTTAGCTGATGAGGGTCTGTTGGGCTTCTTTGATGTGGGAGCGATTGGAGCGGATGTAGCTCTTGAAAGCCTCTGACGACCAGCGACCAAGTTTTTGGATCTGGCGCTGGGAGAGACCTTTTTGAGCAGTTGTGGTTGCTGCACCTATGCGTAATGAATGGCTAGAATAGTTGTCTGCCGAGATGCCGGATAGAATCAGTATAGACTTGAGGTGTTTTTGGAACCAGAAACGTGTGACAGGGCGGTTAGCATCGTCTGTGAAGAGTGGTTCAGATAAAAGTTTAGTCTGCAAACTTCTGAAATGTAGGTTGGCTAAAATGGATTGATACGGCTGGATTGGTGATGGAAGGTTGAAAATGTAAATGGATTGCCCTTTTTTCATTTGATCCGTCTTGCTTTGTTTGATGAAGTAAGAGATTGTTTCGTCATCTAGCACTGCTAGGTCTGAAATTATAGGATGAAGCTTTGGGTTGAAGGTGGACGTGATGGTAATTTCTGAGCTTCTGAGAAAACCGGAGCAAGCCAATATAAACATTGCATCCAGAGTGCGGGCAGTATTGGTGGAGTGGTAGCCTTGGCGGAGGGTAGAGATACATTTGGTAAGTATGTCTAGAGTTATTGGTTGTCTGCGTGGGTGGGTTGAGTTTTTTGGATGCCTTTGATGAGCATGGATGTTTGTGAATTGGTTATTTCTGGAGAGGGCAGACCAAACACAAGTTTGTTGAATTCAGCTTAGATGACCCTTGATGGAGCTGACTTGGAGGTTCTTGATGCTGTTGAAATAAGATATGAATGAAGTGATGGTAAGCAAAGAATAATCTGGAAAATTCAGCTTGGATATGGAGTGAAAAGACTTGAAACACTTCCATGCAGTTAGGTAGGATTGGAGGGTTCTGGGGGAAACAGCTTGAAGGATGGAATTGAGAGAAGCGTCAATGAGGGGTCTCAATGGGTGGTTTATGGGAATATTAGCTCTCAATACTTTGGTACTGGGGTTGGGAATGGGAATGGGTCCGCCTCTGGCGCCAACAGCCTGAATTTCTGTGAGGATCTGTGCTCTAATGTTGCTGGCGACAGGGGGCAGTTCCAAGGCTGTAGCATTCGGCGGGAAGGGCATCTGTGTTGCAGAAAACGGGGGGCAGAAAACCGCTTGCGGAGGCAACCTCTCGTTTCGGTCGGTCCCCGACAACGGAGGAATGGGAAAAAAGGGGAAAGAGGAAAGCTAAGGAGGACAAAAAGCAGCTGGGCCTGCACCGCTAGCGGAGGCAGCCTCGCGCTAGAGTTTGATGGTGGGGCTGCAGGCCAAGGGAAGGGGTGAAGATGGAACATCACTGCTTCTGTGGTGGAGAAAAAGTTAGATGGAACAAAATGGAAAAGCTTGTTTGTAAAACCATAATGGGACTCTTATTTTGAAAGAGACCCATTTGGGTCCAACTCTTATTAAATTTAGCATACAACATTACAATATAATCACATTAAAGAAAACAGTCCTGGTTCATAAGAACTTGGCGCCATACATTGATTGTAAATATTCTGAAACTGTAATAATCTGAACGCAACACGGCGCCACATTCAAAAGTTTAATCACAATTAGGAAGATGTGATGTATGTTTCTGTCTCCAAAAAATAAGATGGCTTAAATAATCATTATGCTGTATTGTCAACATTTAAGTTACTTAGCCTCACGATACATTCATTCGCTTTGCGAGCGAGTAAATTTATTGTTCATCACCACGGCAAATGCACTTTGTGTGTGACAAGTTTCTGTCTGTTGTACACAGAGGCAGCAAGATCACAACAAAGCTTGATGCGTGCCGGAACTATGTTATTTAAGATACATTTCTATTTCTTGGGACAGGAGCTGTTGTAGCTGTCCTGCTGCAAGTCTGTGCAGTGTGCACTCTTTACAGTGTCTGAGCGCTGCTCAAACAATTGACTCCTCATTGATTGAATTGTGGCAAAGACCACATTACACTTTGGAAAAAACAGGAATTCTTTTACCGTGATGTTGAGGAGCCATTGGTTTGAAATAATGCTGATGAAAAGCGGCCAAAAGGGGCTTTAGGTAGCTTAGGAATTTGTAAGGAAAGTTTTGTAGCATTGTAGCATAGCTTCAAGCAGCGTGTGGAGCCATGTTGACAGCGTGGGTAGAAAAAGTGACCTGCCAGAATGCTGCAAACTTTGTCAAGGAACGTTGGTGAGTTGACTGGGTATTTATGTGATCCTCCACTTGAGCTGATTGGTAGACATGTTGATTACTGATTGTTGTCAGCTGGTTGGAATGACATCATGATTAGGTAGATCATTTGAACGTGCTTCTCCCGAACTTAGTTTTTTAAGAAACATCATTTAGTGAACAAAAGTAGCGAAAGTAATTTGTGTCTTAAAAGTGAAAGTTTAAAGACTGAGGTTAATTCACTGAGCTTGTGCTCAAACTTTAATGCACAAACCAATCCCATGCATCATCACCAAAACATCCTGCCTCTCTTCCTCACGTTACCCTATCCCATGGTCCTATACCTAGATAGTTCCCTCTGCTGGTCACATTAGGCATTACAGTTAATCTACTGCATATCAACAGTCTATCTATGATATCAACACAGGGAATAGTGATTGAGGGTTATGTATGCGCGCACGCAGTGCGTGTGTGTGTGTGTGTTCGCGCCGATCTGTTGGGGTGTGTGTGTGTGTGTGTGTGTGTGTGTTTGCGCCGATCTGTTGGGGTGTGTGTGAGTCTGTATGAGTCTGTGTGAGCGAGAGAGTTTGTGTGCACATGTATGTTTGGGTGCGTGAAGTCGGACAGCTGTTGTGTGTAAATCGGCTGTACACTCGTTATTGTGGTGAACGTGAGACTGAATGACTGCACTCGAACATGTCCACTATGATGTCGGACAACTCTACAAATGGCCGTCCCTTCAAATAATGCCCTATTTCAGGGTATAGGGGGTCTATTTCGGATTCAGCCCCTGTCGTGGAGACTGAGCAGCCCAACATCTCGATTGAGACAGCGCAGTCTGTCAGGTGTGTGCGCGCCCGCCGATCTGTTTGTGACTTGTGTAGGTGAGTTTGTGTGCACATGTATGTTTGAGTGTGTTTTAAGTACAATTACAAAGCAATTCATTGGTTTTGTTTAACACTGAAACAATTTTCGAGTTGCGTTGTGGTAAAAATAGCTACGGGTAACGCCAGCTGATTGAGGAGTTCAACCAATCTACGTCATCAACCTAGAACACAAACAAAATGGCGCCGCCCATGGTCCAAATATAAAATCGATTTTTTAAATAACGTAGATCTTTCATGGGTTTTCTACTACATAATTCAGTAAGAGACATCATTTATGTTATATTAAGCCATACAAGTCTCAACACCAGGGGATCCCTTTAAGAGAGATCTCGAGAGGTTGCCGTTTGGTCCCAAGGCTGCAGCACCCCTCTCAGAAACTGAAGCCTCCGCACCTCGATCGCCCCCAGGTGGCCGGTCCCAGTATAGTCGCCCCTCCGTGTTTTCTAATGGACGCGAGGCAAACTAAACAATAAAATTACACTTCAAATATTTTTTCCCCAAAGATAGTTTATGTCATTGTAGGCAGTTATCATCACGGTGATTTCAATTCAAGTGTTCGTTTTTTAAAATACGTTTAGTTTTAGTTAGTTAATTGATGCTATAAAATGGGGGTGGGGGGTGTGACGTCATGATTGACAGCTGAGATCGACGTCTTCTCTGAGTGAAGTTGTCACTGAGGCACTAACAGACTTTTTTGGGGGATTTTTGAGAGCAGATTGGAGCTTTAGCTTTAATTTCTATATTTCCATAACTGTTTATTTCACACCAACATAATTAATTGTTCAGAATCTGTGAGAGTGTGGGCGGGCTTTTGATATCGCGGCTGTACTTCCTGCTCTACTTCCTGCGCTCTACTGCGCAACTCCTGTCTCGAAATCGCTACTGCGCAGACTCCGGTCCCAAGATGTCAGCGCCGTGCAGAGTGTCTGAAAGCTTCAAATCTGGTCAGCGGAAACAGATGAAGTCGCGTCGTCCATATTTTTTTTATGGTCTATGGTCCTGACAGAACAACTTAGTAGTTTTAGCTGTGGTACCAAAGGGAATCAAGATTTGGAAAATCTCACTGGTATCTATACACTGTAAAAAAAAAATAATTAAAAAATAAGTTACCTGGTTGCCTTAATTTTGAGTTCATTGAAATTAAAAAATTGAGTTAATACAATGAATATTTTTGAGAATCGACAAGCTTTATTCAAATATTATTCAAAGATTTTGTAAGCATATTGGGTTATTGTGTGTTTTATTTGTGATGATGCAGTGAAACATGCCAAATTGTGTTATTTTCATGATTTATCAAATGTTTTATGTGATTCAGATACAATAATATTTTAGTCTCTATTTATTAAACTATTTTCCTTCATTGTATCAACTCAATTTTTTTATTTCAATAAACTCAAAATTTTAAGGCAACCAGGTTACTTTTTTAAGTTAAACTAACAATTTTTTTTCCAGTGTAGGGTGTCATAACCTTATTTATTAAAATGTAAGGATAGATGGGTCAAAAACAACAACTATTCTATTTATTACTTTTTTGTGATGGGGCTAGTAGTTACCGAAATGTAATCATTGAATTCATCGAATCGGAAGAACTGAATTGATTCCCAGCCCTATGAAATATTAGATCAAATTAGCACAAACAATTTTGCGTTGCTGTTCATAATTATGTCAAGGGTCAGACAAATTTCCAAATGTTTTGCCATGTGCTACTGCTATGGAAAGTTTTTGTTTTTGCCATCTAGTGTTTCAGAGGGAATAAAATAAGCAAAAAGGATTTTATACACACACACACCTCAGTCTGTTATATTTCTTATAATCCTTTTTTACTATAAACACACTGTAAATCAAAATATGGCTCAAAACAACAGTTTGAATAAAGAGACAGTTACAAGCACAGAGGACAAAGATAGCGGGAAAACATGACCTATTTGGTCAGATTGTTTAGAAAGACTTTCTAAAGTTACTTATAACTTCTACCAAAAGGGAGTGCCTTCAAGCACAGAATCATTTTTGCCTTTTGAAATAGTTTTTTGGGAATTTTGGGGAATTTTCAGCACTTTCATTTTTGTTTGTTCATTGTTAATGTAGGTGGTGGTCCCGGCACTGATTTTCTTGCATTTGATTCAGCTGCCATTGAATCAGAGTTGATAACACATGCTTTTGTGACTTGATGACTTACACAATGCGTCACTGTCTGAGTCTCTGTTACAGTTGTCTGTTGCTTTGCTAATACTCAATCTTGGTAGACTGAAAACCTCAACCCTCCCTAAACCCTGCTTGGCCTAAGAAGTGAGAGCACATGTTTGTATGCTGAAGTTTCTAAAGTTGTCTGATATATACTGAGCCTTGGGGCTTACCATGTAATTTTGAAACCTAAGCATGAAAAGTGCAAGCAAAAACAGACATTAAGCAAAATGGAGCGCTTTAAAATGTTTAAAAATATCTTGCTTGTCTAAAGGCCACATCATGCGCAAAGTACGAATGCTAACATCAGCACAGGATGACAGATGCTGCTTCATCACGTGTAAGCGAAAACAGCTCTTTTGCAAGAATGTGTGGTAAAAGCTGAGGTTTCCCGATACAGTATCTTACCGTACTGTGAACACTGCGTGCACGAAATGTTGTTTTGGAATACAGTACATCTTCCTCACAAGTCTGGACTGTTTTAATAATAATAATCACATTTTCACACTGATATTGTGGCACATCCTTTGAACACTTAATTTCACTTAATTTGAACCAAGAATGTTTATATAACTGGATGAAATATGATATACTTGCCCTGTTGTGTTGCTTGTTTAAGCTTCCTTCTGAAAAAGATTTTCACCACCACAGCTGATAGAACCAGTAGAATCACCAAACCAACCAATATTCCCACCCAATGTAATGGGCGCAGTTCTGTATTGAACAAGCATAAAATAATAATGAATAATTATCAATGAGTCCTGCAATGTTTGATTTTAACAAATACATTAACCAACTTATCACACTTAATGTTTAAAAAAAAAAAACCTACAGTAACTTTTTTTAAACGAAATTCACAATCTGTAATATTACCAATAAAATCACTGCTGCCGTACCTTCACATGTGTGACAGAGATCCGTGATGTCCAGATGTGTGGTGTGGTTTCTGATGGGATTGTTGAGCACACAGCTGTAGGTGTTTTTATCCTGATATTCCACCTCCAGAGGTAGAGAGAGACTGATGCTGAGATCAGACACACTGATGCTGGACAATAAACTGTTTCCTTTGAACCAGGAGAGAGTCACATGACTCACATTCACAGCTGAACACACCAGTGAACATCTGGACTCTGATGATGATGATGATGATGATGGCGAACAGTCTAAAGAGTCTCTAGCGATGACAGGAGCAGGTAGAGGAGCTGGAAATATTAGATAGATTAAAATAGTGAAATGATACTTAGAAAAGCAACTACAAAACAAGATATAGAAATATATTCTAATAATAAAAGACGTCAAGTTGTTGAGTTGTTCTCATTTTGTTCGTGTTTGTGTGTGTACACATGTTTTCTAGCCTTGTGGGGACTTCAACCTGCATACTCATGGGGACTCGTGTCACTGTGGGGACCTAAATTGAGGTCCCAATGGGTACAAAAGCTTATAAATCATACAGAATGAGATTTTTTGAAAATGTAAAAAATGCAGAATGTTTTGTGATGTGTAGGGTTAGTGTAGGGGGATAGAACATACGGTCTGTACAGTTTAAAAACCATTACGTCTATGGTGAGTCCCCAGAAAGATAGCACACCAGACATGTGTGTGTGCGTGTGTGTGTGAGTGTGAGTGAGGGCACACCGTGTTTGGTCTTAATATTTCACTATTCAAAAAATATTAATGGAGTTAATTAACAAAAGTTCACTATGTTTATTTAATCCCACTAGCAAAAAAGTTGCTTACAGTTACTTTAATGACAGCCGTTCTGATTTCATTTGATTTACTCACCATATACAGTCACATTAAAACTCTTGTATGAGATCCGAGTGTTGCTGATGACGGTTAGTTTATAAAGTCCAGTGTGTTCAGATCTGATGTTTCTGATAGTCAGAGATCCAGTTTGACTGTCCATCTGGAGTCTGTATCTGAATGTCTCATTACTGTTATACGTATTAATGATCTGCTTATGGATTTCAGCGATACGAGTCTCTGAATTGTCAACTTTAAACACCCACAGTATATGATAATCTCTCTTTACTTCAGTAACATCAGAGTTTAGAGTGACAGAATCTCCCTCAGTCACTGACACTGATTTCACTGCATCTGTATCTGCAAACACACCTGAAACAAAGAAGGAATATTGTTTGTGCCTTGTGGTGTTTTTTCAATATTTTATTTTTATTTTTTTACAATTTTACATGGCAAACCCCAACAATTCCACATGAGTTAACACTGTTAAAAAGACTTATTACACGGCTCTGTGAAATACTTGATTCTGATTGGTCAATTGCGCATTCCAGCGGTATTTCCAGATAACACCCGCTCATACGGGCACTACGAGTTATCTTGACCGGTACTACTTCTATGCTTAACGCTGGCGCCATCTTGTGGATGTTAAATACTTAAACGGCCATGGCTACAATGAAAGACTTCAAGGCGGGTTTCCTTTATAAAGTTTTAAATATGGATATTTTTCTTACACAAACGCATCGATTCGAATCAGAAGGCTCTATTAACCCATCGGAGTCGTGTGGAGCACGTTATTTGGCGGACAGCTGCATTTTTATGGACTTCAAAAACAGCTACAACAACTGCTTGGATTAACGTTAGCCTGGACTTTTTAAATATAACTCTGATTGTATTTGTCTGAAAGAAGAATGTCATATACACCTATGATAACTTGAGGGTGAGTAAATCATAGGCTTGGTTTCATTTTTGGGTGAACTAACCCTTTCAGCATTCATTTTCAACATTTAGCAGCAATAGATAAAGGCTTAAAGCAGTTTGGAACTGTTTTTCTTCGCGGAAGCTTTGTGTAAGAGCTAATAGAATATTTAATCTCAAGACAATATTTTGTGTCTAATTTATTTGAGAGTATTAGCTGTGTAATAAGCGGGATAATGTACACCCAGCCGATAGTTATCCCATAATAAACCCAGACAGAGTGATCAGGACCCCGACGCGAAGCAGAGAAGTAAGTCTAATAAGTCGAAGCGGACAAGTAAGTCTAATGAAAACTTACTTGTTTGTTTGTAAAAAAATTCATGAACTGAACTGCAACCATTTCTTTCCTTTCCTTTCACACATTCTCCAGATTCTGAACAACATACCGAACATGTCATTACCACACTGCCCTTCTGCCCTCACCGACTGAGGTGCCAGCTCTCTGTAACGCATTACAAACTACAATCCACATTACAGAAAGTGGTTGATCCGCAGAGTTAGTCATTTGATAGTTTGTTTTTGTATTTTTGTCAGTAATGTTTTGCTCCTGGTCTTCTATAGTGCTAAAAACTTGTGCAAAATATCCACGTTCTTGAAGATAATTAATTGGCTAATCAAATTATTGTATATGATCTGATCTAATATAAATAACACCAAATTTTCTGTTGTTGGCACACTTTGTAGACAAAAAACAATACACAAAAAACACGGAGTGGGAAAGAGAAAAGGGAGCCTAATGACCGTTCAACATTGCAAATATGGATTTAAAGCTCCAGCATACCAGTAGGTAAATTATCATAATATTTTGCAGACAGTGTGTCACACTTTAACTCCTGTAAAGTATATTTCCCATTATAACCAAAAAGTTAATACTTGTTAAAAAAATCTCTTCAGCAAACTTTGTAGCTTATATTCTTTGTTTGCTTTGATAAATATAATTATTATTTTCAATAAATATTCAAATATGCAAATTTGGATTAAATGAGATCCTATAATAATTTAATTAAGCTTTGCAGTGGTAACAAATAAAATTAAAGCTGCAAGCAGCATTTAGCGGGGTTCAAGCTTTTAAGGCCTTTTAATCACAGAGGCATTAAAGACATTAAGTTTATTTATACTGAAATAATAGATGGAAAAGTCCATTTACAGCCAATATAGGCAATTTACCATACACTGATAAAAATGACTTTGTGGTATGGTAAAATCTATTACATTAATTAATGTAATTATTACATTGTAAAATCAAGTTTAAGTTGGAACTATATATCTTAGGTAAAATGTACAGTCTATTCATGTAATAACTTAACTGAGAAAAAAGAGTGAATTTTATCATATATTTACAAATAATATTTAATGTTTTATAGTCACAGCACATGCACCTACAATATTAAGTAAAGTTAAATCTGAAAAGCAAAGTGCATTTGAAAATGCACACAGATTTTTCGCAAAGATCCCACTTGTTCAGTGGTGGCAGAGATGGTCATTTCGGGATGTTGCTTTTTATGTGGCTGACTTATTCTCAATAAGTTTTGACTTTTAACTGAACGTGAGTTGTAATCACAATAACGATAGCTAAAGCTACATAAGCTCCTATTGAGAATTTAGAGAGTTTTTTTATGTCACCATTATGGCGATTAGTGTTTTCTTTAGTTGGGCAGTTTGATGACTTTTTAATGTTAATGTTTCTCTCATTGCTGTATCTGGGTTTGTTATGGCAAGAAAAGCAGAGAAAACACGATCAGATGCTTTTGGCCGCTTGATGATCAGAATATGATCATTGTGTAGTGGCTTAATTCACCAATCTTATACGTGAGTATGAGCAATATACTATTAACCTTGTTTTATTCTAGAAAAGATCCATCACAGTTTTAACCAGAAAAGTTAAATACGTATTATAACAGACTGTACACTAAGCACTTTGAACTCCTGCAAGCTTTTCTCACACACAGATATAAAGATTCAGCCTAAGAATCTCAACAATGGTGACATGCGTCCTGCCATAATGCATTCTGGGGGCATCATGCAAAACTCAGAAATATTAACAATGTTCACTTGGGTTTGTAATTGGATGCAATGGTAATCTGAGTGAAACTTACAATCTATAGATGAGTATTGCCAGTACAATTTACTTGTGTTTTTTACATAAAAAATAAGTGGTTCTAGTAAGTAAATATTACTTAGAATACCCCGAGTAAATATTACAAGCACTTTTTGTGTGGAAAAAGTTGCCTAGCTTTTTTTAAGTAAATGTCACTCCAAATTTTTTTCAGTGTAGGAAATGTATGGTTTTTAAAGCTTTTTCACAGTTATAGTGCTACCTATTGTCCGATCTCTTTAAAAACATTGCATGCTTCATCAGCATGTTATGCCACATGTACCCAACAATTTTCGTGAAGTTTTGAGTTTTCCCTTAGGATTTATAGGCTTTTGAGTGTATTTTGCCACGGCTCTTTTTGAAATGGCCCTGTTATAGCCATTCAAATGCAAAAGTTCAACTTTTTTTGATAGTTATTGATCTAAAGAGTCCAAAGAAATGTCCTTGACTGGTTTGGTTCTGATCGGGCAAAAAACCAGGGACAAGTTCACAAAAGTAGGTTTTTAACATAATTACAAATATTTAATTAACGATTTGATTGACAGCAATGGCCCTAGAGGCAAAGTTGTTCACCATGAGGAGATCTGTTATATGATATGCAATATTTTGTGGATGTGTGCAACACCACCTGATTACAGAGCCATAAACATAATAGGTGCTCAAATTTCATTGGCCTATGGTGGTCATGTTTTTTGAGATACGCCAATGTCCTCATAGACCTAAATGGTAGCTTGGGCCAAGACACCGCACACCAATTTTCAAGTCAATCGGACTAGTGGTCGTGTGGTTATAGCTGTTTTTGTGGTTTTTTCATGTTATAGCGCCACCAAGTGGACAATCATCGCAATTTTTTTCAAGTGACCGAAGTATGAGCTCATAGACATGTGACCCAACTTTTGCGAAAATATCTCTTTCCATGCACAAGTTATAGTAATTTTCGTAAAAGTGGCCCCCGACCAGTTGAACATTTTGGTTCCACTTAGCGACCAAGAATTGGAAAATTGAATTTTTTTCATAATTATTAAAAGTCTCCCTCCAAAGAACATTTCTACAGTGGTTTGGTTCCAATCAGGGAAAAGATGTGGGAGAAGTTTACAAAAGTAGGTTTTTCGAAAAAAACAAAATATCTCGAAATTGGCACCTGAAGGACGAGGCAATCCGAGGCATGCGTTTTGTCCGCCCCGAGCCAAGGATTCCAACGATATAAGACACTTGAGCCCACGCCTAACGGTTAAGGAGTTATGAGCCGTTTCGTACTTTTGCTCGCTGTAGCGCCCCCGTCAGGCCGATCGGGGCGTGCCTCGGTGGCGTAGGTAGTCGGTGTGAGTACCACCAGCCCTGAAAGTTTCAAGTCTCTGCGACTTACGGTTTGGTCTGCCCGATCAGTTTTAGATGGAGAATGATGCATCATGGGAAAATTAACAATAACAATAGGGTTTCAGCCCTTCAGGCTTGAACCCCTAATAAAAAGGGCATAAAAAGAGCCTTAAAAGGCCTATAAAAAAACAACGATAGGGTCTGAGAACTTGATTTTCGGGCTGCTGGTTACAAAAACTTTATCAAGCGTTTTGACATGCCCATCGGGGGGGAAAAATGTCGATTTTCATATTTTCAGCTCATTTATCATGCGAATGTGGTGCTTTTTTTAACCTTTAAAACTGTAAAACCTCTACCGATGGCCCGATCTCCGTAAAAGTTTGCACGCTTCTTTGGGATAATATGGCGCACGTCCTCAGCCGATTTGGTGAAGTTTTGCGCAGAGCAGACCCTTTTTCTGTCATTTAAAGGTCGTTTTGCACAGAATAATATGGAGCATTTTTCCCCTTTATAAGAGTTGAAGCACCACGTAAGTCTGCCAGCTTCTTTAGCATCACGTGACGCATGCGCACGCTTGATTTGGTGACGCTGTATGCAAATCAGGCAGGAAGAGGGCCGCTTTCAGCCATTGAATGGGATTTTCCATAGAAATGCATCATTTCGACAGCTTTTTAGTTGCTATAGCGCCACCGAGTGGCGGTCCGCCGTGTCCTTTTTCACGCAGCCACAGAGTGAGCTCTTACATAGGCGTGCTGAGTTTGGTGACAATATCTCGTTCCGTTGACGAGTAATAGCCAATTGAGTAAAAGGGGCCCCTCCCACCTCAAACGTTTCGCCGGCCCTTAGGGACCGTGAACCCAAATTTGCACTTTTTTTTAATAATTATTGACATTCAGACTCCAGAGAATCTGGCTGCGCTGGTTTGGTTCCGGTCGGGCCAAAAACCTAGGACTAGTTCGCAAAAGTAGGTTTTTGGAAAATGCCAAAATTCCCGAAATTTTTCCCAGGGTGACGAGGCAATCCGAGGCATGCGTTTTGTCCGCCCCGAGCCAAGGATTCCAACGATATAAGACACTTGAGCCCACGCCTAACGGTTAAGGAGTTATGAGCCGTTTCGTACTTTTGCTCGCTGTAGCGCCCCCGTCAGGCCGATCGGGGCGTGCCTCGGTGGCGTAGGTAGTCGGTGTGAGTACCACCAGCCCTGAAAGTTTCAAGTCTCTGCGACTTACGGTTTGGTCTGCCCGATCAGTTTTAGATGGAGAATGATGCATCATGGGAAAATTAACAATAACAATAGGGTTTCAGCCCTTCAGGCTTGAACCCCTAATAAAAAGGGCATAAAAAGAGCCTTAAAAGGCCTATAAAAAAACAACGATAGGGTCTGAGAACTTGATTTTCGGGCTGCTGGTTACAAAAACTTTATCAAGCGTTTTGACATGCCCATCGGGGGGGAAAAATGTCGATTTTCATATTTTCAGCTCATTTATCATGCGAATGTGGTGCTTTTTTTAACCTTTAAAACTGTAAAACCTCTACCGATGGCCCGATCTCCGTAAAAGTTTGCACGCTTCTTTGGGATAATATGGCGCACGTCCTCAGCCGATTTGGTGAAGTTTTGCGCAGAGCAGACCCTTTTTCTGTCATTTAAAGGTCGTTTTGCACAGAATAATATGGAGCATTTTTCCCCTTTATAAGAGTTGAAGCACCACGTAAGTCTGCCAGCTTCTTTAGCATCACGTGACGCATGCGCACGCTTGATTTGGTGACGCTGTATGCAAATCAGGCAGGAAGAGGGCCGCTTTCAGCCATTGAATGGGATTTTCCATAGAAATGCATCATTTCGACAGCTTTTTAGTTGCTATAGCGCCACCGAGTGGCGGTCCGCCGTGTCCTTTTTCACGCAGCCACAGAGTGAGCTCTTACATAGGCGTGCTGAGTTTGGTGACAATATCTCGTTCCGTTGACGAGTAATAGCCAATTGAGTAAAAGGGGCCCCTCCCACCTCAAACGTTTCGCCGGCCCTTAGGGACCGTGAACCCAAATTTGCACTTTTTTTTAATAATTATTGACATTCAGACTCCAGAGAATCTGGCTGCGCTGGTTTGGTTCCGGTCGGGCCAAAAACCTAGGACTAGTTCGCAAAAGTAGGTTTTTGGAAAATGCCAAAATTCCCGAAATTTTTCCCAGGGTGACGAGGCAATCCGAGGCATGCGTTTTGTCCGCCCCGAGCCAAGGATTCCAACGATATAAGACACTTGAGCCCACGCCTAACGGTTAAGGAGTTATGAGCCGTTTTGTACTTTTGCTTGCTGTAGCGCCCCCGTCAGGCCGATCGGGGCGTGCCTCGGTGGCGTAGGTAGTCGGTGTGAGTACCACCAGCCCTGAAAGTTTCAAGTCTCTGCGACTTACGGTTTGGTCTGCCCGATCAGTTTTAGATGGAGAATGATGCATCATGGGAAAATTAACAATAACAATAGGGTTTCAGCCCTTCAGGCTTGAACCCCTAATAAAAAGGGCATAAAAAGAGCCTTAAAAGGCCTATAAAAAAACAACGATAGGGTCTGAGAACTTGATTTTCGGGCTGCTGGTTACAAAAACTTTATCAAGCGTTTTGACATGCCCATCGGGGGGGAAAAATGTCGATTTTCATATTTTCAGCTCATTTATCATGCGAATGTGGTGCTTTTTTAACCTTTAAAACTGTAAAACCTCTACCGATGGCCCGATCTCCGTAAAAGTTTGCACGCTTCTTTGGGATAATATGGCGCACGTCCTCAGCCGATTTGGTGAAGTTTTGCGCAGAGCAGACCCTTTTTCTGTCATTTAAAGGTCGTTTTGCACAGAATAATATGGAGCATTTTTCCCCTTTATAAGAGTTGAAGCACCACGTAAGTCTGCCAGCTTCTTTAGCATCACGTGACGCATGCGCACGCTTGATTTGGTGACGCTGTATGCAAATCAGGCAGGAAGAGGACCGCTTTCAGCCATTGAATGGGATTTTCCATAGAAATGCATCATTTTGACAGCTTTTTAGTTGCTATAGCGCCACCGAGTGGCGGTCCGCCGTGTCCTTTTTCACGCAGCCACAGAGTGAGCTCTTACATAGGCGTGCTGAGTTTGGTGACAATATCTCGTTCCGTTGACGAGTAATAGCCAATTGAGTAAAAGGGGCCCCTCCCACCTCAAACTTTTTGGTGGCCCTTAGGGACCGTGAACCCAAATTTGCACTTTTTTTTAATAATTATTGACATTCAGACTCCAGAGAATCTGGCTGCGCTGGTTTGGTTCCGGTCGGGCCAAAAACCTAGGACTAGTTCGCAAAAGTAGGTTTTTGGAAAATGCCAAAATTCCCGAAATTTTTCCCAGGGTGACGAGGCAATCCGAGGCATGCGTTTTGTCCGCCCCGAGCCAAGGATTCCAACGATATAAGACACTTGAGCCCACGCCTAACGGTTAAGGAGTTATGAGCCGTTTTGTACTTTTGCTTGCTGTAGCGCCCCCGTCAGGCCGATCGGGGCGTGCCTCGGTGGCGTAGGTAGTCGGTGTGAGTACCACCAGCCCTGAAAGTTTCAAGTCTCTGCGACTTACGGTTTGGTCTGCCCGATCAGTTTTAGATGGAGAATGATGCATCATGGGAAAATTAACAATAACAATAGGGTTTCAGCCCTTCAGGCTTGAACCCCTAATAAAAAGGGCATAAAAAGAGCCTTAAAAAGCCTATAAAAAAACAACGATAGGGTCTGAGAACTTGATTTTCGGGCTGCTGGTTACAAAAACTTTATCAAGCGTTTTGACATGCCCATCGGGGGGGAAAAATGTCGATTTTCATATTTCCAGCTCATTTATCATGCGAATGTGGTGCTTTTTTTAACCTTTAAAACTGTAAAACCTCTACCGATGGCCCGATCTCCGTAAAAGTTTGCACGCTTCTTTGGGATAATATGGCGCACGTCCTCAGCCGATTTGGTGAAGTTTTGCGCAGAGCAGACCCTTTTACGGTCATTTAAAGGTCGTTTTGCACAGAATAATATGGAGCATTTTTCCCCTTTATAAGAGTTGAAGCACCATTAAAGTCTGCCAGCTTCTTTAGCATCACGTGACGCATGCGCACGCTTGATTTGGTGACGCTGTATGCAAATCAGGCAGGAAGAGGACCGCTTTCAGCCATTGAATGGGATTTTCCATAGAAATGCATCATTTTGACAGCTTTTTAGTTGCTATAGCGCCACCGAGTGGCGGTCCGCCGTGTCCTTTTTCACGCAGCCACAGAGTGAGCTCTTACATAGGCGTGCTGAGTTTGGTGACAATATCTCGTTCCGTTGACGAGTAATAGCCAATTGAGTAAAAGGGGCCCCTCCCACCTCAAACTTTTTGGTGGCCCTTAGGGACCGTGAACCCAAATTTGCACTTTTTTTTAATAATTATTGACATTCAGACTCCAGAGAATCTGGCTGCGCTGGTTTGGTTCCGGTCGGGCCAAAAACCTAGGACTAGTTCGCAAAAGTAGGTTTTTGGAAAATGCCAAAATTCCCGAAATTTTTCCCAGGGTGACGAGGCAATCCGAGGCATGCGTTTTGTCCGCCCCGAGCCAAGGATTCCAACGATATAAGACACTTGAGCCCACGCCTAACGGTTAAGGAGTTATGAGCCGTTTTGTACTTTTGCTTGCTGTAGCGCCCCCGTCAGGCCGATCGGGGCGTGCCTCGGTGGCGTAGGTAGTCGGTGTGAGTACCACCAGCCCTGAAAGTTTCAAGTCTCTGCGACTTACGGTTTGGTCTGCCCGATCAGTTTTAGATGGAGAATGATGCATCATGGGAAAATTAACAATAACAATAGGGTTTCAGCCCTTCAGGCTTGAACCCCTAATAAAAAGGGCATAAAAAGAGCCTTAAAAAGCCTATAAAAAAACAACGATAGGGTCTGAGAACTTGATTTTCGGGCTGCTGGTTACAAAAACTTTATCAAGCGTTTTGACATGCCCATCGGGGGGGAAAAATGTCGATTTTCATATTTCCAGCTCATTTATCATGCGAATGTGGTGCTTTTTTTAACCTTTAAAACTGTAAAACCTCTACCGATGGCCCGATCTCCGTAAAAGTTTGCACGCTTCTTTGGGATAATATGGCGCACGTCCTCAGCCGATTTGGTGAAGTTTTGCGCAGAGCAGACCCTTTTACGGTCATTTAAAGGTCGTTTTGCACAGAATAATATGGAGCATTTTTCCCCTTTATAAGAGTTGAAGCACCATTAAAGTCTGCCAGCTTCTTTAGCATCACGTGACGCATGCGCACGCTTGATTTGGTGACGCTGTATGCAAATCAGGCAGGAAGAGGACCGCTTTCAGCCATTGAATGGGATTTTCCATAGAAATGCATCATTTTGACAGCTTTTTAGTTGCTATAGCGCCACCGAGTGGCGGTCCGCCGTGTCCTTTTTCACGCAGCCACAGAGTGAGCTCTTACATAGGCGTGCTGAGTTTGGTGACAATATCTCGTTCCGTTGACGAGTAATAGCCAATTGAGTAAAAGGGGCCCCTCCCACCTCAAACTTTTTGGTGGCCCTTAGGGACCGTGAACCCAAATTTGCACTTTTTTTTAATAATTATTGACATTCAGACTCCAGAGAATCTGGCTGCGCTGGTTTGGTTCCGGTCGGGCCAAAAACCTAGGACTAGTTCGCAAAAGTAGGTTTTTGGAAAATGCCAAAATTCCCGAAATTTTTCCCAGGGTGACGAGGCAATCCGAGGCATGCGTTTTGTCCGCCCCGAGCCAAGGATTCCAACGATATAAGACACTTGAGCCCACGCCTAACGGTTAAGGAGTTATGAGCCGTTTTGTACTTTTGCTTGCTGTAGCGCCCCCGTCAGGCCGATCGGGGCGTGCCTCGGTGGCGTAGGTAGTCGGTGTGAGTACCACCAGCCCTGAAAGTTTCAAGTCTCTGCGACTTACGGTTTGGTCTGCCCGATCAGTTTTAGATGGAGAATGATGCATCATGGGAAAATTAACAATAACAATAGGGTTTCAGCCCTTCAGGCTTGAACCCCTAATAAAAAGGGCATAAAAAGAGCCTTAAAAAGCCTATAAAAAAAACAACGATAGGGTCTGAGAACTTGATTTTCGGGCTGCTGGTTACAAAAACTTTATCAAGCGTTTTGACATGCCCATCGGGGGGGAAAAATGTCGATTTTCATATTTCCAGCTCATTTATCATGCGAATGTGGTGCTTTTTTTAACCTTTAAAACTGTAAAACCTCTACCGATGGCCCGATCTCCGTAAAAGTTTGCACGCTTCTTTGGGATAATATGGCGCACGTCCTCAGCCGATTTGGTGAAGTTTTGCGCAGAGCAGACCCTTTTACGGTCATTTAAAGGTCGTTTTGCACAGAATAATATGGAGCATTTTTCCCCTTTATAAGAGTTGAAGCACCATTAAAGTCTGCCAGCTTCTTTAGCATCACGTGACGCATGCGCACGCTTGATTTGGTGACGCTGTATGCAAATCAGGCAGGAAGAGGACCGCTTTCAGCCATTGAATGGGATTTTCCATAGAAATGCATCATTTTGACAGCTTTTTAGTTGCTATAGCGCCACCGAGTGGCGGTCCGCCGTGTCCTTTTTCACGCAGCCACAGAGTGAGCTCTTACATAGGCGTGCTGAGTTTGGTGACAATATCTCGTTCCGTTGACGAGTAATAGCCAATTGAGTAAAAGGGGCCCCTCCCACCTCAAACTTTTTGGTGGCCCTTAGGGACCGTGAACCCAAATTTGCACTTTTTTTTAATAATTATTGACATTCAGACTCCAGAGAATCTGGCTGCGCTGGTTTGGTTCCGGTCGGGCCAAAAACCTAGGACTAGTTCGCAAAAGTAGGTTTTTGGAAAATGCCAAAATTCCCGAAATTTTTCCCAGGGTGACGAGGCAATCCGAGGCATGCGTTTTGTCCGCCCCGAGCCAAGGATTCCAACGATATAAGACACTTGAGCCCACGCCTAACGGTTAAGGAGTTATGAGCCGTTTTGTACTTTTGCTTGCTGTAGCGCCCCCGTCAGGCCGATCGGGGCGTGCCTCGGTGGCGTAGGTAGTCGGTGTGAGTACCACCAGCCCTGAAAGTTTCAAGTCTCTGCGACTTACGGTTTGGTCTGCCCGATCAGTTTTAGATGGAGAATGATGCATCATGGGAAAATTAACAATAACAATAGGGTTTCAGCCCTTCAGGCTTGAACCCCTAAATATTAAATGATAATTAAATTCTACATCTTTTCCTTCCTTTTGTCTCTATTAATTGGACACAGAGCAAGTCAACAGCCAGATTCTTTTTCCCTCCTTGTGTCAATGACCATCTTTTGGACAACTGTCAAGTCAGCAGTCTTCCCCAGTGTGTAGCCTACAGAACAGACTGAGAGACCATTTAAAGATCTTTGCAGGTGTTTTGAGTAAATAAGCTGATAAGAGTGTGGCACCAGGTGTCTTCAGGATTGAACCTTTTCACAATATTCGAATTTTCTGAGATTTGGGATTTTCCTTAGTTGTCAGTTATAATAATCAAAATTTAAATAAACAAACATTTGAAATATATCAGTCAGTCATTATATGAATGCATATAATATACATGTTTTACTTTTTGAATGGAATTAGTGAAATAAATACTTTTTTTGATGATATTCTAATTTTATGCCCAGCTCTGTAATTACACCAAAAACTGAATAAGCACTAAAGCCTAACAATTGTATTTTCAATATGACTTTAAAAGGTTTGTTATTCAATCTTTACGGTCTACTCAATCCCCATTTTTTTGTTTGCCACAGCCCTGAACACATGCTTTTTTTCCCTTAAGACTGAGCACACATTTCCTCCACCCATAGTCTACTAATGGCGAAATACAGAATGCATTGTGTGAAAATATACAAATGGCTACATTTAATACAAAATAAAAAAATACTTACCATGTGAGAGCCAAATCCACAGGCAAAAGAAGAAATACTTATGAAACATATTCAGAATTTTACAAATATCCGGAAAAAACTCCTCATGATTTAGTAGAGCGCGTTTTGCTTGATAAAATCCAAAAATGCACTAGACGAACTCCACGTAGTTATTAAAGTAAAACGTCTAAAACAAAAAAACAACATTTTGAAGAATTAAGTTAATAGAAGTAGCCTAGTACTTAAAGCTGTGAATTGTAACTATCGTTTCGCCAGATGGGATAAACAAAAGCCCGTTACAAAGTGGTTGAGCTTCGGCTGGTAAATAAGATATAGCCTATGCCTATTCACGATTCATCCATCCATTAAAAAACGCACATTTAGTTTCGCGAAAATTTTGAAAAATACAACTTTTTAAAAGTTGAGCCCAAAGCCCCAAACCCCAGTTCGCAGACTTCCAGATTTCAGTTTCTGGAACGCCAGCTCCTCCTCCAGCTTGAGTGAATGTTTGGTTCAGTTCCGTTCAGTTCTTGAGGCATCTTTACAGTAACGTGTATTAGAGGAAAATCAGCTCTTTCATCGACACAAACAGGATGAAAAAGGTGAGTTTTAACTGTTACAGTGCAGATTTTTGCATGATTATTTTGTCTTTGCTCTACTTGTGGTTTGTAGCTCTAAGCTTCCACTGCTTCCTGTCATTTTCCTCTCAGAAAAAAAACCTACATTTTTTCATATCACTCTATACCTATCAACTGAATGTATGTATGTTTTCCCCTCATCGAGTTCCTAGACCTGAGTTATAATTTATTACAGATTTTTGCTGAGCTAATAAATCACAGAATCGGTTTGTATATTATTACAAAGAAATGGTGATTAACAGCCCAGTCAAACCAGTGCAAAAAAAATTACATAAACTCTCATAAATCTCGAATGCTTTAGAACACACTTAAAACATTTTTTTCAAATAAGACACCTGGCAGATTATTGCTGAAGTGAAGAAAGTTTTACATTTTTAATGACTATTTTTATCAGGCCCGTATAACCTTATTGAGTAATCACATTCATTATGTTTTAAGTGTTCACAAAGCAAGTGCCAAAACTTTTATAAAAGTTTTGTAGTATTGCAATAAAGTAAAAAATGATTTAAAACAAACCCAAAATGTAATATTTTATCATTATAATAAGGCCTATAAAAATACATAGCCAACAAACATATGTTCCCTCCATCTGCCACCCTGACTCCTCATTATTGGCTGGTTACTATCTCAGCTAGGGATATGGAGGGAGTACTCTGGGTTCAGTCCAAGTCCAAGCTCGGAGCCCTCCTCATGGACAGCATCCCAAATATGCAGGGGCCTGGGACTGGGGGGATAAAGGGTACTGAGTAACCAGGGCCCGAGGCGGGGGCCTTAGAAGTCAGTTTTCTATATATACACATACATGGTACGGGGTACATTAATACATGAAATAGACATTTGTCAGCACCTTTTTTTTTTTTTTTTTTTTTTTATCAATTTATTCACTTTTTGAGCACAAATAAAATGTCTAGCTTTAAAGGGATAGTTCACTTTGAAATAAAATTTTGATATGTTTTAGCTTACCTCATGGGCATCCGAATTGTAGGAGTATTTGTTTCCCCAGCAGTTTCAACCAACCGTTCTTGTCTGTGCCTCACATAATGCAGGTCTATGGTCACCACCTCAGAGAGCATACACAGAGAAGTCCAAATTAAACAATCCCCCATCGTAAGTACACACTGATGGCCTAAGACACGAAACGAGCGGTTTGTGTAAGAAAAAGAACAGTATTTAAATCGTTTTTACCTCTTGTACATCACTACGTCCGACTGATCCGAGTGCGCGCGTGCGTGTTTCCTGTTGTGACATTCGTGCGTTCTGGCTTTAGTCTGCGCAAGCGCGGAAAGCGCCGGAAGTGGATCTCTCGCGCGTGTCCGTCTCTCATTGTTTACACAGAAATTCAGGAAGTGTTACCTTTCACTGTGCAGATCTAAACATAGTTAGACGTACAGGACATCGCAATGGAAGAAGATTTTGATATATTAACAGACAACGTTGAATTTTTTTCACAACCATATTTATTTGAACCAGAATACACTGATCAAGAACTCAGAGCGATGGAGGAAGCATCCGCTGCATCAGCACGTCTTCAAGCCTCAGAGAGAGATCTCTTCAAAATGGGTGGTGTTCTTGTAGCAAGTGTTGTGAGATGCCAACAGAAGTGGAGAGCATATGTTGTCATGAATGGAACATAGCAATGCCACAACTACAAGACAAAAATATATTTTAAACTTTACCAGTACTGGTATTCTAGCTTGATAGTGAGTACTTAAAGATATCTTATTTGTTTATATTCATACTGATAAAGTTCGATGTTTTATTACATGTGATTCTGACATGATATCACTACATGCACACTGCGCCTCTGAGGTAAATGTCTTCCAGCCGGGCGGTCGGTGAGGCGCGTTCATGTATTGTGGGGGCGTGGCTTTGGAAAGAGCCCAGAAGGGAGAAGGTGGAGTGAATGGAAATAATGAGCTGTCTTTAAAACAGTCGGGAGAGGTCTACAGACACTCAAATTTTATACTTTCTTTTTTAGAGTACTTACATTTTAATTATGTATTGATATATAAAGAAAGTTTAAATAATTTTGAAAAAAAAAAGTTTTTTAACCAATTCCTACCTACCCTACCTTTAAGGGGGGAGGGGGGGGGAATGCTGTTTCATGCATACTGAGCTTTTTACACTGTTAAAGACTTGGATTCCCATCCTAAACATAGTCAAAGTTTCAAACACTAATGTTGGACGTTTGATGGACGTTTTTTTTCGAGTATGGCTCGGCTTGACGTCGATAGAGCGGAAGGTCCTTGTATGAGCCGTACGGGCTCTTCTCCCGGAAGGGTGCGCGCGTTCGTGACTAGAGCGAGAGAGGAAATGCACTGCGCCCATAAACCATCGCTCAGCTGCAGATCCACTCGTCCGTGAACACTTCTGTCACGCCGCGTTCCACTTTATTCCAATGGGTGACGTCAGCGAGTAAACACACACAAATGTTGACTAAATACAGAACATACCACGGAGACGGACGTCCTGCTGTTGTTGCTTCTCCTGTTCAATTTATTTCAGCCTCCAGATCTGATTCTGGATCATATCTGTATTAGATGAATCTGATTGATAGCCACCATGGTTTATTTAGGGTTGTTTTTTTGACAAGCCAGACCCACATCAAGATGTTTGATCTGGAAACTCACCATAGACAGGGCTCAATCCGAGGGGCGGATAAACGGTTGTCTTTCAAACTCCCTCTGCACGCGATAGGATAGAGCTACAACCAACCAGAGCAACGAAGGTGAAGCAGAGCTTGTTGATAGATTAAACATTCGCCGTATCCGGACGGCAGCAAAACTCAGAACACATCTTCCCTTTTTAAGAATAACTTCAGTGCCGTTCTTTGTTCTTTTCTCAGAGAAAAGCTTAACTCCAAGTCTTCCAGAGTCCTGGTCAAAGCTGATTTGAAAGACCGCCGTTCGCCAGTTTCTGTGTTTACTAGAAGCACGCAAACGCAACTCGGCCGTCGTTATCATGGCCCCGCCCACCGACTCTATACACAATATGATTGGCCTGGCAAGAGTTAGGGGAATACAGCTCAGAAGAGTATTGAGAGTTGCTAGACGACACTTGCGGGCAGATTAAATTTGCTGCCGCTAGGGTGCGTCTAGATTTCTAGGCTAGTTTTCTTCTCCAAGCTTGAGGACGTCACCGCTTTGTGCACACTCGTCATTCATTAGCTCCGCCCACACGATACGCCTCCAGGCACTCGTTTTTTTCCGGAAAGACTCTGTACAGCCTATATTTATTTTATAAATATAATAAAACTAGACTTTTCGGAGATATGAAGGATGCAATACTACTCTATAGGTACTCAAGATTGACGAGATTGACTGAAACTGAGTGTTTCACCCCCCCTTTAAAATGTTTCTTCTAATATTTTTATTATTTAGGCCTATATTTCAATTTGTCTAGTAATTAAGGTTAAAATAGAGAATTCCAATTCAAAGAGGTAAATTAGAGTCATTTTGTTGCTTGAAAAAATAATTTTAATTTGTAATGCCATTATCCTTTGCCTTATGGTTCTTTAATAAATATACATGTATCTAATGTAGTTGCTCAAAAACAGTCTGCCATTTGAATAAATAGGCTATTTAGATAGGAACTGGCACTGAGAACGCCTCTGCGTGTCATGAAGCACTCGTGAAATCAGTCCAATGGCGTGACGGGACGTCAGGCGGGTGACGTCATTGACCAGGAAGCTATAAAGCGCCCCTGACCCAAACGATGTTAGCTTCTGATGTCTTCACAAGCTCTGTGTGAAATTGTCTCTGTCTATTTATTGTTGTTTGTCCAAAAAAAAAAAAAAAAAAAGCATATATAATGGCGAGCAGACATGTAGCCTATTTTTGATCGTGTTCCTCTCAGCTTCATTACGAGTGGGGATACACCCGACCCGATTAATGTGTTGTTTGTTTGGAGTGGCGAATGCTGCACGGTCAGCTCTAGTAAAAAGGAGCTGACAGTGTTCATTCATAAAATTCCCGACGTGCAACATGCACTATCGAGAGTATCTGCACCTGTTGGCTTCTTCTCGAGGGGAGAAAGAGGCAGCGTGTAGATCACGGGGTTGAGTCTATCTTGGGTTTGCCGAGGCAGTAGATCACGGGTCTGTGCAATATAGATTATATGACTCGATTTACGGATTACGGGGTTGAGTCTAGTGGCTCATCGCGTAGATTATGGGTCTCTACAATAAGAATCTGATTGCTACAGATCGCGGCTCAGATCTCGCATTTGCTGAGGCAATATAGATTATGGGTCCGCAGCATGCGTGGGGAATTGAGCAGACGGGAATTTCCCTTTCTCTCTCTCTTATGATCGTGTGCAAACTAATTAAGTAGCCTATGTGTTTGTGTGGTATACAGAATAATATGTGATCTAATAAGTGCGTTATTATCGCTATCCGTTTTTATGTATTTAGATGTATGTGTTCACATGAGGTTTAATGAAGTAATCAGTTTAAATAATTATTAAATATTAATGTTGGTAAGGACATTGAAATGTTATGGTTTGCATTAACTAAGACATTTATTAAATTAGTATGAGGATAAAAATTAACTGTTAATACGTTTGGCATGGGTGCATCTGATTGGTCGCGTGTGCGTGCGTTTGCTCATAGCTGGGGAGTTCTCACGAGACGCTTAATTCTTTCTCAGTAAAAACAGGAATGAAAAGCATCGTGCCTGATTTGTGTATTCGCAAATGTACTCCCTACAGGTATATAAAGCGTAGTGATGGGCAGACCGAGGCTTCGTGAAGCACGGAAACAGTTGAAGCAAATGTGCCAAAGCTTCGAAACAACATCCGACACCTGTTTCCATGACGCCATCTAGTGGACACTTGTGTGTATTGATCTGAAACCTTGACAGTGATCTACTGTTTGTAAAGAAAAACAACAAACAAACCCGTTTTTAACATCCGTCTGACATCTACTTGGTTTTATAACCTTTACCTATGTTTTTCATGAAAAATTAAGATTAAAATTAAATATTAAAAGAAAAAGCCACAATGTATCATTTGTTACATACATGATACATACATACAAAATATGAATTGTTCTGCTGTTGGAGGAATTTTTTTTTTTTTTTATTATTTTTTTTACATAGACCTATAATTTCTTCACCTTTTGAATAAATCCTCTCATAAAGGACACTTGTTGCTGGCATGCACAAATATTTTTTTAGCAAGTACATACAAATGAGGAAAAATTGCTGAAAATTAAGTTAATGGATCATACATTCTGGGCCAATACAATGCACAATACACACATCTCACTTTATGTGGTGTTTCCAAATGGGAATGCTCCCACATCAGATGTACGGCATCGCTTATGTGGAGCCTCCATATCTATAGATATTTTTTTATATAGAAACCAGTTTGATTGTTCATTTGCATTTATTTATCTCACACACTCACAGAGGCATATTGATAAATGTATACATTTATGAATTTTATATTTTAATAAAGAAACAAGTTTGATTTTTCACTTAGATTTATTACACACACACACACACACACACACACACACACACACACACACACACACACACACACACACACACACCTTCTGTAACACATACAAGCTCTCATATATACTGTACCAGCTCAGAATTATTTTGTTTTTTAAAGGCCTAAAGTAAACGTTATAATTCCAGGTCATTCCAGCATCTTACATTACCCTGTCAGACTTGCAACTGGGACTGGGGAGCTTCTTCCTTTAAAAAGAACTGTTTTGCACAGCTTCTTGCATATGCTTGCACTCTGCCTCAGTCCAGCCCCGGTATCTGTACACATGACGGGCGTCAAAAATATCGCTAGAAAAGCCTTATGGCTTTATAGTTTCCTGGTCAATGATGTCACCCGCCTATGACGTCCCGTCACGCTATTGGACGGATTTCACGAGTGCTTCACGACACAGTCACGCAGAAGCGTTCTCGCAGCGTTCCCTCTCTTACATAGGTAACCTTTCCCACTTCCCAGGTTCTTCCAGGTATTGATCAGGCTCAGCCCTGCTTAGCTTCAGGAGGAAAACAGTCTTGGGCTACAGGGTGAAATGGCTGCTGGAATATGATCATGATGTGTCTTCATACATGGTTGTTTAAGAAATGATATAGTGAGGAAAAGAAGTATTTGAACAACCTGCTATTTTGCAAGTTCTCCCACTTAAAAATCATGGAGGGGTCTGAAATTGTCATCGTAGGTGCATGTCCACTGTGAAAGACATAATCTAAAAAAAAAAAAATCCAGAAATCCACAATGAATGATTTTCTAACTATTTATTTGTATGATACAGTTGCAAATAAGTATTTGTTTGAACACCTGAGAAAATCAATGTTAATATTTGGCACAGTAGCCTTTGTTTGCAATTACAGAGGTCAAACCGTTCCTGTAGTTTTTCACCAGGTTTGCAGATGAAGTTTAACAGTGAAACTTTAATCAGCATCTCAAATGATGCTGGAGTATAGTTTCCTATTCCAGGAACAGAAGAAAAACTACAACCACGCAAGGGGACATTCTCAGAAAGTGTGCTAATGTTACAGCATAGTTCTCTAAAACTTATGAGCAAACAATCATTCAATAGAATATTTGTTCATTTATGTAGCCATTAAAAGTGATCTTAAAATGTTAGCATGAAAACATTATCAGGAGGGTCTGATTTCGAACACTGTCAAAAAAAAGGTACATAGCTATTTCTGGGTCGGTACCCTAAAGTACAAAACAGAAAAGGTACTAATACACTTAAAGTATTGATATGTACCTTTTAAGGTACTAATATAATATGTACCATTTAGGGGTGAGTAAGTTCACCGCACTGACAGCACTGTACCTTTTTTTTCTGAGAGTGAAGACTGCGTCCTCCAGGGGTCGCAATTGTTTTGTTTTTTTACATTTTAACCATTTTACATGATTACTTTTCTGAAGTGAGACATGTATACAGTATGCGGCCAACAAATGGACTGGTGCTGATCTAGTGCAGCTGTCCTGAAGGATTAAGTCAAAGATAATCAGAGCATGAGACACTGTAATAATACCCAAAGAAAATATAAAGGATCATTTTTAAGCACTTTTTAAAAACAGATTGAGGGTGAAGATGCAATGTAAACTGAAACACCAATGACATCTTTAAACACCAGTGGAAGCACAACTGCAGGTGTAAACAAAGGCCAAAGAAACAAATACAGAACTAAATTACCAAATAAAATAATACAAAAATAAAATATATAAAACATATGCAAAAATAAACATACTAAAACACAAAAAATATATAACAAAATATAGCCTTATACTAGCCTGACAAGCCAGACCCACATCAAGATGTTCGGTCTGGAAACCAGAGTTAGGCGATTACAGCTCAGAAGGGTATTGAAAGTTGCTAGACGACACTCGCGGGCAGATTAGATTTGCTGCCGCTAGGGTGCGTCTAGATTTCTAGGCTAGCCTTATACATAATAAATGACACAAAAAAATCAAGCAACAACAAACTCTACACTAGTACAAAAGGTTTTAACAACAATATCTAGGTGAGGGCCACCTTCAGAAACCGTCTCTTTAATACTGATATATTCTTTATGGTAATACTGGACTGATATTATGAAATGTGGCGTGAACTAAAAAGACAAAAATGTTAACCTCATCAGACTTTAAAGGTGCACTATGCAACTTTTCGCTTTTTCCGGTCAGGTAAAAACAGCTATTTTTATCATATCAGATACATTTAAGGGGCCAAGGGCTTCGGCCATCCGTCCGCTCTCTTCCCTGAACTGAAATGAAGTAGTGGGCTGTACTTTCCACACGATTGACATCAGGGTCAAGTAGGCCAGGTTGGCTGGTGGTTATGTTGCCCGCATACCGCCTCCAATGGCCGAGACTGGTATTACGATACCTGACGGGCCAGAGCTAGTAATGCTAATGCTAATTAAGGTTGATATCTCTGCAGCACTATAACTTGACATTTTTTTAATGACATCATCACCCTTATTTCTTCTCATTCATTTGATGCCTGTAGGTCATTTTTTGAGATACCCCTCGCTGCAGACTGTAGCGCGCTGACGTCACGAATATACGTCACGAATATTACGTATCGCATATCTTTAAAACGCATGCGCAATAACGTGGTGACAGCGCATGCGTGTACTATTTGCGTTATGCGGTGGTCACATGTTTTGATTTCTTGTTTGACGTCCCACGTCTTTAAAATGCATGAGAAAACTTGACTTAATAGGTTAATAAAATGTTAAAAACGCTAAAGTAATAATAAAAAACAGCAAAACGGAGTACACATATCCTTGGTTTTGACCATGCCATCTGAGGTAAAACAATATAATTATAAAGAATTACAGAGTATACTCTGTAATGGCTGTGTATTTTATTTAAACTAAGTGTAGTTTAGATTACAACTCTTTATTGTCCACGCAGGTGGAAATTCATCTTTAGCCTCACAAAAATTATTAATTTGAATTCCCAATTCAATACAGCAAACACACGAAGAAACTTGCAAGAATTACATGCCCCATGCATTACAAACGTATAAACTAATTACGCTAAGACCATAAATAAAATAAGTAATATCACTAAATAAATAAATAACCACCCTTAGTAACATAATGTACATAGATCATTAATTGTATAAAATAATGGCAGATGGTATAAATGTGTTATTTTCACATTATGTTGTAGCCTACATTGTTCTTCTTTATTTTTGTGTATTATATTTTTTGGACAGTTTCTGTTGCTTTGACAATACGGCATGTAAAACATTTATGCCAATAAAGTAGTTTGATGTTAAACTTATTACATACAGTACATTTTCAGTGTCTATATCCCATATTATAACTCATAAGAGTGACAACTTTCTTTTATTTCAAAGCAAAGCAGACATCGCTTTTATCATTATAATTACAGAATTATGTACACATACAGATTATCATACACACATATACAAACATTCAACCCGAGCAATAGCCCTCATCCTCGTTATCTGGATGAAATCACCACAGGTCTCCCCATCCGCCATCAGGAGCAGACCCGGGTGGGCAGTCCTTCGATAGTGCAGAGCAAGCACAGTGTCAATGAGCAGGGCACCCAAAACTCTTGTTTGTGTTCTGTGGAAAATGCACACCAGTTCTAGACACCTAATTTAGATAAAATATAGAACAAACAATGTTGAATAATTTTGAAGAAAGGCATTAACATCGTACAGGGTCATACCAGGACAATATTTTAAAATGTATTATTGGAAGAAGTTAGACAAAGATATGCTTGAGTGTTATTAGCTTTGTCTGTAAAGTACCTAAGAGACTTATTTTATTAAGAATAAAAACAAGATAAAAAAATTCTCAAGACAAACTTTAGATTGAAAATAGCCTGAAAGTTTGAAATAGTTTCAATAGCTATGAAGTTGGAAGATTCATTAGTTCAAAGTAGTTTACAAACTGAAAGTTTACAGTCTATCAGAAACAAAAACATGATAAATAGATAGACACAGACAGACATAACAAACAATTATATATATATATATTTTTTTTTTTTTTTTTTTATTTATTTATTTTTTTTGGCAAGACAAACATTACAGACAGACACATTACAGACTGGCATGACATGCAGGCAGACAGACACATTACAGACTGGCATGACATGCAGGCAGACAGACACATTACAGACTGGCATGACATGCAGGCAGACAGACACATTACAGACTGGCATGACATGCAGGCAGACAGACACATTACAGACTGGCATGATATGCAGGCAGACAGACATATTACAGACTGGCATGATATTCAGGCAGACAGACACATTACAGACTGGCATGACATGCAGACAGACACACACATTACAGACTGGCATGACATACAGACAGACACATTACAGACTGGCATGACATGCAGGCAGACAGACAGATATTTGATTTGTTTTCAACATAAATTCCCATAATTTTATTAATTCTTTTGAGACTCCAATTTACATTTGCATTCCATGTAAATGCATCTCTGTTTAAAGATGTTTAAATATCTATTTGGAAAAACAAGACAAAAATTAGGATTTTTATTTTATTTAATTTTTGCAATGCATGCAACAATCAATGACATGACTTCCTTAATTTAAGTCTTTCTGCTCTATTTTAAGACATCTTCAAAGCATTAATTTGTTTAGAGGCACACATGTTAAACATTAATAAATTAAACATTTATGACGCTCTATATGGCATCCCTAACAATTAAAAGCTGTTAACACAAACACACAATTGTAAAAAACAACATAAATACACTGCTTATTGACTGCCATGGAATCCATACCTTTCGAGCGAACGCTAACATCATCCTCAGGTGATTGAAGTTGAAAATGAATGTACGCGTATGCGCGAATACACAAAAGTGACATCATCGGCGCGCATGCGTATTAAATACCGACGAAACGTCACTTTGCGCATGCGCGCTAACACATTCGTGACGCAATATTCGTGACGTCACCGCGCTACAGTCTGCAGCGAGGAGTATTTGCATTTTTTGGATATTTTTACCTCAATATTTACAAATGGCACCTTTAAAGGAAGTGTATGTAACAATGTGGCCAAAACTGGTACTGCAATCACTTTTAAAGCTACACTGTGTGATATTTTCCCCCATCTAGCGGTGTAAAGGTATATGATCATCCAGAGAATATTAGTTTCTGTTCCTCTCAATTCTGATTTTGTTTTAACTCCTACGGTGGCCGATTTAGTCCAAGATTAACATGGCAATCCCCCCTTCACATTTGACACTGTGCCATCGAGTGTTAAAGGGATCCCCTGGTGTTGAGACTTGTATGGCTTAATATAACATAAATGATGTCTCTTACTGAATTATGTGGTAGAAAACCCATGAAAGATCTACGTTATTTAAAAAATCGATTTTATATTTGGACCATGGGCGGCGCCATTTTGTTTGCGTTCTAGGTTGATGACGTAGAATGGTTGCACTCCTCAATCAGCTGGCGTTACCCGTAGCTATTTTTACCACAACGCAACTCGAAAATTGTTTCAGAGTTAAACAAAACCAATGAATTGCTTTGTAATTGTACTTAAAACACACTCAAACATACATGTGCACACAAACTCACCTACACAAACAGATCGGCGGCCGGGCACACACACCTGACAGACTGCGTTGTCTCAATCGAGATGTTGGGCTGCTCAGTCTCCACGACAGGGGCTGAATCCGAAATCGACCCCCTATACCCTGAAATAGGGCATTATTTGAAGGGACGGCCATTTGTAGTGTTGTCCGACATCATAGTGGACATGTTCGAGTGCAGTCATTCAGTCTCACGTTCACCGCAATAACGAGTGTACAGCCGATTTACAACAGCTGTCCGACTTCACGCACCCAAACATACATTTGCACACAAACTCTCTCGCTCACACAGACTCACACACACCCCAACAGATTGGCGCGAACACACACACACACACACACACACACACACACACACACACATATGAGGCGCGAACAGATCGGCGCGAACACACACGCACTGCGTGCGCGCATACATCACTATTCCCTGTGTTGATATCATAGATAGACTGTTGATATGCAGTAGATTAACTGTAATGCCTAATGTATCCAGCAGAGGGAAATATCTAGGTAGGATGATGGGATAAGTTAACGTGAGGAAGAGAGTCAGGATGTTTTGGTGATGATGCATGGGATTGTTTGTGCATTAAAGTTTGAGCACGCTCAGTGAATTAACCTCAATCTTTAAACTTTCACTTTTAAGACACAAATTACTTTCGCTACTTTTGTTCACTAATACAACTTGAAGGAGTTAATGAAGACGATCGAGTGCGTGAAGTCGGACAGCTGTTGTGTGTAAATCGGCTGTACACTCGTTATTGTGTTGAACGTGAGACTGAATGACTGCACTCGAACATGTCCACTATGATGTCGGACGACACTACAAATGGACATGTGTTGTCCGACACCATAGGGACATGTTCGAGTGCAGTCATTCAGTCTCACGTTCAACGCAATAACGAGTGTACAGCCGATTTACACACAACACTTCAAATAATGCCCTATTTCAAGGTATAGGGGGTCGATTTCGGATTCAGCCCCTGTCGTGGAGACTGAGCAGCCCAACATCTCGATTGAGACAGCGCAGTCTGTCAGGTGTGTGCGCGCCCGCCGATCTGTTTGTGACTTGTGTAGGTGAGTTTGTGTGCACATGTATGTTTGAGTGTGTTTTAAGTACAATTACAAAGCAATTCATTGGTTTTGTTTAACTCTGAAACAATTTTCGAGTTGCGTTGTGGTAAAAATAGCTACGGGTAGCGCCAGCTGATTGAGGAGTTCAACCAATCTACGTTATCAACCTAGAACGCAAACAAAATGGCGCCGCCCATGGTCCAAATATAAAATCGATTTTTTTAAATAACGTAGATCTTTCATGGGTTTTCTACTACATAATTCAGTAAGAGACATCATTTGTTATATTAAGCCATACAAGTCTCAACACCAGGGGATCCCTTTAAAACACGAAAGGCAAAGCTTGAATTTATGGGTATGTCCCTCTTTGCCTAATGTACTTTAAAGATTGAGGGGCAACATGGCGACCAGCATTCAAATCCCTCACCCGTATGTATTTTCAATGGCATATTATAAACTTACGAGAATACTTTATTACTTGAAAGAAGTAAATATACATTATGAGCACATATATTTTTGAAAGAACTTAATGTTTTTAGCTAAGAATAAACTAAAAAAGTTACAGTGTAGCTTTAAATGACTGTAGAGCAGTGTATCCCCTCTCCCCCTCCCCCTGACTCGAGGTTGCCAGATAGGCTGAAGTATCCAGCAGGAACGTTTGTAGCTGCAGCTGTGGTAACTAGAGCAGAGCTGGCAACCCGGATGCTGAAACACTACTGACTTCATGATTGATAGATAGCTGGAGGGCGGTATCCAAGAAATCAAGACGCACCCTAGCGGCAGCAAATCTAATCTGCCACGAGTATCGTCTAGCGACTCTCAATACACGTCTGAGCTGTAAAAACCAAACTCTGGTCGGGCCAATCACATCGTGTATAGAGCTGGTGGGCAGGGCTTAACATAATGACGGCCGAGTTGCGCTTGTGTGCTTCTAGTAAACACAGAAACTGGCGAACGGCGGTCTTTCGAATCAGCTTTGACCGCGACTCCGGAAGACTTGGAGTTAAGCTTTTCTCTGAAAAAAGAACAAAGAACGGCACTGAAGTCATTCTTAAAAAGGGAAGATGTGTTCTGAGTTTTGCCGACCGGATACGGTGAATGTTTAATCTATCAACAAGCTCTGTTTCACCTTTGCTGCTCTGGTTGGTTGTAGCGCTATCCTATCGCGTGCAGAGGGAGTTTGAAAGACAACCGTTTATCCGCCCCTCAGATTGAGCCCTGTCTATGGTGAGTTTCCAGACCAAACATTTTGATGTGGGTCTGGCTTGTCAGGCTAAGAAAGTAATTCATTAAAATGTAACGGTATTGTGTGACATCATGTAATTCAAAGTATATTGTACAATGTAAAGCTAAGTAATAAACACATTGTATTATTGACTACAAAGTGTATATTTTTAGTAATTTGAATACGTATATTGCTTGTGTGTTCTGAAGATACTGGTAATTAATTTGTAATTCACTTATAATACAAATAAAGTATACTATAACACAGTGTACTTATAATACAAATAAAGTACTCTATAACACGAATAATGTATACTTATAATACAAATAAAATATACTTAACAAAAATAAAATATACTTATAATACAAATAAGGCACATTTAATATAGTAAATTAAGCATGTAATTAGTCCCTATACTTAAAGTGTACTAATACTTAAAGTTGTTCCAATTTAGCACACAAAAGTACACTAAATACACTTAAAGTTATGCTTTAACACAACTTAATTGCCCAAATTTGCCCACTGGCCCCTGTCCATCATGGCCTCCTAATAATCCCCATATAATGATTGGCTTCATCACTTTCTCCTCTCCACCAATCAGCTGGTGTGTGGTGAGCGTTCTGGCGCAATATGGCTGCCGTCGCATTATCCAGGTGGATGCTACACATTGGTGGTGGTTGAGGAGATTCCCCCTTTCTATATGTAAAGCGGTTTGGGTGTCTAGAAAAGCGCTATAAAAATGTAATGAATTAATATTAATATTATTATTATTTTTATAATTACAACTAAAATATACTTAGTACAAAATTAGTTGTGTCAAAATAGCACACTTCAAGTTAATTAGTCATTAACACACTTAAAGTATACTGAAAATAGTCTGGCCACAAGTATACTTAGCATGCTTTTTTTTTCTACTATAAGGAGTATTTGAAATTAACATTATTTCTTAATGTCCAGTGACATATCAGGGCTATTTTATGATTAATTGAAATACATTTCTTACATACACTTCCTTTAACTTTAGCTGCTCCTAAATGAAATGTTATGAAACCGGGTAAACATTAATAATGTTAAGGTGATCAGATTTGATGAATTGCCAAAATTCATGGCATTGACCTTCACAATAAAAATGTTGAATCTTAAATTCATGCTGAAATAGTTGAGTACACCGTGAGATCTTCTTCAACAACATCCTGCAAGGAAACAGAATCACAATAAAAAAATTAGGTCAAGAAGGTTAAAAAACAAGCCATACAGAAGCGAGAGATGGATTAATGTAACATAAGAGCTGTAATTCCCTCAAATGAGTGACAAACGTTTCGCATCATTATACCATTAAGGCTGGCCACACACTTGAAGATTTTAAGTCCGATTTTGAGTCCGATTTGCACCCCAAAGCGATCGGGGGGCGTGGCCCAATTCAATGCTTGTAGCAAACTACTTTTTCTCCTCAATCGTGCGGTGTCATTACGATTATTTCCCGATCGCGGCAGCGCCCACACAATCAAACATATTACGCTTCACCCAGCGATGCACAGACCGATCGGCGGCAGACTTTAAGCAGTGCATGCCGGTTAGAAATTCTGTCCGACTTGAGGCAGCGCGGACGGTACATGACCGTGACCTATGTCAACAAAGTACCGCGAGAGCGATTCAAGACTAGCCGGCTGATGCAGCCGCTGCAGATCCTCAAGAGGGACTGCAGGAGGACGCAAGAGCTCTGATGACGACACAGCTGATCCATGATTGGCCAATTCACCGCATGACAGCGATCGTGTGTTTAGTGTTTATTCTAAAACCTTATGTTACGCTAATGCTCACAAATCATTAATTTATGATAGTAAGACCTCTTTTCATGTAGTTGAGATATGTTGTCATGTTTATCAAACTAAAACTGATAAAAACCGTTGACAACACTTCATTGATAGTGTATGTTTATATATTGAACTTTAATCTTGTCCAGATAGATGCTTTATTAAAGTGTTGAATGAAATGTCATTTGAAACATCTATGTATTTGAGAAATATTGCATTTATTTAACTTCAGCTGTGATAAAGTTTGCAAACGCAGTCCAAGCGTCACCAAGGGAAGCAGAAAGTGTCCGACTTCACGTCTCCGTTTGCAGCTCCTCCCCGCCTGCACTCGACTACTCTCACCGATCGCATGCATCCAGCCGCAGCCGATGTCGAACACACCTACAGATTTGACTCTTGATCAGGCTGCCTCTGGCGTGGTACCCGCGACAGCCAATGAGAAAACAAGCTTCACCAACCAGATGTTGCGTGCTTCTATAGTTGAAATATATAAAACATTTAATATAAAATATATTAAATCGAGTGACTCTAGACTTTTTAATCTGCAATAAACACTGCGCATTATTTTCGTTCGGGACGAAACAAGTGATTGGCTTGGGCGACTGTCACTCTCTCTCGCTACCATGGCTACCACCGCTTTCACTACACGATCTGCCCACATGCGCGCACCCGTTTGAGCAGTTCAAGAGGCACGAAACCTAGGCAAAAAAATGGCAGAAAATATATTTTAAACTTTATCAGTATCGGTATTCCAGACATGATGTGACTACATGCAAACTGCTCGTCTGAGGTAAATATTAATGCGTCTTCCAGCTGAGCGGTCGGTGTAGCGCGTTCATGTATTTTGGGGGCGTGGCTTTGGAAAGAGCCCAGAAGGGAGAAGGTGGAGTGAATGGAAATAATGAGCTGTCTTTAAAACAGTCGGGAGAGGTCTACAGACACTCAAATTTTATACTTTCTTTTTTAGAATACTTACATGTTAATTATGTTTTGATATATAAAGAAAGTTTAAATACATTTGGAAAAAAAAGTTTTTTAACCAATTCTTACGTAAAGGCTGGCCACACACTTAAAGAAGTGTTAAGCCCTATTTTGAGCCCGACGTGCACCCCAAAGCGGATGGGGGGGGGGGGGGGGGGGGCGTGGGCCGATTCAATCTTTGTAGCACTTCAATGTTCAACTACTTTTTGTCTAAAATATCCTCAATCGTGTGGCGTCATTACGATTATTTCACTGCTCCTGATCGCGGCAGCGCCCACACAATCCCAAATTGTAATCAAACATGTTGGTTTGACTCTTGATCAGGCTGCCTCTGGCGTGATACCCGCGATAGCCAATGAGAGTAAGCAAGCTTCACCAACCAGATGTTGCGTGCTTCTATAGTGGAGACTTGGCAGGCTATTGTAAAAGATGATAACCTGTATAATTTTTTCTCCTTTGTTTTTCTTCACTCCAGGAGAACTAGCTGACGATGTTGATCATCCTCCATCTGTTCTTCTCAAGTCACGTTTGATCTCGTAAGTCCCTGTGAGATCTCATCTCACTGTGAAAATGTTACTACAACCGAGAGATGTGTGGTGTGGCGGTTCAGACACATCTTCTGTGTGCATTCAGAGGATTATAATGCTAAAAATCAATTGAAACTGCCTTTATGTCTTTGGTCTCCCACAGTTTTAAAATCGATTAAGATTTGAAAATCGTCTAGTGTGTCCCAGGCCTTAGATGCATGTCAGCACATGCTAAGTCACACATTCAATTAACAACATTAATTTAAAGAAGCAGAGAAACGTAAATTTACAGTATCTTACCGTACTCTGAAACGGATGTGTAGAGAATGTTGGATCAGCATACTGCATCTCTGTATTAATGTATAAACTGTTTTAATAAAATCAGACATTTAATAAACCAAAATACATCGAATTAAAGCAACACTATAGGTAACGTCTCGGTTACGTATGTAACCCTCATTCCCTGAAGGAAGGGAACGGAGACGTTACGTCAATACTGGCGAAATGGGGGTTTCGCTTAGAAAGCCAGCTGCCTTCAATCCTAATCAAAATGATCCTATGACATGAAAATGTCATGGGTCTGTGGAATTTGCCTAATGCAACCCCGCCCCACTGCGTGGGTATAAATGGCTGACCGCCCCAGCCATACAAGCGATACAGCGGATGTGGCATGGGGATGTAACATTTCTGTCTCCTTCCTTCAGGAAACGAGGGTTACATACGTACCGAGACGTTCCCTTTCACTCAGTACACTTCGAGTTATGTCAGTACAGTACTATGTCAGTAAATGGGGGTCCATGGGCGTAGATTACGCGGGGGACGCGGGGGACGTGTCCCCCTCACTTTTAATAAAATGTATTTTCGTCCCCCGCACTTTTACTGGGTCTCACCGATCCTAGTCGAACCAGCGTTACCCTGCGCGGGGGCGGGCAAGGTAACAGCGACGCTAAAAACAGCTTTCTTTAATCTCGGTTGATAGCGCGCTTATTGAGGTCACGGGCAAGTGTATTTACATAGAAACCAATGTGAATAGCCTACATCAAGATTTAAATACAGAGACAAAAAATAATCTATGCATGACATGTAATTTTATTCGAATCTAAATATGAGGAGGGCGCGCTCACAGAAAGTCCAAAAGTGTATTCGTAGAGGTAATATCCAGTCACGCTGGAGCTGCAGCTGAAGGAAAACAATCGTTATGAGTGATGAAACGTGACGACGACAATCAGACGATTGCGAAAATATATGCTTTATGTGTGTTTTTCAAGTCATCTCAATGTAGGGTATTTATTGAAAATAAAGTAGCCTGAATAATGCAGCTTTTAATGTTTAGTATCTTCTGCTCACCAAGGCTGCATTTATGTAATCAAAAATAGTTAAACAGTAATATTTTGAAATATTATTACAAATTAAAACAGCTTTTTTCCTATGTGAATATATAGTAATTTATTCCTGTGATCAAAGCTGAATTTATCATCATTACTCCAGTCTTCAGTGCCACATGATCCTTCACTAATTATTCTCATATGATGATTTTATAATCACGAAACATTTATGATTATTATCTGTGTTGAAAACAGTTGTGAAGCTTAAAAATGTTGTGGAAACCATGATAGCCTACATGTTATTTTTCAGGATTCTTTAATGAATAGAAAGTTCAATGGACAGCATTTATTTAATAAATTATTAACTTATGTAATATTAAAAATATCCCTTGTGATCAATTTAATGCATGTCTGATCAACAAAAGTATTAATTTCTCTCTTTTTTAATTTTACCACAAATATTTAGATGGTTTCCACAAAAAATTAAGCAGCACTATGAGCAGCACAACTGATAATAATCATAAATGTTTGTTGTTCATCAGATCCTCATTTGGGAATGATTAGTGAAGGATCATGTGACACTGAAGACTGGAGTAATGATGATAAATTCAGCTTTGATCACAGGAATAAATTACATTTTACTATATCTTCACATAGAGAACAGCATGGTTTACATCAGAATATATATTTTTTTTTTACATTGCATAAAATCTATGGAGTCTTAATGCACAAGTGTTTGTAGTATATAACCCAATCATAAAATTGGCACAAAAAATAGGAGAATAATGTTATATATAGATATTAATTAGTGGTTATTGTTCAGCAGTGTATTTGATATCTTGCCCAATTAAAAGCAAGAGATGCGATTAAATTCTATTGATCCAAAACTAAATAAATGGCATTACGACATTTCTGTCCCCCTCACTTCTGAAAAGATGGCTACGCCCCTGTGGGGGTCCCAATCTAATCACGCCACAGTGGCTGTCTTCCAGTATCCTGGGCTGACCTGTGCACCCTTCCTCGAATTTAACATGACGAGGGGCCTGCTCAGCTACCAAGGTACACTGGGAGGCATGTCCCACTTGGAGAAATGCAATCATAGTGCCTACCCATAGGGAGGATTTAGGAATACACGCATGGCCCACCTATGGGCTGCATACGGAAGAACCTGGAGTATCCAGCCGCAGGTGGAAAATTTTTCAACCCCAGGGGTGGCAAGGGTCTTGCCAAGGGGAGACATGCGTTTAAGGAGATTTACCGTGGAGAATACACATGTGATGGTTGGCCTGCTGGGGAACCGTGCACACGGGGCTCCTAGCCTGACACAATGGAATGGGCTGGGACCATTCGGGCATGCAGTCTGGTGCTGGAATCAACGGGCTGGAGGAACACGGGGCCTTCAGGGAGCCTCACCTGAGCGAATAAGCGCACGTATCCAGTCCGTGGAGTGGAATAGCGCAGCAAGCGAGACACCTGAGCATCTCCAGTTACTGGCCATCTGGGGCGAGTATACGAAAGGACACGGGCTCCACTCGCAGATTATAGAATCCGGCGAATGTGTTCGTGACGCCCAGCGTGTCATATACAAATGTCTCTCAGCGAGGCGTTGTGCACTAAACTCCGCATACCCATGGCATTTTTATGTCATTGGATTGTTTTAGATTGAGATTCAAGGCAGCTGGCTTTCTAAGCGAACCCCCATTTCGTCAGTACTGACGTAACTCGGAGTGTACTGACTGAAAGGGAACTTTTGGTGCTCAATGGTTAACAAACAGAACTCCATGCGTCTTGCGGAAGAACAGTGTAGCTGGAGCTACTTCTTCCTGTTTATGTCTATGACTAGTCACGCAGGTACTGGACTACTCCGAACCGGATTAAAATAGTCTGAACATTATATTATATTATAATATTATAAGTGTAACGTAGTAATACAGGATAAGACAAATAACAGTTGGGAAAATGGATTCATGATGTACTCACTCATGATCTACATTTTGTAAATTTTGAGCACAAAAAAGTATCATAGTGCTGCTTTAACCTGAAATATATATTCATATCAATACTTGCCTTTTTGTCCTGGCTTTTTACATTTTCTGAGGTACATCAAAACTCCAACAGCAGCCATGACCACCAGCAGCAGCACTAGAATAACAGCTATTGCCGTCCTGAAACTGGAACGATTGTTCATTGCTGTAAATGCTGTACACAGAAAAAAAGTCAGTGTAATCTGAATATAATACATTGGAAACTTTTAAATACAACATTATAGTTATGAAATGTGATTTAACATGTTAGGTTTCAAATAAGCAAGGTGTTTAACTTAAGTACTTATGTATTTTGATCTCCATGATAAATATTCTTACTATAAAGTCGTCATCTTTTATTTATATACCGTAGTGCTTTTAACAAAACACATTATTTCAAAGCAGCTTTACAGTGATAACAGGAAAATAATGCAACAAAGTTTGTTTTCAACTATCAACAACTTCAACAGTCAACAACTGGACCTTACTTTTAAGCTCATAACTTATACAAATATAAAAAATACCATTTGTTTCACTAAGTTCATGTATTTCCTATTGAAGCAGGATGTTTGGGTGGGACAAAAAGAAGATTTTGTATCCTTTTATACGGTTGATGGGCAAAGTATGTGCCAATAGACTTCAGATAAACATTTGTATATGATAATATACGAATAAGCGAGAACACATTTAAAGTGCCCCATTATTTTATAGTATATAAAATGTATGCCTCATATAGTTTCCTAATTTAGTTTTGGATGCCTCCAACAACGAGTTTACATGCATCAAAGGTCAATGCTTGTACTCCTTTTTTTGACCTCATCCATTGATAGTGAACGCACACTTGCGGCTGTTGAACATGGTGTTGGACATGGACAAGTTAAAAAATATAAAAATACTGTTGGGTTTCCACAGAAATCGATCATTTCACGTCAATGTGTCTCCACGAGCCGCAGGGTTTAATGTGGATTCGTATGTCTGTGTTTTTTACTCTAATATTGGCTCTCATAGAAATACACCCCATTGACATGCATTATACAAGCAACAATTGGAGTTAAAAATCTACATTTGTGTTCTACTGAAGAAACAAACACACCTACATCTTGGATGCCCTGGGGTAAGCAGATTAACATCACATTTTAATTTTTGGATGAACTATCCCAGGTCGAAAAGAAATATATTTATATTTAAATTTAAATTTTTGGGACATATTTAGTATATTTATACAGTAATATATTTTTTCTTTTTTGATATCGTATCGTGACGTATTGTATCGTAACCCTGGCATACCGAGGTGCATCGTATCGTGAGTTTAAGTGTATCGTCCCATCCCTAACTCGCGGCAGATTAGATTTGCTGCCGCTAGGGTGCGTCTAGATTTCTAGGTTAGTAAACCCTTTGAAGTTAAATAAAACACTGCTAAAAGTGATAAACATGTAAGTATATGTTGTCTAAGCTGTAATAACCCACCAAAAAAGTAGGCGCTTTTTGATTTTTTTTTAATAAATTCATTTTTGAAAGTGTGTTCCTGTGTGCTCTAGGAACCTGCTGACAGTTTGGGCTATTTCCACTAAATTCCGGAAAATAGTGAAAAAAAGACGTTTGTCTGTGTCATGTATGCAAATGGACCCGAAGGGATGACCCCCCCCCCTCCCCCCTTACCCTGCTACCCCCTCCACCACCCCCTCCCACCACCATATACAGTGATATAAATGCAATGTCCCAGTGTCATTAAATGAAATATATATGCTGGAAATGGCCCAAACTGTCTGCAGGGTGCTAGAGCACACTTGACGCTGGCTTAAGGTGGAGATCCACTTGTCCGCGGAACACTTATGATGGGCCGCACTCCACTTTATTCCCAGGGTGACGTCAAGCAACTTTAACATGCCTGCATAGCATTCCGGGAAGTAAGCGCTGCATTTGAACCGCTTTGTACGCAGAAATGACGGGAAGCGTCACAATTTCACTCTTCAGTCATGTCGCAAAAGTGGATCCCCAGGGTCACTCGCGGGAGATTTGCAGCCTTGCAGGTGAAGTACAATGTTGCGTTTCATTATTTATTTAATAAATCCTGAGAACGGAAAGTACACGGACCCTCATTCTTCGGACCAGTTCAATTACGTCACATCGCAGCCGGACCTTGATGGTGACGATAAACTGTTTTGGAAAAAAATGGCCAAACGTTATGCGATCCCTAAAAGAACATGAGAAAGTCCTGTTGTTTGGAGGTTAATAATAAATAATGTCACAAAACGTGAATAAAAAGTTGAATGAACATGAACCTGACCTTATCTCTTGTATATTCTGTTAACAGATTGCGTAATTCACGAGTGTTTACTGTCAACTGTCCCTGATGAAATGTAAGTGGTCATCAGATGCAAGTGTAATGAGCAGCTCACCAGAAAACTGAATATATGTAATTTATATTTATGTATAGAGATGGTCAGTGGAATTAGTTCAATAATATGTTTTCTAACATCTTCCAGTGTTCATTTAATGAAAAACATAGTAAGTTAATTTTGTGTGAAACCATTAATAAAAACCGTTGGGTTTGTATAATGAAATGTCTCTTCATTAGTTATGTGTGTTAGATTTGATTAATTTATTGTAATGTCCTTGAAAACAAATGCATTCAACATTGGGAAAGTAAGTCAGTAAGTAATTCATTAAAATGTAATGTAGCACATTAAAATACTGTATTGTGTGACATTATGTAATTCAAAGTATATTCTTCAATGTATAGCTAAGTAATAACACATTGTATTGTTATTGACTACAAAGTGTATATTTTTTGTAATTTGAATAAGTCAAGGTAAATAAAATATATATTATATTCTTAGTATATTGCTTGTGTGTTCTGAATATACTGGTAATTAATTTGTAATTTACTTATAATACAAATAAAGTATACTATAACACGAATAAAGTATACTTATAATACAAATAAAGTCGACTCGAATAAAGTATACTTGGAATACAAATAAAGCACTTTTAATATCACTAAGCAGGAAATTAGTCCCTATACTTAAAGTGTACTAAGTATACTTAAAGTTGTTCCAATTTAGCACACAAAAGTATACTAAATACATTTAAAGTTATGCTTTAACACTATTTAATTACAACTTAAATATACTTAGTACAAAATTAGTTGTGTCAAAATAGCACACTTCAAGTAAACTAGTCATTAACACACATCAAGAGTACTGTAATTTAGTCTGGCCGCAAGTATACTTAGCATGTTTTTTTTCACTAGGGGTTATTTGCTTCTAAGTTAGAACACTTGATGATTATCTATTCAAAGTATGTGTGACAGTGACGATTAAAAAATAACTTAAAATCAATTTATGTCAGAAGCATGATGAGGATGCTTGAGGTACTATAAATGTAAATGTTAGCATCCTCTCCGCCTCGACGGCAAACATGTTGTTCTTCACCAATGCAGCATCTACTCTACAAACTAATTACTCTAATATATGAAAACATGTACTGCAGTGTACTGTAATACATACCGGTTTGTTGTCTATGTTTTAAATCTGTTTTTAAATCTATTTCTAGTTGGAAAATGCTCTTTTGGCCTGGTGGCTAATTATTCTTTTAATTTCTAATTATTCAGGAGGACTTGGACAAAGTCTATGGTGGTTACGGCCCTCTATAAGTGAACATATATTAGCATATATTTGAGCACAAAACTCATAGACATTAAAAAATAAAAGCTATAAAAACACAATTTGTATTAATTTAACACAGGTAGAGGATAAGATATATTGTTTTACCTGAACATGGTTGACAGAGTTCCGTGATGTCCAGATGTGTGGTGTGGTTTCTGATGGGATTGTTGAGCACACAGCTGTAGGTGTTTTTATCCTGATATTCCACCTCCAGAGGTAGAGAGAGACTGATGCTGAGATCAGACACACTGATGCTGGACAATAAACTGTTTCCTTTGAACCAGGAGAGAGTCACATGACTCACATTCACAGCTGAACACACCAGTGAACAATTCTCGCTTGATGATGATGATGATGATGATGATGAACAGTTTGAGGAGTTACTGGTGATGACAGGAACAGGCAGACGAGCTTGAAAATAACAAAAATCACATCTGCTCATGAACTGATCAACATAGAGTCTCTGCCTTTGTTGTGTTGTCTCTTTCTGTGAGCTATTTTACATTTTCAGAAATTAAGATTTAGGATTAAGGTTATATGAAAGGAGCAAAATCTCCCTTTGACCTTTACACCGCTAGATGGGTGAAAATATCACACAATGTAGCTTTAATCTAAACTCTATCTCAGTCATGTAAGGACATAATTTACTCACCATAGACAGTAACGTTGAATCTCTTGTATGAAGTTCTTCTGCTGATGACGGTTAGTTTATAAAGTCCAGTGTGTTCAGATCTGATGTTTCTGATGGTCAGAGATCCAGTTTGACTGTCCATCTGAAGTCTTTTCTCAAATGCTGTATTACTGTCATATGTATAGATGTTCTGTCTGTGGATTTCAGCGATACGAGTGTCTTGGGGTCCAAAGAACCACAGTATCAGATCATCTGTCTGTACTTTAACATCAGTGTTTAGAGTGACAGAATCTCCCTCAGTCACTGACACTGACTTCACTTCATCTGAATCAGCAAACACACCTGGAGAGAAGGGGAAAAAAAGCTCCATTTAAAAAAGATTCAAGATCAACCCTTGTCAAAAAATCCTATTGGAATTTCACTTTGTCCTATAGGATCTTATTGGATTCTTAGAATCCTATAGGACATTCTGATTCATTTTAATGGAATTTCACTTTTCAATGAAAAAACACTGAGATTGGCTTAATATTGTTATATAACCATAGCAAAGCATTTGCATAGAAAAACAATCACACTTTCAAATGAAATAATTAGGTTGCGTGTTCCTTTAATAATAAAAAAATATATTAATATAAAATATATATAAAAGTGCCATTTTGTCTCACTATCTAGTGCAGGGGTGGCATTTTAAATAAAATATTATTGAGAAAGATTAACAAAATGATTGCACTAAATAATTAACACCATGAGAGGGTATTCAAACTGATAGCATAGTTTTTGGAATTGTCCCATCACAAATAAACAAATAAAATTGAAACATTGACTCTTTTTTTTAAGGATGACGTACCAATCGATAGCAGTAAACACAGACAGAAGAAAGATGTCCGGTGATTCATTTTTATGAACTTCTTAACAACTCGACGATATACAGCCAAACATGACGAGAAACATCGAGTGCGCCAAAAACCATTTCATCGATCCGGTACTCCGCTTAGAAAAACAATATCCGTTCACAGGTGGAGTTCACGTCACATCTTCAATAACAAAATATATCCATACGAGAATTAAACACCAGGTTTACATATTTGAGTCCGTTCAGTAAAAGGATCTATGCGACCAGGCGTGAGTCTCTCTCTCTCTCTCTCTCTCTCTCTCTCTCTCTCTCTCTCTCTCTCTCTCAATTCAAATGTGCTTTATTGGCATGACAATTGTTTCAATGTATTGCCAAAGCAGGGGCGTAGCCATCTTTTCAGAAGTGAGGGGGACAGAATTTTTTTTTTTTTTTTTTTTTTTTTGTGGAAAATATAATAATTTATATAATTTATCGCGTCTCTTGCTTTTAATTGGGCAAGATATCAAATACACTGCTGAACAATAACCACTAATTATTATCTATAATATTATTCTCCTATTTTTTGTGCCAATTTTATGATTGGTTTATATACTAGCCTACAAACACTTGTGCATATATATATATATATATATAGTCTAATGTAAACCATGCTGTTCTCTATGTGAAGATATAGTAAAGTGTGATTTATTCCTGTGATCAAAGCTGAATTTATCATCATTACTCCAGTCTTCAGTGTCACATGATCCTTCACTAATCATTCTCATATGAGGATCTGATAATCAACACACAGTTATGATTATTATCAGTTGTGCTGCTCATAGTGCTGCTTAATTTTTGTGGAAACCATCTAAACATTTGTGGTAAAATTAAAAAAGAGAGAAATTAATACTTTTGTTGATCAGACATGCATTAAATTGATCACAAGTGATATTTTTAATATTACAAAAGATAATAATTTATTTAATGAATGCAATAAAATGCTATCCATTGAACTTTCTATTCATTAAAGAATCCTGAAAAATAACATGTAGGCTATCATGGTTTCCACAACATTTTTAAGCAGCACAACTGTTTTCAACACAGATAATAATCATAAATGTTTCTTGATTATAAAATCATCATCTGAGAATGATCAGTGAAGGATCATGTGACACTGAAGACTGGAGTAATGATGATAAATTCAGCTTTGATCACAGGAATAAATTACAATATATTCACATAGGAAAAAAGCTGTTTAGATTTGTAATAATATTTCAAAATATTACTGTTTGAACTATTGTTGATTACATACATGCAGCCCTGGTGAGCAGAAGATACTAAACATTAAAAGCTGCATTATTCATATGATCGCCTACTTTATTGTCAATAAATAGGCTACATTGAGATGACTTGAAAAACACACATAAAGCATATATTGTCGCAATCGTCTGATTGTCGTCGTCACGTTTCATAACTCATAACGATTGTTTTTCTTCAGCTGCAGCTCCAGCGTGACTGGATATTACCTCTACGAATCCACGTTTGACATTCTGTGAGCGCGCCCTCCTCATATTTAGATGCGAATAAAATGACAGGTCATGCATAGATTATTTTTTTGTCTCTGAATTTAAATCTTGATGTATTCACATTGGTTTCTATATAAATACACTTGCCCGTGACCTCAAGAAGCGCGCAATCAACCCAGATTAAAGAAAGCTGTTTTTAGCGTCCCTGTTACCTTGCCCGCCCCCACGCCGGTTCGGATCCCGCTCGGAGCGGGTCGACTAGGATCGGTGAGACCCAGTAAAAGTGCGGGGGACGAAAATACATTTTATTAAAAGTGAGGGGGACACGTCCCCCGCGTCCCCCGCGTAATCTACGCCCATGTGCCAAAGCATTAACATTGCATTAACATTAACATTGTAATATTTTGAGCCAGATTCTGATTGGTATTTCAAATTGGATTGATTTTAGAAAGCCCTTCTTGCTTTCTCTTTCAGTTCATTCACGGCCAAGCTGAAGTTTCTGTTTGCATTGAAGTTTCTCTCTCTCTAGATTCAAATAGCTTGTCATGGTGAAAGAAATCTTTACATTGCCAAAGCATTCATAACACTATACAATAAAAACAAATAAATAAATAATAATACAAATCAAATAAAAATTACATGAAAATAAACATAGCAATAAAATGTCCAATCTTCTAATATTTACACAATTGGTAGCTCTGACCTGCTGGAGGCTCTTTTGTCGTGACAGAACCTCACGTATCTAGCAGCCAGGTTTGCGTTCTCTGGGCTTTCTCCTAGCAGGATTTAGAGTTTGTCCTTATTTGATTTTTAAAGGGGGGGTGAAACACTCCGTTTCAGTCAATCTCATGTCAATCTTGAGTACCTATAGAGTAGTATTGCATCCTTCATATCTCCGAAAAGTCTTTAGTTTTATTATATTTATAAAAGAAATATAGGCTGTACCGAGTCTTTCCGGAAAAAAAACGAGCGCCTGGAGGCGTATCGTGTGGGCGGAGCTAAAGAATGACAAATGTGCAAAGCGGTGACGTCCTCAAGCGTGGAGAAACCCATGGCTATCGAGCTCAGCTAATAGATATGATCCAGAATCAGATCCGGAGGCTGAAATAAATTGAACAGGAGAAACAACAACAGCAGGACGTCCGTCTCTGTGGTATGTACTGTATTTAGTGGCCTGTCAACATTTGTGTGTGTTTACTCACAGTTTATGAGGACATAATTCAGTTTATGGACTATTGTATGCGACTAAACCTTAGCAGTAGCAAGCAAAACGGTTTTGCACGTCAGACTAGTGTAACGTTATACATAGAACTACAATGGAGTCCATTTGAATGAGGAAGCACACAATCGTGTCGTTTACTGATGTTTACTCACGTGACGATAGCCAACAGCACAGACATTTGAAGCAGTTTTACTCACCGCCTGCTTCCAAAGCAGCCGAACCTTTATTGCTGGGACCGCTCCGTCAAAAACACACTTCTTTGGTATGATTTGGTGAAGTCCTGTGACAGCAGTGACCGTGGAAATCCACTTTGCGACGCGACTGAAGCGATGTTGTGAAGCTTTCCGTCATTTCTGCATTCAAATCGGTTCAAATGCAGCGCTGCCTTCCCGGAATGCTGTGCTGAAGCGTTGAAGTCGCTTGATGTCACCCATAGGAATAAAGTGGAGCACAGCGCGCGACAGAAGTGTTCACCGACGAGTGGATCTGCAGCTGAGCGAGTGTTTATGAGCGTGCATTTCCTCTCTCGCTCTAGTCATGCGCGCGCACCCTACCGGGAGAAGAGCCCATACAAGGACCTTCCGCTCTAGTAACGTCAAGCCGAGCCATACTCGGAAAAAAACTCTCAGAAACTTGTGAGAAACCGGAAGGAATATTTTACTCCATCAAACGTCCAACATTAGTTTTTGAAACTTTGTCTATGTTAGGATGGGAATCCAAGTCTTTAACAGTGTAAAAAGCTCAGTATGCATGAAACAGCATTTCACCCCCCCCCCCCCCCCCCCCCCTTGAAGGAAGTCTTTCTGATGGGTTGTGAAATGGGGATAGAATGTGTCTCTAATGTTTTTATAATGGGCAGAATGTCAAGAAGTGTAGCTCTGTTTCCAGCTGCTTCTCTGTGCAGTGAGGACACAGTCGCTCTTCTTTCGGCAGGCAGGTCTCTCTCTCTCTCTCTCTCTCTCTCTCTCTCTCTCTCTCTCGTTTTCAACGCCGGGCCATATTACTTCAGAGATGGTATTGGGTTAAACTCAGTGCCTATGCCGACGATGTCACGGTAATAGTAAGGTCAAATGAAGATGTGTGCAAACTGCTCTTGAGATGTATCAAAAAGCCTCCTCGGCCCGAGTCAACTGGGAAAAAAGTGCATCCTTGTTATTAGGCCAATGGGAGGAAGAGGATAGGCCGGTTCCCAAACTGCCTCAGCACTGCCTCTGGAGCTCAGAGGGGTTCAAAGTGCTGGGGGTCTTTTTTGGAACAGAGCAATACATGCAGAAAAACTGGGAAGGTCTTTATGAAAAGGTGTCTGGTCGCTTACAGAAATGGAGATGGATTCTTCCTCAATTGTTATATAGAGGGAGGCTTTGTTGTTAACAATCTAGCAGCAGCAATGCTGTGGTATCGTTTGACTGTTATTGACCCCCCGAAAGAACTGCTACAGAAACTACAAAAGGACTTTGTTGATTTTTTTGGGGGGATGGTTTCCATTGGCTTCCTGCTGGGATCCTATATTTGCCAGTAATTGAAGGAGGTCAAGGACTGATTGAAATGTCAGCTAAAGTCAGAGCCATGAGACTAAAATCTGCCCAGAGACGGCTTTTTTCTACAGATTTTATCCCTTGGGTGTCACTTGGACGAAGGGTGCGTTCACACTTGTAGTTCGGTTAGTTTGGTTCGTTTGGTCCGGACCAAAAAACAAAAACAAAACATAATAGTCCTGGTCCGCTTAGCGTTCACAAGGGCATTTTTAACAGCGAACCTAAAGTTACCGAACCAAAGGCACAGGGAGACGGTCACAACCTGATTGGTCGGCTTATATGACGTAGGAGCTCGTTTACAGAACCTTCAAAACAATGCTGTGTGTGGATTACACGCGCGGGCATTTTATGCGCGTACATATGGCATTATTTTTTTAACAGAGAACTCATGAAGAGCTCATGAAATGTTAAAAACATTCAAAACAACGCTGTGTGCTGGATTAAACGCGATCATTTTATGCGCGTCCTCTTTTTGGTCCGTTTACATGTCTTTGGTCCGTGTTGCGTTCATATATCAATCGAACTGCACCAGAGTTCGTTTGGAAGCGGACCGAGACCCATCTTTTTAGCGGTCTCGGTCCGCTTGTTTGTTGCGCACCAGGGTTCGGATGGCAGCGTTTACATATGTTCAAATGAACCGCACTAACCGAGCAATCGCACCAGGGTTCGTTTTAAACGAACCAAACATGACAAACAAACATGACGCTTGACCCGGACCCTTTGTAGTCACTTTTCAACGAACTCGGCGTACCTTTATAGTCAATTTTCAACGTGCTGGGTGCTCCATTCATTACAATGATAAACCTTTGGCATCATAAACAGACGCATTTAATTATTTGAGTTTATAAAATGATGCTCAGGTGCTGGCTAAGATGGTCTCAGCATGTGTAAGTGCTGTTGTCTTCTGGATGTTCTTTCTGAGGGTATACTGGGCTTCCTTACAGGTCTGGGTGGAGGTTGCTGGACTCTTTTGTGGTTCTGACTCAGGGCCACATCTTTTGGGGTCTTGGCGAAGGCAGGAACAGCTGTCTTGTAGAGATGACAATGGTCGTAGAGACATGTAAGGTCCAGGGTAGGGTGGTGTGCCAAGTGCACATTGGGGTGCAATTTTGAATTTATTTTATTTTTACAGCGCTTTTATTCTTGACATTATGAATTTGTCAAAAGTAGGTTTCCAGAAAGTGTCTTTTCAAAATGTTGTCAGTGAATGATGATATGGTTATGTACTAAAGAGGAAACCCATGGGGGGATCCAGGGTTTGTCTCATGACACATCTTTAAACACATATGAAGCATGGGCACATAAATGTTGTCTAATATTATATTGGTTTATATGTTGTATATTCAAAACTTTATCATTATTCTAAAGAACTCATGTGATATGCAAATAGTAGTGGCTGTGAGGCACAAGAGACAGTGGGGATGAAACTTCATGCCGCATGCAAATAGTGCTTAGGGGTATCGGGATTATCGGGATTGGTGGATAAAGATTGCCTTGCCTGTGCGCTCATTTTCAGCTACACAGCCTTAGTGATGTTCCTTGCCATAATTCACTGAGAGATTCAAACAAACTGAAACTGACATTTAAAGAAAAATTCACACTGCACCAACGGACACTGACCTGCATCTTCACAGCTAAGACATAAAGTGTCAACTTTCTCACATTTGGTGACAAAACCCAACAGTGTCACTTTCTCTTTTGATCAGCACATGTCGATGAGAAATGGGCTTAAGACGTCTGTTCAGTTTACAACATGAAACAAAATTGTAGTAGACTTATAATACTGCTACTTTTATTTCAATCATTTAAATATTTATATGTGGAAATGCAATTAGAGGCCAAGCAGCAAAAGATAAATCTTAATAAAAAAAATTAAAAAAATCTCACTGTGGCTCTTAAATGCAGACTAGAGCCACCATAAGGGGCAAAAACTGTTCAAAGTTTTCTGTTATTTACACTGAACTGATTTGAGAATATGCCTTTTCTCTCCAAAGGTATGACAAGCTACATTCAACATTTAAATCTTCACCAGTTTTGAGTCACATGACGTCCTGATCAAATGGGTGTGTTCAAAACTGTGGCTAGAATGATGAAGCTGTCTCATGTTTCCATATTTGTATAAATACACCTTGAGCAGCTTTACGTGCATTTATTGTCTAAAACCCAAAGCAGATCTTTGTATCTCTGTTCACACCTGGTTCATAAACATAAAGGACCAAAAATGCGATCATTCAACTGAGACTTTCAGTCCTTTTGTTCTGAAATAAAAGCTTGACTCTGTGCATTCACTTTAATAGAGATGACGTTCAATGTCAGGCGGAACTGACGGATCCGAATCATCGGGACTGCAGGTAAACAAGCATCACAAGAGGATAGCGAAACAACAGCTCTCTTGGACACAAATGTCTTGTTCCAGGCTGTGCAGGAGACGTGAGGAAACTTTTCTACCCTTCCAACAGATAAAAAATGTCAACGGTCATGGTTGATGTTGATTATAATCGGATACCACAACAATTTAATTCAAGATCGTTCGTTTGTTCGGCCCATTTCAAGCAAGCGTCGCTCAGCGGCAATTACAACTGTATTCCTGCAAGCAGTAAGTAGGGATTTATCCACTTATTGACTGTTTAAACAATTTCTGATTAAATCGAAAGCTTCTTAGAGACAGCATTGTCTAGATAACGTAAGATGCTAGTACAGTAACAATAGGAAACTCCATACAAAACTAAATAGTGTGTCTAATGACAAAGGGTAATATTATTTTTTATTACAAAATACAACTGTAGATACGTTGCTTACAGATTGTTCACTCGATCCTTCTAGCAAACGTCACCTTTTCCAGCATATAAGTTAAAACGATAGTCATTTGACAAGACTTTTCATTTTATAAAAATATATATATATTAGAGGTGTAACGATTCGTTTAACAATGATTTGATTCGTATCACGATTTGAGGTTGTCGATATGATTTAAGGACAATATTGGTTCATTTAGAATTATATGATCCAAAACGATTCAGTGACTTGAAATCAATTCAGTAATTTTTTAGCCAAAAATTTAAATCAGTGTGACTGTTTTATTTCAACCGAATCGAATCGTTGTTAAAACGAATCGTTACACCCATAATATATATTTATATTTTTGAGAACTAAAGTATGATGTTTTTGCATGCTTGTATTTCAGAGTACATCACAGTCACTGCGTAGCCTACATTGTGACTAACGTTATATAAACATGCAATATCGTTGACGAAAAAAGACAAGTCTAAAATCACTGATTTTGGTTTTGTCTGAGGAAAGGAAGAGCGTTCTAGCTTGCGGTTGCCAGATTTCAGTAATTTAAATCCCCCAATCAGAGCTTTTCTGTGAAAAGAACACTTATACTATCCGGTGTTTTAACTAAACATGTACAATCTGGCAACCATATGCACGCAAGCTCTTTCTCGCGCTCGGATGATCTGAAAACACCAATAAACAAGTAAGCTGCATTTCAGCAATCTCCATTTGAGATGTTCTGCTTAAAGTGTCATTCAGTCGGTCTGTGTTCTGTCAGGACTCACGAGCCGCTTCACTGAACAGCTGTGAGCTGCTGAAATAAGCCAATCAGAGCAGAGCTCAACATTAATATTCATGACTCTTCCAAATAAGGTAAAAACAGAGCACTACATCCTAGGAACAGTTTATAGGGTTGTAAATGGACCTGTGAAACTGTATCTGGACAATTTTTTCCCTTAAATAAGCTACACACCCTCTATGTAGATATCAGAGAACAATTTAACATATTGTTTCAACTCATTCTAGTGCACTTTTAATAATATGATATACTAAATAATGTAATTAATAAACTGACAATCCTGCAGTAACTATGTTCGGCAGATGACTTGGTTATTGATAGATTTTGTATAGGTGTGTGTGTGTGTCCAGTGGTCCTAGACATATATGGACCATAGAAAAAAGATGGGTGTGAACCAAACAGAGGAAGTTCCGGGAGGATATCTTGTGAATTGCAGGTCCTAACATTGCTGTATCTGTTTTTAAAGCCTCCACACACAGTCGTTGGGTTAAGACTCTTTGAAGGCTGACATATATATATATATATGATTATTAGGAACACCTGTTCAATTTCTCATTAATGCAATTATCTAATCAACCAATCACATGGCAGTTGCTTCAATGTATTTAGGGGTGTGGTCCTGGTCAAGACAATCTCCGAAACTTCAAACTGAATGTCAGAATGGGAAAGAAAGGGGATTTGAGTGTGGCATGGTTGTTGGTGCCAGGCGGGCTGGTCTGAGTATTTCACAATCTTCTCAGTTACTGGGATTTTCACATACAGCCATTTCTAGGGCTTACAAAGAAAACATCCAGTATGCAGCAGTCCTGTGGGTGAAAATGCCTTGTTGATGCTAGAGGTCAGAGGAGAATGGGCCGACTCATTCAAGCTGATAGAAGAGCAACTTTGACTGAAATAACTACTCGTTACAACCGAGGTATGCAGCAAAGCATTTGTGAATCCACAAAACACACAACCTTGAGGCGGATGGGCTACAACAGCAGAAGACCCCACCGGGTACCACTCATCTCCACTACGGGAAAAGAGGCTACAATTTGCACAAGCTCACAAAAATTGGACAGTTGAAGACTGGAAAAATGTTGCCTGGTCTGATGAGTCTCGATTTCTGTTGAGACATTCAGACGGTAGAGTCAGAATTTGGGGTAAACAGAACGAGAGCATGAATCCATCATGCCTTGTTACCACTGTGCAGGCTGGTGGTGGTGGTGTAATGGTGTGGGGGGTGTTTTCTTGGCACACTTTAGGCCCCTTAATGCCAACTGGACATCTTTTAAATGTCACAGCCTACCTGAGCATTGTTTCTGACCATGTCCATCTCTTTATGACCACCATGTACCCATCCTCTGACAGTTCCTGCACGATAATACACCATGTAACAAACCTCGAATCATTTTAAATTGGTTGAACATGACAATGAGTTCACTGTATTAAAATAGCCCCCACACAGTCACTAGATCTCAACCCAATAGAGCTTCTGTGGGATGTGGTGGAACGGGAGCTTCGTGCCCTGGATGTGCATCCCACAAATCTCCATCAACTGCAAGATGCTATTGAAGGGGGGAGTGGGCCGACACCCTTGCCTCTTTATCATATGCATCTTCATCATATGCATCTTATCCTTTTGAATGAATTTTAATAACCTCATGAATTAAATAATCAGTTATTATCCTTTCAAAATAATGAATTATTGACAATCAATTATATTTGATCATTAACACATTTAACTATTATTTAATATGATTTTGACTCTATGTCTGCTGTATGGTGTCTAATTTGCTTTCCAGAGACGGTCTGACAAAGACAGTCTGACCCCTATCTATGTGCCCTGACATAGATAGCCTGACCTCTATCTCTGGGTCCTGACCAACAGGGCCTTGGAGAGAAAGTTAGAACTTCCAAGAGGTGAATCCTGCCTGTTGTTAGTAACCCCAGGACAGGAAGGGGTGGGAGGATTTGAGTCTCCCAATTGTGATTTCTTCCCATTTATATAGTGTGATTTTTCCCATTGATAGAAGTACATTTTTGTCTTTATATTTCTTTATAGAATGAGTAGATGATATAACTCATACTTTACTTTTTGGAGATTTGTTTGTCATGTGGTGTTGATATCTTGTTCTGTTGATAAGCTCACTGCTGCGCTAACCTTGGAGGAGAGATGTGCCCTAGAGTCTTGTGTGTGTGTGTGTGTTACATGTTCTGTGCAGGTCTATGGACTGGATTGGACCGCTTTTCTCACACCCTAGACCTCTTGGCGTCTTTCTAGGACTCCCCTGAAGTCAACACTACCCCAATCTTGGGATTGTCTGATGTATACATCCTGATTAACAACAACAACATCTCCTATCTATTCTCGTGTGACACATTGTTTAGACGTTATGCCAATCAGTAATATTCCACGTGTTTGTAATGATGTAAATCATGCCCTTGAAATTGGTATAACTGGTGTGGTAATTTTGTGTAGAGTAGAGTCTGGCCTCACACCGCCCTGAGAGACTCTAAAGCTGACTCTACTGATGAAACTGCAAACTATTCTTCAGTAAAATTCTCTCCGATGATTGAACATCCTGACTCCTGGTCTTCATTTCGCATATCTGGTCTATGGGTCAAAACTGTAACCCCTAACACTATCCTATCAATATGAGCCAACATTTCTAAAGAATGCTTTCAGCACCTTGTTGAATCAATGCCACTTAGAATTAAGGCAGTTCTGAAGGCGAGAGGGGGTCAAACACAGTATTAGTAGGGTGTTCCTAATAATCCTTTAGGTGAGTTTTACATGAGTGAGCTTTAGGTGAGTTTAATTTATATATATACAGTAAATTACACAAAATACATTATATGATTATGATATCTAGTCAGTTAGTACAGTTTAAAAACACTATACAAGAAAGGCATGGTCTTCTTTTGTATGTTGGGGCGGCAGTGGCTCAGTGGTTCATGTAGCTTGTCTACAAACCGGGTGGATCGATCCCCAGTTCCACCTGACCAAGTGTAGAAGTGTCTATGAGCAAGACACCTAACCCCAGCTGCTCCCGACGAGCTGGATGGCGCCTTACATGGCTGATATCGCCGTCGGTGTATGAATGGGTGAATGTGAGGCAAGATGTAAAGCGCTTTGGATGGCCATAGGGTCTGTTAAAAGCGCTATATAAATGCAGTCCATTTACCATATGTCTAAGATTGTGGTCTGGTTTTTATGCTCTTTGTCTTGTAACAGTTTTTACTGTGAATTTTTCAGTTGGTCTAACCCATGCGGTTGCTAGCCATGGCCATGTGATTCACTGGAACACTCTCTCACGCTGGCTATGAATATACAAGCTGCTACTTCCCTTTTCTTCTATACACTCATATTGGATTACCCTGTACACATCACTCGAATACTTTTTGTTTTTTATCTGAGAGGTGAATTTCTTTCTAAACAAAAATGCTACTCACTACATATTCCTCTTTTGTATGTAAATCACCATATTTCCATAAGTAGTACAACAAAAACAAACAACAAAAAACAGAGATATGTATTTAGTCCAACAAACACTGCCACATGAGATCCATTGTGTATTTTTATTTTCCCACCACATCTTGTAAAACCTCTAGAGCCTGAGCCAGTATACCCATCACTCATCTGGTTAATTTGTCAATAAAGCAATGTTATTTCCCGAATGCTTGGAAGTCAGCAGTAATAACACCGATTTTAAAGAATGGTGATCCTACTAATGTAACCAATTACAGACCTATTAGTATTCTTCCAGTAATTTCCAAAGTAATTGAAAAGGTAATTTGTAGCCAGTTAATAGAGTTTTTAAATCTGGGTTCTTTTCCTCTACATCCAATGCAGTTTGGATTTAGGGCACGTCATTCCACAGAGACGGCAAACTGTTACTTTGTTGAACAAATTAAATCCAGTCTTGATGGAGGAGGTGTTGTTGGTGCCGTCTTCCTTGATTTTAAGAAGGCTTTTGACACTGTAAATCATAATGTACTTTTATCTAAATTGTCAAAGTTTAATTTTTCTATTAATACATTAACATGGATGGAATCATATCTAAACACAAGGAAACAATGTACAAGAATTAATGATACATGCTCATCGTTTTTTGACTGCACTATTGGAGTCCCACAGGGATCTATTCTTGGACCAGTTTTATTTAGTTTATATATTAATGATCTACCCACTGTGTGTCCAGAGGTCCAATTTCAGATGTATGCAGATGATACAGTAATTTATACCCATGCTAAAACAAAAGAGCAAGCTGCTATCAAACTGACTGCTGCACTGGATAAAATCTCAGATTGGTTAAATTACTCTCGTCTTACTCTTAATGTGAGTAAAACAGTGGCAATGTATTTCTCTTTTAAAAGAAATGATAAGCATCAACCAGATATTTTAATTAAAGGTGAAGCAATAAATATTGTAGAGTATTTTAAATACCTGGGTATAATTATAGATTCAAATTTAAATTTCAAGAAACATGTGAAAAAGTTTTCTAGATGTGTTAGAGCAAGCTTAATGGTTTTCCGGAATATTAGACATCAGTTACCTGTGGCTGCGGCGAAGCTTTTTATGCATACAATGATTTTTCCACATTTGTCGTATTGTGCTACAAGCTGGTCTCAAGCAAATGTAACAACATTGAAGCCATTATATAATCTCTATAAGCAAACTGTCAAAGTTTTAGACAAAAAATCAAGGAGCTATCATCACTGCATTATCATCAGAAATTATAAATTATTGACGTTTGATAGTTTTTTATTCTTTGCAGATATGTGTTTGATGTACAAGTTAATTCATGATCTTGCTCCACCACCTCTTAAACAGTGTATTACTTTCTGTAAAGACAACTCTAGGGAAACCAGGGCATCTACTAGAGGCGATTGTTCAGTTAAATTAAAAAAAACTGTATTTGGACAATCTGCATTCTCATATAGAGCAGCAGAAAGATGGAATTCATTGCCGGTTCATATTAGAGATTATACATCATTTAGTATTTTTAAAACGGAACTTAAATTATGGTGTAAGAAAAATCAGTTATGTGATCATTAATTATTTTTATTATTGCATATATGTATGTATGTATATGTGTATGTATGTATGTATGTGTATGTATATATGTATATGTGTGTGTATGTGTGTATATGTATATATATTATATATATATATATATATATATATATATATATATATATATATATATATATATATATATAATTTTTTTTTTTTATGAATTTCTATCTGATTCAATATTTCTGATATTCTGATATTATTATTATTTATTTTTTATTTTTTCCCTTCTTCTTTCTTTCTTGGATTGTAATTGAATTCTGTAATTGTATTGAACATCATCCTGCCCAGGGACCGCAGATGCAAATTAGCTATTTTAGCTAACTCTGGCACAACATTTGGGTTGTGTATGGTCCCTGTTAAATAAATAAATAAACTAAACATTATTTCTGTTTATTATTTCTGTTAATCTACACATGGGCATAGATTACGCAGGGGATGGGGGGGTCGCGTCCCCCTCACTTTTAATAAAATGTATTTTCGTACCCCGTACTTTTACTGGGTCTCCCTGATCCTAGTCGACCTGCTTTGAGTGGGATTCGAACCGGCGTTCCCTGCGCGGGGGGCGGGCAAGTTAACAGGGGCGCTAAAGACCGCTTTCTCTAACCTCGTTTGATAGCGTGCTTCTTGAAGTCACAGGGAAGTGTATTTACATAGAAACCAATGTGAATACATCAAAAAATAATCTATATATGACCTGTCATTTTATTCCAATCTAAATATGAGGAGGGCGCTCTCTCACAGAAAGTCCAAAAGCGGATTCGGAGAAGTATTACCCTGTCACTCTGGAGCTACAGCTGAAGGAAGACAATCGTTATGAGTGATGAAACGTGACGAAGACAATCAGATGATTGCGACAATATGCGTTATGTGTGTTTTTCAAGTCATCTCAATGTAGGCTATTTAGAGAAGGGGTTCAGTGAAAAATCGGCAGCTGTCAGCAGGAAGTTGCTGCCAATGGCAGCCGACAGTACCTGCCACTAAATCCGATGTCATGACAAACCAAGGGGGTAATCTAGCACTCGGAAAGCGTTCCACCCATAGGGGCGGCCATTGCTAACCAAGCCATCACCTGCTTTTAGCATCCCATTGACTCCCATTTATTTTTGAGTCACTTTGACAGTGAATAACTTTACATCTGAGGCGTTTAAAGAATCCATTTGTCCATTGTTTATTTCTAAAGAAACACGACAACGCATAAAAGGCTCCTTTACCTTGTAGCTTACACTATCGCCCCGAGTTGTTTTTGTAAAAATAGGCTAACGATTGCGTCATAACCAACGCGACTCTGTCGCACAGTTGAGAAATTACCGTATAGACCTGAAGAGACGCTCAGAAACAATCTTTCACTGTCTATGAGACAGTCGGGGGGATGTGGAGACATAAAGTCCGAAAAGTCAAGGGAGAAGAATGTGAGCCCATATGAGCCAAAAGCAACGGGAGAAAATATTTAAACAACATGATTCAGATTTCACTTTCCACAACTACTAGAAGACCTACAGCTGTCAGACAGGAGGCTCACGTCACATCTACGTCGTCAAGCTTAGTCTGAGCCTGCGCAGTTCGCTCAGCCATCAGGGAAGTGAGTGCCTCTAATTGACCTCATTTTCCGTCGTTGAAGTCTATGGGATCGCTCTGTCTATAGCTGTGTCTCATTTCAGAAGGCTACGTCCTCCGGAGGTCGCATTCGAAGGCTGCATACGTCATAAGGCCGTCTCATCTAAAAAGAGTGAGTAGGACACTCCAAATGCGACCTTCGAATGCGTCCTTCTTTTACGGGATTTCGGAGTGTGCATGAGGTGTAGCCTTCGTGGCTGGAGATAACCCACAATTCTTTGCGTCGCCGTTAACAACCGTAATATATATATATATCTTTTTATATTATATATGAAAACTGCACCACTGCCGGATATACATGCAAGCGTAGGTGTGGTGTTTAAAATTTAAGTTTAGTGCTTTTTAAATGTTTAGAACAGTACATTGCTGTCAAGACAAGAAACATTTCATAGTAATTTTCAAGTTATAAATAATTTTCATTCACATAACTGGTGTGAGAGCACAACGAGGCTGAACGTGTTGGCATAGCAACGTGATACCTCCTGCCTGTGTGTCCTACAAAGGACGTCTTGTTTAATTCTGATTGAGGACACTTCGAAATTGGACACGGAGGATGCAGCCTTCGAAATTGAATGAAATGAGACACAGCTTATGTGACAAATCCTGTCCGGTCTGCTATGAGATTGTGTCCGCTAGGTCTCCCCAGAGTGATTCTATTGGCTGAAAGAAATTTTAATAGGTAATCTGTTCAGAGCCTGATTACAATTCTTACAAAATCGCGTTTTGATTTTTGCTGTTTAAATTGTGTTAAAATAGTCTTTAATGTCTTACAAATCATATGTTTCATATACTAGTACTATATAACTGAAGCTATAAGTGCTTATATAAGTATATAAGATATATACAAGCAATAAATAATCTATTTATTTTGTGCACCTGTTCTGTATATTGCTGTTTTTTTTATTCTTTAATATTTACATTATAGGTACATTACTATGTCATGATTTTGTATTGGTACTTAGTTTATCAGTCAAAATAATTCAGAACATGTTTTTGCTCCCATTATAGCAATCAATTACATATTTCAAATAAATGTGTTGCGTGTGTGTGTGTGTACTTAGTATGGCAATGAACACATAGTTTATTTTTAAACAATTGCTTGTCCAGAACCATGTATAACAACTTTTGATCAGGCATTTAAAACCGCTACCAGCGGACACGATTTCACAGGCGGACAGGATTTGTCACCTCATGACAGCGGACGTCGTTTACAACCAGAAGTAGGCGGTACCTGTCGCTTTTAGCCAGCGGAAGCAAGGCAAATATAGAACGAGTGATTTAATTAATAACAGCCTAACGTTAATCATAACTGTGATTTAGATTTTAAATGATTAAAGCTTACTATAGTAGATAGGCTATATACATAAATATATACACCACAGGAAACACGCACGCGCACCCTCGGATCAGTCGGACGTATTGGTGTACAAGAGGTAAAAACGATATAAATACTGTTCATTTTCTCACACAAACCGCTCGTTTCGTGCCTTAGGCCATCAGTGTGTACTTACGATGGGGGATTGTTTAATTTGGACTTCTCTGTGTATGCTCTCTGAGGTGGTGACCATAGACCTGCATTATGTGAGGCACAGACAAGAACGGTTTGACCTAAAATTATCAAAATTGAAACTACTGTGGAAACAAATACTCCTACATCTCGGATGCCCATGAGGTAAGCTAAAACATATCAAAATTGAATTTCTAAGTGAACTATCCCTTTAAAGGTCCCAATGAGCGCAGTGGCCTCCATCATCTGTAAATGGAAAACGTTTGGAACCACCAGGTATCATTCTAGAGCTGGCTGCCCAACCAAACTGATCGATGGGGGAGAAGGGCCTTAGTCAGGGAGGTGACCAAGAACCAGATGGTCACTCTGACAGAGCTCCAGCGTTTCTCTGTGGAGAGAGGAGAAACTTCCAGAAGAATAGCCATCTCTGTAGACCTCCATAACATTTGAGAGGACTTGCAAAGAAGAATGGGAGAAACTGTCCCAAAATAGGTGTGCCAAGCTTGTAGCATCATACTCAAAAAGATTGTAATTGGTGCCAAAGGTTCATCAGCAAAGTATTTAGCAAAGGCTTTGAATACGTATGTATATGTTTGTTTTGTTTTTTAATACATTTGCAAAGATAAAAAAACCAAAAACGAATTGTCATTGTCATTACATTGTCACATAAATGGGGTTGTTTGTAGACTTTTTAGGAAAACAATGCATTTAATCTATTTCGGAAAAGGCAAACCTGGCAAAATGTGGAAAAAGTGAAGAACTGTGAATACATTCTGGATGCACTCTGTAGCAATGATTTCCATGTTTGTAGAGTTAGCCTGTGATGTAAATATGTAGGCAAAATAAACACGTTTTAAAATATTAATTTTTTGCGTTCAGCGTTTTAAAAATGGCGGGTGCTACATCACATGCACTAAACCAATCAGAGTGTCATCTCATTTTAAAAACCAGTTGTGCTTGCACCATGGAGGAATATACTTTGCGGAATTTGCGAGGGGAAGGACAGAACGGTTCTCCAGAGAGCAATCCTTTTATTTTTTGTATTTAAAAATGTTTGTCTGCTGCTCACATCCCTGTGTGTATAATAATCATTATTTGTGCAATCAAAACTCTTCAAATGATCCAGAACGCTGCGGCACGTCTTGTCTTCAATGAGCCCAAAACGGCTCATGTCACACCTCTCTTCATCTCTCTGCATTGGCTACCACTCACTGCCCGCATCAAGATCAAAGCTTTGAGTCTTGCCTATGGATCAACCACAAGCTCAGCACCCTCATACTTCGACTCGCTCCTACGAGTCTACATCCCCACCAGAAGCCTTCACTCAGCTAAGGAGCGGAGGCTTGTGGTACCATAACAGAGAGGCATGATATTCCTCTCCAGAACTTTTTCATTCACCGTTCCCAGCTGGTGGAACGATCTTCCCATCTCCATACGCATGGTAGAATCACTCACTTCATTCAAAAGACAGGTAAGAACTAGGGGTGTAACGATTCGTTTTAACAACGATTCGATTCGGTTGAAATAAAACAGTCACACTGATTTAAATTTTTGGCTAAAAAGTTACTGAATTGATTTCAAGTCACTGAATCGTTTCGGATCATATCGTTCTAAATGAACCAATATCGTCCTTAAATCGTATCGACAACCTCAAATCGTGATACGAATCGAATCGTTGTTAAACGAATCGTTACACCCCTAGTTTGAAACATTGCTGCTGTCTTTATGTAATATAAATGGTATTGTTTTTAGTGCGTCAATTTTGTGCAGACACCTCAAGAATTTGCCTGTTTCTCCAGGATCAGTTTAACCGATATGGTATGCTTTGCGAGCCCGAACTCATAAAAATGCATATAAATAGTACAAGTGTGCAATCTTGTGTAATGTATGCGCCAAAATGAGTTTTGCCGTGCATATGGTACACGTTTTTTCTAGGGGTGTAACGATTCGTTTAACTTCGATTCGTATCACGATTTGAGGTTGTCGATACGATTTAAGGACGATATTGGTTCATTTAGAATGATATGATCCGAAACGATTCAGTGACTTGAAATCAATTCAGTAACTTTTTAGCCAAAAATTTAAATCAGTCTGACTGATTTATTTCAATCGAATTGTTACACCCCTAGTTTTTTCATGTCCTTATGAAATGCACTTTATGGCATATTATATGTACGAACCCCCCACCACACCACCCCCAACCTACCCAAGAGCATATCATATGCACGTGAAAAACTGCGTAGCACTTGCATTATCTCAGTATACATTCCAAACAATATATATTCCAGACTATATAAATTCGACACGATTTCAAACTCGAACTATTGATACGCATTACTATAGCCCCTTTCACACTGCATATTCCCGGAACATTGCCGGGTCGCCTTCTGTGTGAAAGCAACCACGTCCCGGAATTGATTACCAAATTGAACCCAGGTCGGGGACCTAGTAACATTGCGGGATTCGACCCGGGACGAGCGCTGTGTAAACAAAAGCCAAAACTAACGCTGCAAAGTGTACGTAGTTATCGTGCGACTCCTATAGCTTGTTTTTTTCAATAATACAACCCTGCAGTGCCAGAAGAGCTAGTCGGTGTTTTAAACGCAGAGAGTGTTCGTATACAAAAGAAACTAAAATTAAACAAGCAGAAATGTGCGCAAACTGCACACAAGTCGAGACCACGGAGCTCCTTACTATCCGGGCTGAAGCTGAGATCGCTCGCCGTTATACGCCACATCCGGATGTCACGTGTCAACTCGATCCGGGACCGTTACGGGTTGTGTGTGAAAGCGCACATATTACGGCATTTCGCTGGCAGTGAGAATGGACCAAATCTAGCGGCCCAGGAACAAATGCCGGGTCGCATTATCGGTGTATTTGCCGGAATCGCAGTGTGAAAGGGGTTTATGTGATCGTGTTAAGATGATCCATCTGAAATGCATTCAGGCTGGCTACGTAGTGACACAAAAGACAATCAGGCAATTGTTGAAAATACAGGATCCCCATGGAGTGCAATAGCTAAGTCAAGTAGATCAGAATGTTCTTTTCTGCTGTCTTGAGGAGTCTGCACAAAGTTGACCCACTAAAAACAATACCATTTATATTACTTAAAGACAATGTCTCAAACCCAAAGTAAAATAAAACCGGATTAAATTTGAAAGGCGGGACATGTTTACTTCCATGCAATCCAGCTAAAATTAAGCTCTTGGCAGGATTTTGAGGGATCTCATAAATTCAGAAAAACAGAACAATTTTTTCCCAAGAAAAATATATAATAATTCTGCGATAATTAAGTCATTAATTCAGAAAAACAGAGTAGATTATTTTTCTCAAGTGAATGCAATAAGCTTCCGTAGTATGATGCTACCTTCAGTTTGAGAAACACCATAGACGAGAAACACCCTAAACCTTGAAACAAAGCCTTTGTTTTGTGTTTTTCAGAGAGAATTTTGGATTTTCTGTAAATCTTTAAGAATGCTAAAACTGAAAAGTGGTAGAAGACAAATTTAAACTATTGGAAGGAATTTTTTTTTTTTTTTTGCTTCATTTATATGTAGTTGTTCTCTGTTATTTAGTATTTGATTCTGATTTTGAATTGCCGTATTGTAATTCTGTTTGTTGCAATAAAAAAAAAAAACACCCTACATGCTGTCGCCTCGCAGTGATGACGTCAACCACAAACGCCATCAGTCAGCATCGCGTCTTCTGAGGTGAGTTGCATGGTGAGTTGAGCAGTGGACGTTTCAGCGATTATTTATTGAACTATAAACTACACAATTAGCTTAAGAAACCTTCAAATGGGTTATTTATGTATTGTTCCCATGGAGTACAGATCAATTGTGCGTCTTTGCTATAGCGTTTACCGACGGGAACGAACATTTGGAGACAATGTAGCCTCAGGATGGTTTTGCCTGTGTGTGTGTGTTTTTTTGTATTTTCTTTGTACGTGTTTCGATGTTTGGAGCGATAATATTATTGTCACTGTCACAGTGTGTGAGTGAGAACTTATGGAAGTGTCGAGAATTCAATGAAAATCTATTCGAAGTGCTGACAATTGTGTTCTACCTCTAACGTTATCTTCTGACAATACATTTTTTAATTTTTAAGATTAGGTTTTATGATCGGTTTTATGATCATTGCCAATTTCTGCACAGCAGCACTTAATGATTCCTTTTTGCTGCTATTGTGTTGTTATTAGAAAATCGATTTGTATTTCTTTTTATGTAATGGTAATGATCTGTGATCATTTCTTTATGCTGCATATCTTGATTTAAATAATCAGTTTATTCCACATTTAGAAAGTGAGATCTCTGCTGGTGATGCTTTATTAATGGAGCACTTTCATCTCATTGGTTGGGCTAATATCTTAAAGAATATGGGTAATCAAACGTTTGATGGACCACATTGACTGCCATTGTATGGGAAAAAATGACTATGGATGTCTATGGGGTTCATCAACTATTTGGTTACTGCCCTTTTTCAAAATATATTTTTTGCTCTGCAGAAGAAAGAAATTCATACTGGTTTGTAACAACTTGAAGGTGTGTAAATGATGACAGAATTTTTCGTTTTTGGGTGAACTACTACCCCTTTAAGATCATACGTAAACTGCCATTTAGATCTCATTTTAGTAGTCAACACATTAAGGCAAAATAAACAAAACACAAATGCCACTTTTGACAAGAATTCGTTTTTTAAATTCATTACAGTCTCTGATACAACAATAAAACACTTAAAATCAATGAACAAAAACTCTGTTAAATGACGAATTGAATTAATTAATAAAAATAATGTTTTATTTATATAGCGCCTTTCCCATACTCAAGGTTGCTGTACACAAAGTAGACATACATATACAATGTAAGTCATAAACATACAAATATACAGAGGAGAAAAACAATTCTAAACAGAGAAAGATTGGAAATACTGTAAGAAAAGATATGTTTTTAGTTGAGACTTGGAAGGAGGATATAGTAACGGTGTCGCGTAGAGAAAAGTGGAGGGAATTCCAGAGTTTCAGGGCCACAGCACTGAACGATCTACCACCCATAGTAGAGAGACGGAACCGAGGTACAGTGAGTAGAGTCTAGACAAGGCTCAGACAAATAATGTGGAGCAAGTCCATGCAGACATTTAAAATTTTAAAGTAGAATTTTGTATTGGATGCGGACAGAGACAGGTAGCCAATGAAGATTATAGAGCAAAGGGATAATGTGGTCCGATTTTTTTTGGACTTGATGGATGACTCTGGCAGCAGAATTTTGTACATATTGTAGTCTAGCGATAGTTTTATAGCTAACTAAGTTGAATTAAGTTATTTTAATTGTAGTATGTATTTATAATTTCAATATTTGTTTGTTCTTATGACTATACTGCAGATAAAGGTCAGAATATAAAATTATAAAAATGTTAAATTGATAGACTAAATATGTATAATATATATATTTTTAAAATACATTCAATAACTTTACCCTTGACAGATGGATATATAGACATCATTTAAATATTTAAAGGGTACATTCTGCCAATCTTATGTTAATATTGAATACCTAGTAGTATTGCATCATTCATGTGTCCGAAAAGTCTTTAGTTTCATCATATTTATAAAAGAGCTGAACTTTTGAAGGTGTGCAGTGGGCAGAGCTAAAGAGTCAGATTGCTCTGGTTGATGTGTGCATGTGCTCATCCGGGAGACGTGCTCATACAAGAAATTCCGCCCTTTATGATGTCATAAAAGGCCATATTGGGAAACAAAAACTTTCAGAAATGTATTTGAATCCTGAAGGAGTTTATTTGGCACATAAATTCTCTGATTTTTTTCATTTTTTAAAAAACATTTTGGCCATGTTTAGCATGAGAATCCAACTATTATAACAGTGTAAATAAGTCAGAATGCATAAATTCATCTAACTCCTTTTTTTTTGTTGCTGTCATTTTGTTGTATTATGCAATTTTTACCAGATCTGCTCTTCCTACCACACAGGAATTACCCCTTTGTGAAGCTTCTGCTACAACAATTCACCAATAAATGAATGCTGGGATTTTCCCATCAACCTACAAGAAACTTTGAGAACATGAATGATCCAGAACCCTGCAGAATAAAGCATGAATATACTGAAGAACAAAGAGGTTTGTGTTCATACTTGAATCTTCATTAATGCACATTAAGGTTATAAAACTTCAAGCAGTTCATCAGATGTAATGGTTGTATTTAGAAAATGTATAAGAGCTATAAAATATCATAGTTAAAGGAGCAAATAATATACAGGGCATTTTTCATAAAATTGGTAGTTTAGTTGTCAACAAATGGTTTGTGTAAAGGGGTTTAAAAAACATTCATATTGATTGTTAAAATCAGTTGGTCAGTCTAGATATTATAGGAGCTGTTTGTGATTCGTAATCATATTACTAAAATGTTAAAACATTTCCAACCCTGGTTGATCTCTTTCTCAGCCATTGGCAGAATTGTTATGTAAGAGTGAGCCTAACGGCATCGATGTGATGTGATTTGATTCAGCATTTTTTTAATGCATTCATAGGATTATTTAAATACTTTATTTAAATGTTTAATGTGTCTTAGTCAGAGTAAGAATTACACAGCGACTTTCAGAGGGTCAGAGAGTGAGAGCAAAAAAAACTTGTCCATTATTGATGTTAGGTAATGTTAGTTCTTAATGATGTTACATAACTTTATTTTAATAGATTGTAAAAATTGGCATTTGTCGAAATTTACACAAGCCACAATTTAAAAAGGCTTTAAAAGTATTGTTAGTTGTTAACAACATGTTAACTATTGTGTAGGATAGTGTTAATGGCTACACAACCTTATTATTAGTGAGGCCAGCAGGGTGCGCTCACCCTGTGGTCTGTGTAGGTCTTAACGCCTCAGTATAGTGATGGGGACACTATACTGTCTTTCAGATGAGACGTTAAAAACGATGTCACTGCCATGTTTTTATTATTACATGACCTACTAGCGTCATAGCGTCGTGCCATCACATCTGGGTACTTTTTGCCTACTTTTTTTATGAGTGTGAATTTGAACATAATACTTTTGTCATACTGTTTTTCGCTTACTATATAGTAGGGAAGTATGTGATTTCGGTTGCAGCCAACGTTTTCCTGCCATTGACAGAATTTTCTGGATTTCCGTGTTTTTACTTAATCCTTGTTCTGAATGCAGTCTTTGAAAAAGTACATTTTCACAGCTTTTTACTCAAAATGGTCTTTAATAAAACTAAACACGTTAATGAATAAAATGTGGGCACGCTGGGAAAAGAGTTAAATGTAGCTGCTCAGACACATCTAATAGTTCTTACAACAGCAACTTGCAATTTGTGCCTAAAATGTTTTAAAAATAATTAAAAAAATCACTGCACAAATAAATACATTTTTTTTTTTTTTAAATCAGGGTTGCAAACTTTTTTGTGAAAGTCAAGCTTTTTTTTAGCCAAAATTGTTCATTATAGTGATTGTTTTTCGGTGAACTTAACCATGACTTCCGTCTTGCACCCTGCTTTTAAATTGCTTATTCAAAAACGAAAAGTAAAATGAGCAGTTTTCAATTAATCCATGTGGAAGTTCAGCTTCTATAGAAATGAACTAAAAACGCTCCGCACCAGTGGACAAGAACCGTTATGAATGCCTGTGCGGCCATGCACATTTTACAACTAATCCTTTGCAGGTTCTCGATTAGAATTGGGTTTAAAGGGGTGATGAATTGAGAAATCAACTAAAATATTGAGATTAAAACAATGCTGTGCCTTCTATATTAGATCCAACAGGAATGGTGCAACACACTCATGTGAGTAAAAATAGGGATGAGTCATGATTTTTGAATATTCGTTTAGTTTATTTATTTATAGAATATTAAATGGGTGGTGCGATTATTGTCCTGTATTTACCAGTAACTTACATTAGCCTACCTGTATATGTTTTTGGTGCTGATGTGGTGGTGATATAGCCTGACAAGCCAGACCCACATCAAGATGTTTGATCTGGAAACTCACCATAGACAGGGCTCAATCTGAGGGGCGGGATAAACGTTTGTCTTTCAAACTCCCTCTGCAAGTGATAGGATAGCGCTACAACCAACCAGAGCAACGAAGGTGAAGCAGAGCTTGTTGATAGATTAAACATTTGCCGTATCCGGTTGGCAAAACTCAGAACACATCTTCCCTTCTTAAGAATGACTTCAGTGCCGTTCTTTGTTCTTTTCTCAGAGAAAAGCTCAACTCCAAGTCTTCTAGAGTCATGGTAAAAGCTGATTCGAAAGACCGCCGTTCGCCAGTTTCTGTGTTTACTAGAAGCAGCAAACGCAACTCGGCCGTCGTCATTATGACCCCGCCCACCGACTCTATACACGATTTGATTGGCCCGGCAAGAGTTAGGGGAATACAGCTCAGAAGGGTATTGAGAGTTGCTAGACGACACTTGTGGGCAGATTAAATTTGCTGCCGCTAGGGTGCGTCTAGATATCTAGGCTAGTGGTGATACGTTCATTTTAGGATTCTCCTTTTTATATTTTAGACATTAATTAAACTGTGAGATGCGATGGTGGAAACAACATGTGAGCATGCAACTGTCAAACGGGCTTGCGCTGTGTTCAGAGTCCAGCAGTAGTGAGCGGGCCTTCAGCGCAGCTGCAAGAGTTATGGTCTTTATCTGCTCACTTAATTTGTTTTCTCTGATCAGATATCAATTCGATTGTGAAAAGATCAGGAGTAAACGCCTTTCTAAAATTGTTTAGAGACGGATTAATATCCAGCCACTAATACAAATCATTCTATTGTGGTGTTTGTCCATGAGCTGATGATGAATTAAAAGCAGCTCATATCTGTTGCTTTCGTTGACGTGAATTGTTTTTTACTGTGGTGATGATAGTAAACATATAAACTAATATTGTGATATGCTTGAAGTGTTTTATATCTATTATCGACTTTATAGGCAAGTCAAGACAAGTCAAGTGCTGATTTGAGAGACTAAATTGATCAAATGTGTTAACTTGCTCGTCACTTTAAAAAACAAAAACTTTAATTTAACAAACAAAACCTGCTCCAAACATTTTTCTAAATTAATTTAATAAAGAAACGAAACAAAATATAACTACTTTGACATTAAAAATAAAACTGACGTGGATGTTAGTGGATGTAACAGTAATGTGTAATGGATGGGAGGATTTAAAAAAAAAGCGTGAATACACTGCAGGCTCTCTCAGTCATATCTAAGGTAAATCCTCAACACTATCATACCTTATGTTATTGAACTAATGTAGCCAGTCCCGCCACTGGCCGTCTTGATGCCCTAATCGTAATTACATTATGATGCCTGTGGCGTCAAGCTGAATGTGAGGGGTAGAAAGAGAATTTTCTTGTGCTATCTCCCTCAGCCCTTGGTGCTCTACACACTGCGCGTGGTGGGAGCACGGTACTGTGTGTAGACTATACATGCGTACATGTGGAGGGAGGAGTTGCGATTTTCGAATAATGTTTTTTTTTGTGTGTGTATGTGATAGTCACACACTGGAGAATCCTTTATTTGTTGGTTCATTGCGATTCGGGATCAGACTTGGACATGTTTGGGCCAGGGTTAAATAAGTTAATGTAAGTGACTTGCATTTTAGAAAAAATATTTTCTAGTCAGTTTCACCAACAAAAATTATTCAAAACAACTGTGCGTTCACATCGGCGTCAAAATTCGCTCTGGCTGCCCTGCCAACAACACTGTACAAAGATTTGTGGACGCTCTCACATAGATCGAATCCATGGTCTTTTTTGCACTTTATTTAAAGGGGCCGCAAAGCAAACAAGCATGATTGGTATTTGTGCAGATTGACCAATAGTAGGGTATAAGTTAACCTCATGAAATCTTTTAAATATGAAAAATGTATCGATGGAAAGAACTTAATTACAATTACATATTTGCTACCGAAAGAAACCAATTAAAAGCCAGTTGTGTGGTGTGGAGTGGCTTTTGTGTTCATGGTTAAGTGCTAGTCTAATTTTAACATGCAGTTTATAGGAGCCATTTACTAGCCTTGGTATTTATTATTAACATTCATTTGTGTGCACTACATTATTCAGTTAAGTCTGATGTCACGTGGCGGCACTTCCAGGTCCAAACGCTCAATCTCATACAATATACACACAATGTGGTGTAATACTAAAAAAAATTTTTTATCATAACCTTTATCTCCCTACCAAAATTGGCCAGACAGTGATTCATTTATTAAAATATTAATGTCTGTGACGCTGTGAGCACAGAGACTGTTGTGTAGACTGTATTTAAAATGTGTAACTTTTTAAAATCTTAGATGTTTAAAATGAATAAATAGCACTCATAAACGGCTATCGATGGCATTCTTAATTGAAACGAGTTGAGGCTTAGACCCAGAAACAGCGTTCCTTATATCATGACTTAACAAGCGGATAACCGTTCTGGTTGAAGTGTAGCCTTAAAGGGTTAGTTCACCCAAAATTTTACATTTTCCCATGACTTACTCACCCTTAAGTCATCCTAGGATGACATTCTTCTTTCAGACAAATAAAATCTAATATAATTTAATATAGAAGTTATATTAAAAAAGTCCTGGCTTATCCAATATTTTTAATGGCTGTGATTGTTGCTCTGTTTTTGAAGTCCATAAAAGTGCATCTATATCCATCTTAACTGCTCCACACGGCTCCAGGGTTAATAAGGGGTTCTGATGCAAATCGTTGTGTTTGTGTAAGAAAAGCATCCATAGTTAAAACTTTATAAAGTGAATCATCTAGCTTCCAGCGAATCGCGTTTCATATCCGGGGTGGCAGTGGCCCAGTGGTTCATCTAGGTTGGCTACAAACCAGAAGGTCCATGACAATGAGCTGGATGGCGCCTTGCATGGCTGACTCTGCAGTCGGTGTGAGTGAGGGAATGTGAGGCAAGATGTAAAGCGACTCATTCAGGTCCGTTATTTGCTGCCACCTACTGGCGGAGTTAGTTTAATTAAAAAATATATATATTTTACCATTCAAACTTGATTGTTTGTTGATATATTAATACATGAGGTTAATTGGATTACTATATTATGACTAATGATTGTTTTACTTTCATTTTAGACCTGAAGGAAGAATACGAGGAGAGTGAAGAATTTACTGAAGTGAAGGAGAAGAATGATGTCAATTCTGTACAACAAACTTCAAGCCACACACTGAAACAATCTTTTACCTGCTTTCAGTGTGGAAAGAGTTTTTCTAACAAACAAAATCTGAAACATCACATGAGAGTTCATAGCGGAGAGAAGCCTTTCACGTGTGATCAATGTGGGAATAGTTTCACACGAAAAGGATCTCTTGATGAACACATGAAAATCCACACTGGAGAGAAGCCGTACACATGTGATCAGTGTGGGAAAAGTTACAGACATTCAAGCACTCTTAAACTACATCTGCGTTCTCATGCTGGAGAAAGACCATTTTCCTGTGATCAGTGCGGTAAAATGTTTTTAAGGGCGGAATCCCTGAAGAGCCACTTGAAAGTTCACAGCAAGGAGAAGCCTCATGTTTGTTCTTTGTGTGGAAAGAGTTTTAGTCGACTGAATGTTTTTAAATTACACCAGAAAAGACATAGCGGTGTGAAAAATCACATATGCTTCGATTGCGGAAAATCATTTATTAGAGATGCTGAACTGAAACAGCACCAGAAATCTCACACTGGAGAAAAACCCTACAAGTGTTCACATTGTGACAAGAGTTTCAGTCAGGCAGGACATATGAGAATACATGAGAGGATCCACACTGGAGAGAAGCCACACATATGTAATCAATGTGGGAAGGGTTTTGCATATGCAAACTCTCTTAAGTTACATCTGCTTTCTCATTCTGGAGAAAGAAAGTACAACTGTGATCAGTGCAGTAAAAAATTTGTTAGGGCAGATTGTCTCAAGAACCACCGGAAAATTCATAGAAAGGAGAAGCCTCAAGTGTGTTCTTTGTGTGGAAAGAGTTTTAGTCAAAGAAACAGCGGTGTGAAGAATCATATGTGCTTTGACTGTGTGAAGACCTTTATTACAAATGCTGAATTGAAACTGCACCAGAGAGTTCACACTGGAGAAAAACCTTACAAGTGGTCAGCATCTTTGAATATAAATGAGAGGAGACACACTAAAGAGAGGCTGTATGACTGTGGGAAGAATTTTAGTAAATTAGCTTTTCTACTCAGTCATACAGAAACGTATAACATATAAAATCTTTCCTAAACAGCAACAAGTGACTGGACAAAGAACCGACATTCTAAGTTGCCAACAAGTGTGAGATTGAGATCAACGCTAGGATAGCGTTAAGAGGCAAAAACACTTAAGTGAGACATGGTATTTACATTTTAACTTGTCCTTCATCCTTGTGATTAGATCATCTAATTACTTGACCACTTCAGGCATATTTACCAGATGCAAAATGTACTGTAATGATGGGGCAATATTTTATGATTTTGGCATGTATAAAGGTAAATATTTTATTCCTAATGCTTTACAACAACGTTGTTTACCATTTGCACATGTAAAGTATTACATTATAAGGCATCATTAAATAATGAATATTTCTGTCCACATTTGTTTTTGATTAATGCTAATGCTAATATTAAATTGTATTCCTGTATGTAGAAATTTACATAAGACTACAAATGTTTTTTAAATTATTGCTCATGTTATCTATTGTGTAATGTTATTTACTAAATATGAAAGGGTGTTCATGAGGCGTTGTAATTTAAACACACATTGGAGATTAATATTTTGAAGAAAAAAAAGTGGTAATTAATTTTTTTTGCCCAACACACTTGCATTGTTTCAGAAAAGTTAGTTTAAACCACTGGAGTCACATGGATTACTTCAGCAGTGTTAGAATGTTCAATGTTCCTACTGTGAACAGAAATCATATCACTGATGCAGTTGATTTTTAGATGTTGTCGGATGTCAGTTTTTTCTTCTTCTTTTTTCTGTACTCTTCTTTTCTACAGTGATTTTGCTTGTTGACAGACTTGTTAAGACTGAGACTACATTATAATATATACAGATTTTGTGTTTCCCAGATAAGCACCACAGGATTGTGGTTGGGAATCCTTGATTTAGCCTGCAGTATAACACTACATTCCAAGTAATCTGAGAACACACAATGTTATGGTGGGATATACTAGTTCATCTTTAGTAATATTAAATTGTGCTTAATTGGAAGAGATTTGGGTAAAGATTCTTAAACAATTTTTATGTACACCAGGAAAGACCTGTTATAACAAAGAAACAGTAATTCCTTACGCACAATAAGCCGGTGTGGTGGGTCGTGGAACAGAGCAAATGTGATGGGACAGAAAGTCCAGGGCAAAGTCCAACCCTTGTTTTTAAGATTTGTGAATCAAATTCAATCTTTCTTTAAATTTCTCTATATACATTTTAAATGCCTAATAAATTATATTTCACCCTAAACATGACTGAAGTGGCTGTCTGCATAATTAACATTTAATATCACATTCCAAAATTCATTTGAAAGCATTTGCTCTACAAGCAGCTCGACTCAGAGTTTGGTTTCTTAGTTCTTTTTTTGTTTCATATTTGTTTAGTACCTGTTTTTGAGGAAAATATTTGCGGTTTTTTTTTTTTTTTGAAAAGGTACGCTGTCGCCTCGCAATGATGACGTCATCGCTTACGTCGTCGGTTCGTCAGCTGAGCATTCTGAGGTGAGTTGAGCAGTTCGTGGTGCAGCGCGTATTTATATATTCTACCTATTATTTAAACAATTATGGTTTGAAGGCTTTAAAGGGGTGATTTGTGTATTGTTTTCATCGGGTACAGTGCTCTTTGTGCGTCGTTTTTGGCGTTTGCTGACGCCAATGAATGGCTGTCCTGTCAACGATGAGTACGAGTTAAAATCATTAAGACGAGCGAAATTGTTTTTTCTTTTTTGCGTTTCGATGTTTGGAGCGATACATTTTATTGTTACTAAGTGTCACTTTCTTTAATTGCCACAATAACACGTAAATAATATATGTCCTTTATTGCTGTGTAGCCTAGATATCAGAAAGTCTAACTAGGCTATATTTAGATATGGACGTATGCTTATCTCTTTACCTGTAGCTTTGCATGAAATGTACACAAAAAAGAAGCAGAAGAACAGTTGTAAACATAGGCGTTACTTGTATATGTTTTATTTGTCCCGGATTGTTAGAAATAATGCTGTTAAAGAACACTTTTGTGTTCATTCATTATATATTTATTAAATAATCGGTTACTACCACATTCCATTAGAAAGTGAGATCTCTGCTGATGATGTTTTATTAGCAGAGCTGCTGAAAGCCTCTATTATATTCCTGTTTTCACCTTATTTATCTGGATAATGTCTTCAGATCACCTATAAACTGCCACCTGATTATGACAAACAAATCAAAATACAATCGTCACATCGTTGACATCTACAACATATACATTTCGTAACAGCATTTATTTTATTACAATTTTTATTACAAACGATAAATATTTATTTTAAAAACAAAAAAACACTTTTGCCTGGTTTCACAGACAAAGTTTAGGTCTAGTCCCAGACTAAAATGCATAATTAAGATGTTTTAACTGAAAGCATATTGCACTGGTATATCTTAAAATAGATCAGTGCGATTGTTTTGTCTCGAGATGCACACAAGTAAAGCTTTTTAACAATACATTTTTTTAAAGACTCACAGACAAAATATAAAAATAAATTCAGTAACTTAACCCTTTAAAATCTAAATGCTTTAAATACGTTCATTCAAACCATCCATTTATTCAAAAACTTATTTTATTATTTTTCATTTTGCCAGATGTGTTCTTCCTACCACACAGCAATTCCCCTTTTTGTAAAGCTGACAATTCACCGATAAATGCTGGGATATTCCAATCAGCCTACAAGTGAAAAACTTCATGAAAGAACTTTGAAAATATGAATGTTCCAGAACCCTTCAGAATAAAGCGGGAAGATACTGAAGAACAAAGATGTGGTCCAGAATCCTGCAGAATAAAACAAGAAGTTATTGAAGAACAAAGATGTGGTCTAGAACCCTACAGAGTAAAGCAGGAAGATACTGAAGAACAAAGAGGTTGGTGTTTATTCTTGATTCTTCATTAAAGATGGCAAATAACATCAAGGTTATCAAACTTAACGCAGTTCTTAAGATATGATGGTTGTAGTTAGAAAATTACACAATTAAAGGAGCAAATAATATACAGGACACTTTCCCTTCAACCAGTATTAAAAAATATTAGACTTAACTCTTCTTCTTTTCATTTGTTGTCAATAAATGGTCAGTGAAAATAGGTTTGAAAAACATTCATATTGATTGTTAACTAGCATGGATGCCAGCCGAACTCAGCCCTGCCCACAAAATGTTTAGGTCGGGCAGTTCGGTCTGGACTCGATCCATAGAGGAGTAATTATCTCCGGACAGAAACTGTTCGGACCAATGAAATCATGAGGGCGGGCTTTAGACGATAACGGACAGATGATCAACAGTAACGTAATCATGCACGTCATCAAAGGGGCTTGGATTATATTTGTTCAAATCCTAAATGGAGAGCTTGTTTGTATATGCATTCACCTTCACAATTTCTCTCAAAAATGATCATCATGTTGGGTAAGTACTCTGTGTATCATTAAATTCTTTTATTTTTTACAACACCGGCTAAGATCATTTATTCCAGCGCGCATGCAGACAGGGTTGCCAAATTTTTACAACAAAACCCGCCAACTACTAGCCCTAAACAATAGCTTCTCGGGGGGGTTCTCCGGAAGAAAAAAAACAGTGTTTGGGGGGTAAAATGTGTGTTATTTTGGCAAGGTTACCTGCTAAAATTCGCACTCATGGGTCTATATATCACATAATAGTCGTTTCAACCCGCGGATATAGAAAACAACCCACGGGAAAAAAACGTGGACTTGGCAACACAGTGCAGTTGAACTCTGTTGACATTTGATAATGCGTCGCTCCGTTGCTCTGATTGGTTGTAGCTCTATCCAATTGATGTCTTTCCTGGTTCGGTTGAAACACGCCTCATAATCACAGCCCAATGGAGCAGTTTCAGACTCATATTCTTACTAGAATTGAGCATGACCACGTCAGGCTAATTGTTAACATTAGTTGGTCAGAATATAAGTTGTTTTATAGTTCAATCTATTTCACAACTACATTACTGAAATATTAAACATTTTTAACCTACATGAAATGTATTTTCTCAAACATATCTAATATTTATTACTACAAAAGCCTACAGTTTGTGCCTAAAAAAATGGGAAGATCAGTGTGCAAATAAATTAATTTTAAAATATGATAGTTTCTAATTTTATATTTTATTTTAGAAAATTATATTTCTGTCATATCAGGGTTCACTTGTTCTTTTCCTTTATAGTTCTCTTTTTTTTTATGATTGACTGAAAATCTTGTTTTACTTTAATTTCAGACCTGAAGGAAGAAAACAAGGAGAGTGAAGCATTTAATGAGGCGGAGAAGAAACATCATGATGTCAAACTAATAACATCTTTGCTGAAAAGAAGTGGCAAACAATCTTTTACCTGCTTTCAGTGTGGAAAGAGTTTCTCATACAAACAAAATCTGAAACATCACTTGAGAGTTCATAGTGGAGAGAAGCCTTTCACGTGTGATCAATGTGGTAGGAGTTTTACACAAAAAAGAATCCTTAAGGAACACATGAAAATCCACTCTGGAGAGAAGCCGTACACATGTGATCAGTGTGGGAAGAGTTTTGCACAAGCAATTGCTCTTAAATTACATCTGCGATGTCATTCTGGAGAAAGACCCTTTACTTGTGATCAGTGCGAAAAAATGTTTTCAAGGGCTGGAACCCTGAAGAACCACTTGAAAGTTCATAAAAAGGAGAAGCCTTATGTTTGTTCTTTGTGTGGAAAGAGTTTTTGCCAGATGGGAGCATTAAAAATACACCAGGAAAGACACAATGGTGTGAAGAATCACATGTGCTTCGATTGTGGGAAGTCTTTTATTAGAGATGCTGAACTGAAACAGCACCAGAAAACTCACACTGGAGAAAAACCCTACAAGTGTTCACATTGTGAAAAGAGATTCAGTCAGGCAGGACATATGAAAATACATGAGAGGGTCCACACTGGAGAGAAGCCGCATACATGTGATCAATGTGGGAAGAGTTTTGCACATGCAAACACTCTTAAATTACATCTGCTTTGTCATTCCGGAGAAAAACAGTACAACTGCGATCAGTGCAGTAAAAAATTTGTCTTGGCAGTATCCCTGAAGGTTCACCTGAGAGTTCACTCAAAGGAGAAGCCTTACATGTGTTCTTGTTGTGGAAAGAGTTTTAGTCAGCTGGGTACGTTAAAACGACACCAGAAAATACATGATGGTGTGAAGAATCACATGTGCTTTGATTGTGAGAAGACTTTTATTACAAATGCTGAGCTGAAACTGCACCAGAGAATTCACACTGGAGAAAAACCATACAAGTGTTCACACTGTGACAAGAGATTCAGTTGGTCAGCATGTCTGAAAATACACGAGAGGAGCCACACTGGAGAGAAGCCGTATCACTGTCCTTCATGTGGGAAGAGTTTCAGTAAATTAGCTTCTCTACGCAGCCATACAAAAAGAACATGTCCAATGCAATAAAAACGTCCTTCCATAAAAGTCTTTCCTCGCTAGCTGCAACAAGTGTCTGGACAAAGAACCATCACCAAAAGTTGTCACAGTGAACAAGTGTGAGATTCAGATCAACAAAAGCATGCTATAACACCTATATGTAAGACATGTATCTGATATGGTATATAAATAATATAAATAAATGATTATATTACAAATTAATACATAATACTATAAAACTTCATCCTTGTGCTTAGATCTTCTAGTTATTTGGCTATTAAAGACATGTACCAAATGCAGATGCAAGATATTGTCATGATGCAATGTTTTATGGTTATGGTCATGTAACTTCACATATTGCATTTTAAATGAGGCATCATGAATTAATGAGTATTTTTGCTCTCATTTGTTTTTGGTTAATGTTAATTATTTATAAATATACTTTCACTTTTATACTTTCATTATAAATATACTTTCACTTTCATGCTTTTCCTTTTATTATAAATATACTTTCACTTTCATGCTTTTCCTTTTATTATAAATATGCTTTCACTTTCATACTTTTACTTTCATTATAAATATACTTTCACTTTCATACTTTTACTTTCATTATAAATAGACTTTCATTTGCATACTTTCACTTTTATACTTTTGGTGTGTGTGTGTATATATATATATATATATATATATATATATATATATATATATATATACTTTTACTTTGATTATAAATATACTTTAATGTCCTCAAATTATCATGGTTATATATTTACTTAAACTGTTCTGATTCTGGTAATGGCAACAATGATACATTTCAATGGTGTTCAGAATGACAATATAAAATCAGCACAGCTTACTTACATTCATTAAAAATACCCAAAGGTTAGTCATACTAATTCATCACAATATTAACACCAGTTATGCTTTAACACTTTATTGCCCATGACGATTCTTATTTTTATAAAATATTGCAGTATAATTCTAAAGGATTTAATCGTGCACATTATTATTTTCTATAATTCATGTGTCCTTGTAATCTTTAATGTAAATATTAGCTCCTCCCTCTTTGTTAAAGGCATAAGACAAAACTTTTTTCTTGATATCTAAAGGTGTTTTTTCTTCCATTTACTGGAATATGATGGCAGAATAATGGAAAAACTGATGTTTAAATAACTAATAGTAACTGTTTACCATCTGTCTTCAAACATAGATTTTTATAAATTAGCAATTTATGCGGTACATGAACATGGTGTTAAACAGCATATTGATCTGTTTTAACAAATGGTTAAGATATAATGAGAATTACTGTAGCCTTCTAATTTAACCAAGAAAAACGAGGTAAGACGTGCTAAACATTGGAGGCATGCACTAGATGTTTAATCTGGTCTATAGCGCCCTCTGATGACTGACTCGTATATAAACTCAAAGTCTAAGATTCTTTTATGTTCGCTGAGCATTTTAATAACATGACACATAACTTTTAGACAGAGTGAAAATAATATTTCGTTGTTCCGTTGTTTAAAATGTATATATTTTTATATTGAGGGGTTTCTTGTATTTGGTAAGTTTTTTTATCAACTGATTTCGTCTCGTGGTGATGACGTCATCGATCAGTCTGTTGCGAGCCTTCTGTATGTTCTGAAGTGAGATGAGCTGGTCAAGGTATATTTACACAAACATATATTTTTAGTTACATTGTTAAAATAAAGATATATATACTTTAAGCGTTACTGCTAAATAATTTAAGCATGTGAGGAGCAACGGAGGACGTTTTAAATCCATCAGAAGAGATAGCCTACACAAATGTGAGTATTATGCGAAGTCCATGTCTTTCTATGACTATTAATTCATTCTGGAAACATGAGGATATTGTTTTGTGGTACAATGTTAACGCAGGTTTTATGATCGCTGTAGTTTCTGCACATTTAAACCAGTAACATTTTAATGATCTAATGTCCTAGTTCCAATAGGCTAATAATTAGAAATAATATTTAGATTCAAGCGTAGCCTATAGTACGTATATGTTTACATATTTTATTTATTCTGTCAACTACTCTGAAAACGGGTGTCATTTGTTTGTGTGTGTATTTTTGATGTTGTATTTATCACAAAACTACACCCCTAGTAGTTTTACAGCATCTTTGATAAAGCATTTTACATGTAAAAACAGCAACAATATATTAAAAACAAATGAACAACTCCTCAGCTAAATGAAAGTTAAATTATGCTTAATTCAATGGGTATTATTTGTTGCTTGCACATCTGTACATTTATTTCAAAGTTTATTTATTATTCCCTTTCTTACATTATAGTTGAATTATCCACCCAACAATTCACATCCTGTGAGGCTTCTTCCTACATTTCACCAATAAAATCTGGAATATCCCCATCAGCCGACAAGGGAATAATTGTGTTTATTAAAACATTGAGAACATGAGTGATTCAAAACCCTGCAGAATGAAAAATGAAGATACTATAGAACAAAAAGGTTGGTGTTTTATTCTTGATTTTTAGATCTTTAAAGCTAAAATAATTCAAACTGCAGGGACATTAAATTAATTTATGAGAATAATTAAAATGATTATAATATTTTATAGCAGTTATGAACGTTCTGATTTTACACCAGGTTAAAACTTTCTTAATTTAATTTTTAGACCTGGCAGATGACAATGAGGAGAGTGAAGAACTGAGTGAAGCAGAGGAGAAACATCATGTCAAAAGTCACTTACAAACTAAAAGTACATTTCTATTGGAAAAAAGAGCCAAAAAATCCTTCACCTGTCCTCAGTGTGGAAAGAGTTTCACATTGAAAGGAAGCCTTAGGGATCACATGAAAATCCACACTGGAAAAAATCTGCACAACTGTGATCAGTGTGGGAAAAGTTTCACAAAAAAAGGAGCCCTTAAAGATCACATGAAAATTCACAGTGGAGAGAAGCCGCACACATGTGATCAGTGCGGAAAGAGTTTCACATTAAAAGGATCACTTACGGATCACATGAAAATCCACACTGGTGAGAAACCATACATGTGTGATCAGTGTGGAATGAGTTTCACAAAAAAAGGAACCCTTAAAGGTCACATGACAATTCATACTGGAGAGAAGCCACACACATGTGATCAGTGTGGTAGGAGTTTCAGAAAAGCATGCACTTTTAAAATACACCTGCGGCGTCATTCTGGTGAACGACCATATAACTGTGATCAGTGCGGTAAAAGTTTTTTTAGGGTAGATGGGCTGAAGGACCACCTGAAAGTTCACTCAAAGGAGAAGCCTTATACATGTTCTTTGTGTGGAAAGAGTTTTAGTCAGTCAGGTACTTTAATTTTACACCAGAAAAGGCACAATGGTGTGAAGGATCACATGTGCTTTGATTGTGGGAAGACTTTTGTTAGAGATGCTGAACTGAAAAAGCACCAGAGAATGCACAGTGAAGAGAAACCTTACAAATGTTCACTCTGCGACAAGAGATTCAAATGGTCAGAATATCTGAAATTACATGAGAGGATCCATACTGGAGAAAAACCTTACAAGTGTTCACATTGCGACAAGAGATTCAAATGGTCAGATTATCTGAAAAAGCATGAGAGGATTCACACTGGAGAGAAGCCGTATCACTGCCTTCCATGTGGGAAGAGTTTCACTCAGTCAGCAACTCTGCGCACTCATGCAAAAAACAGTTGTCCAAAGTCACAGTAAGTACTTCACTTTCAGAATCTGTACTTTTAGGTGCAACACTGCATCCTCATCAAAAAAATTACCAAATAATGCATTAAGCAATAAAATCTCTTATAAAAATTTCCCCTAACCAGCTGCAAGAAGCGACAACACAAAGAAACATAATCTGATGTTGTCACAGTGATCTGACTTCAGACCAGCGGTTTCACCTGTAAAATTCAGATCAAACCCATGATGGACCCAAATAAACAAAATCTAAAAATATCTATATTATGAATTGTGTATTTTGTTCAATTTATATTCTATATTTTATCCATGTGTATCTCTCTTAAGGATTTAAAACTGTGTTTAAACCTGGGTTATCATCGGTCTAAAGACTCCGCTTAACCCTGGGTTATCCTTGTTCTAAACACTGCTTTTAACCCCAGGTTATTATCACTCTTAACACTGCTTTTAACCTCAGATTATCATCATATTAAATACTGCCTTTAACCCCATCTTATCATTGTTCTAAACATTGCTTTTAAACCTGAGTTATCATTGTTCTAAAAACTGCTTTTAACCCCAGGATATCATCGTTCTAAACACTGCTTTTAACCCGTGTTTATCATTGTTCTAAAAACTGCTTTTAACACTGGGTAAAGGAACATTTTTCACTTGTAATTTAGAAGCCCGGTTAGCACTGCTTTTAACCCCGGTTATGAAACCCGGCTCCAGCGCAGGATTTAGCACTGCTTTTGGGCCAGATTTGAACAGTGTAAAAACAATAAATTTTACGGCTATATGCTTAGCAACCAACAACCAACAGCATGCCTCATATTCATGTGCTTTGGACAGTCACAGAAACACTTAACCCTACTGTTGTATAAACAAAAGTTTCAGTTTGAGGGGGAAAATATCAAACAACCAATGAAAAAGCGACAAATGGAGTAAATAGGAGAGTTCCTTCTTACCTTTATAGTCAGAAAAGTCAATTTAGGAAAGCTTTATTATTCAGCAAATTCAGCAATATTTATTGAAGATGTTCAAACACTACATATGTAAGCTTATTGCGTGTGGCGCTTGTCCAGTCAGAGGCACGCAACAAATATGCAAATTATAGGGTTTTAAAAATTTACAATGTGAAGCAGCAGTTTACCAAAACCCATGATTAATTGTTAAATTATGAGCAGTACAAAAACGTGAATCAAAATAACACCAGAATCTGTTTTCGTTAGACGAGACGAGACTATATATGTTCATCAACAACCTTTTTTTCATGACTAAAACGAGACGATGACTAGACTGCACCAATGTCCAAAAACACTGAATAAGACTAAATCAACATGCATTGATGTTAACGAAAAAAGATGACACTAAAATATTTTGCATTAAATAAAAACTATGATAAAATCTCTCTTCATTTGTGTTTACAATCGTCTCTCATCATGAGATAGAATATTAAGTTGTTACGCCTTCAAAATATTTTGTAAATGAGTTTGCGCTGTTGTTCAAGTACAGGTGTCATACTCCTGTTGCTGCCAGCCTGTGACTGAAAGACGAAACCACATGGAACATGAACACAACAACACCCATTGTCACATAAAGGAATGATGTGTATGGTTAATGCTGAATGGCGAATGTAGTTATCAACAATAAACTATTTTCACCAATGAGAATCCTTTCGGCACGCCCCAAACCTTTTGGCATGCCCATTTCTCCGACCTGCAGCTGTCCCTGTTTCTATATATATATTTATTAACCCTCTCTTCGGTCTCTATAAACTCACTGAACTTGGAGTACAATGGAAATATGGGGTGAGAAGTTGTTCTTATTCCAGCATACACCTGTCATTGTTATTATTTACTGTACTCTCCATGTATGTACAGTATGTGTGTGGTTCTTGGAAACCAGCCCAGATAGGGGACCTCGATATGTCCAGCTAAGGAAATCTGCTGCCAAGACATAGGCACATTTGTAGACGGGCTTGTTTTTCTCTTTGTCTTGCATTCCATATGATGTAATGTATATTCTCATTGGACGGATGTTACTCCACCCCTTGGCAATGTATAAAAGCTTATGTGCAGAATGTAAAGCTGAAGATGTTTTGTGAATGGAGCCATTGAGAACATGAGTGATCCAGAACCCATCACAAAGATACTGAATAACAAGGAGGTTGGTGTTTAATCTTAATTCTTCATTAATGATATTGAAGAACATTAAGGTTATAAAACTTAAAGCAGTTCATTAGATTTAGTTATTGTAGATAGAGAAGTCGTAAGAACTGTGAAATAGCAAAGTAGCAAATAGTCTATGGGACACTTTGCAGGCAGTTGGAAAAATACTTTGAAGCAGTGAAATTGATCTAACAGTCTGACCCATGTCAGGAATGCATGGGTCAGACTGTATGGGTCATAACAGTGTTTATTCATTCAGTCCTGCTTCCTCATTTAATCGTCATGAAATTAAATTAATCTAGAGTTGATATTTGTAGGTTGGTATTTTATTCCTATTCAAAAAGCTTTATGAGACATGTAAAGGAAACTGCCTGGGGTCTTGAAAGTCTGAAATGCACTGTGTAGCCACTAACATATGCATACTTGGAAAATGGTTTCAAGCACCATTTTCACTGTTGGCTATGTTGAAATTAGGCAATGAATAACCTTTATTTTGTGAAAATTAAACCTTTCTTTTCTTGTCAGCTCAGGTCTTCTCTGTGTGTGATATTGTTCTGTTCCAGTGATTTATGTGACTCAGCTTTGAAGGGAAAAGATATTGCCTATGTTTTTATTTGCAGGATTTGTTCAGTAATATGAATAGAAGCAGACTCCAGGAGAGTCCACAGCTGCCCAGATGATATATACAAATTATAGCAGTTGTAACATTTCTACTGGTGTATCTGTAGCGGTAAATCGCCTGCCCCTATTCATTAAAATAATTTAATAAAATATATATATATATATATATATATATATATATATATATATTTGTCACGAATATATGTTGACAGCGCTATATTTAGTAGTTAAAGCAAAGCAAGACAGTACCCAACCTGAATCTGTGATACAATACAAGGGCTCAATACAAAAAATGTCAAAGGCAATTATTGTCCTCTTCCTGATTTTTCATCATAGTTACTTTTGTCCTTTTCCTTCTCAATTCTCTAATGATTCTCTTATGATTGACTGGAAATGAAACCTTTCTTTCATTTTAGACCTGATGGAAGACAACGAGGAGAGTGAAGAACTGAATGAAGCGGAGAAACATCATGGTGTCATATTTGGTGAAAAATCTTTGAATTGCTCACAGACTGAAAGGATTTTATTGCAAAAATCTATTACCTGCCCTCAGTGTGGAAAGTGTTTTACACAAACGGGAACCCTGAAGAGACACATGATAATCCACACTGAAAAGAAGCCACACACATGTGATCAATGTGGGAAGAGTTTCAAAAAAAAGAGAGCCCTTAATGAACACATGAGGATCCACACTGGAGAGAATCTGCAAACGTGTGACCAGTGTGGGAAGAGATTCACAAAAAAAGGAAAACTTAATAAACACATGAAAATCCACACTGGAGAGAAGCCGTACACATGTGATCAGTGTGGGAAGAGTTTTTCACAAAAAGGAACCCTTAAGGAACACATGAAAATCCACACTGGAGAGAAGCCGCACACATGTGATCATTGTGGAAAAAGTTACAGACAGACAAGCGCTCTTAAATCACATCTGCTTTCTCATTCTGGAGAAAGACCGTTTAACTGTGATCAGTGTGGTAAAAAGTTTTACCGGGCAGATTCCCTAAAGATCCACCTGAAAGTTCATACACAGGAAAAGCCTCACTTGTGTTCTTTGTGTGGAAAGAGTTTCAGTCGGTTAAATGTTTTAATACGACACCAGAAAATACACAGCGCTGTCAAGAATCATATGTGCTTTGATTGTGGAAAGACCTTTATTACAGATGGTGAAGTGAAACAGCATCAGAGGATTCACACTGGAGAAAAACCTTACAGGTGTACACATTGTGACAAGAGTTTCAAATGGTCAGCATGTCTGAAAGCACATGAGAGGATCCACACTGGAGAGAAGCCGTATCACTGCCCTACATGTGGGAAGAGTTTCACTCATTCATCTTCTTTACTCAGTCATGCAAAAAACAAATGTCTGAAATCATGAAATCGTGTCTGAATTCATCTTCAGATCCAGCACATTTAAATGTGTCCTCACCAAACATGACTCAATAATAACAATCATTAAAATATATGGCTACTATATAAATCTGCCATAACCAGCCACAACAAGCGACACAACAATGAAACATCTTAAGGTTTTACAGTGGAGTTCATCTTCAAGACCAGTGTGAGATTCAAATCAACTCAATGGATCTCCTCCCAAATTAAAAATATTCTTGTAGGCTTTTACTTCATGATATTATACTTTATTTTATTATGCTTTATATTATTTTTTGTTCCATTTATCTTTAAATGACTTATCATGGAGTGATTAAAATAAAGGTAGAATAGAGTGTGTGCATGGTTTGAGTTGTTTTTGACTTTCTTGTTCCTGTGATGTAAATGATTTGAGACCATTTATACACACAAACACAATCCTATAAGTCTCTTGCCTCTTTAAGAACAGAAGTTAGATTTGTATTTACTTAGAATGATGAATCAGCATGGATGCCAGCCGAACTCAGCCCCGCCCACAAATGTTTTAGGTCGGGCAGTTCGGTCTGGCCTTGATCCATAGAGGAGTAATTAACTCCGAACAGAAACTGTTCGGACAAATGAAATCATCAAGGGCGGACTTTAGATGATGACAGACAGATGATCAACAGTAACGTAATCATGCTTGGATTATATTTGTTCGAATCCTAAACGGAGAGCTTGTTTGTATATGCATTCACCTTCACAATTTCTCTCAGAAATGATGATCATGTTGGGTAAGAACTCTGTGTATCATTATATTATTTTATTTTTTTACAACACTGGCAAAGATCGTGTATTCCAGATGGTGAAGTGAAACAGCATCAGAGGCTAGAGAGAAGCAATTCAATTGACTGATAGACAACTACTCTGTAAGTGTTTGTAACTTTTCTCATTTGATTGTTTGTTCATTTGTTGTTGGATAAGTGTGTCTGTGTAGTGCTGAGGTGTGTATTATTAGTTTTGGTATATTCTCTGGGTGTGTGTGGGAGTTAGCATTTGTTGAGTTAGCATTTGTTTGGTCATTGCCACATTGGAAGCGAGTTTGTTGGGGGCGTTCCCAGCTGCTTTCAATAACGATACTCAAGTGAGTATAAATAGCGTGATAGTCCGCGGCAGCGGAAGCGGCAGTGTGAAGCCCTCCTTGTGTGAAGACCGACGAGTGTAAAGACTTCAACTCTTCCCTGTGCAACTCCTCGCGAGCAAGGACCCCGGCAAGGCACTTGAGTATCATCTTCCTTTTTAATTATTTGTGTTCGGCTCTAATTCCTATCTGGCCTTTTCACCATGTGCTTTCAAATCTCAACTATAACTACTAGCACTCGTAAATCACGCTCCGTACGCACGAGACGCCGTAATCCTAATAATTTGCGCTATATCCTAACATCCTCTGCTACTTTACTCTTTATTCCAATTGGTCTCTGGAATTGCCAGTCGGCTGTAAACAAAGCAGACTTTATTTCATCTATTGGGACTCATTCTCAGCTTAGCCTCATGGCCCTAACTGAGACCTGGATCAAACCAGAGGACACTGCCACTCCTGCAGCACTCTCAAGCAATTATACTTTTTCACACACTCCTCGGCCTATTGGGAGGGGTGGGGGTACTGGTTTGCTTATCTCAAATGATTGGAAATTTGATCCATTACCGTCTCTACCGGCCAATTCATTTGAATCGCACTCAATCACTATTACTCACCCTGTTAAAATCCATGTGGTAGTGGTCTATCGTCCTCCAGGTCACCTCGGTAACTTTGTGGAGGAGTTGGATGTGTTACTTTCTAGCTTCCCTGAGGATGGCACTCCACTGATTCTGCTTGGCGACTTCAACATCCATCTTGATAAACACCTAGCTGCAGACTTCAGCACTCTACTGACTTCATTTGACCTTAAGTTAGTATCTACTACGGCTACTCACAGATCAGGTAACCAATTAGACCTGGTCTACACACGCAACTGCTCCACAGACAACACTTTAGTTACTCCATTACACACCTCAGACCACTTTCTCATCACTCTTAACCTCATACTGACTCCTGATACAAAACATACTCCTACACAGATTACCTTTCGGCGTAATCTACGCTCACTCTCTCCCTCTCGCCTATCCACTATGGTTTCATCTTCACTCCCTCCACCTGCTCAGTTCTCAGCACTGGACACTAACAGTGCTACTGACACTCTTTGCTCCACTCTAACATCCTCCTTAGACAGTTTTTGCCCCCTTTCATCCAGACCAGCCCGCCCCACCCCATCTGCCCCCTGGCTGTCTGAAGTTCTCCGTGAACATCGCTCTGGACTCAGGGCGGCAGAGAGGAAATGGCATAAATCTAAAAACAATACTGACCTTGCCTTTTATCAGTCTCTTCTCTCTTCTTTCTCTACAAATGTCTCCACTGCTAAAACAACATACTACCACAACAAAATCAACAATTGCTCTGACTCTCGCCAACTCTTTAAAACATTCTCCTCTCTCCTTTGTCCACCTCCTCCCCCTCCTTCATCAACTCTTACAGCTGATGACTTTGCATCATTTTTCACCAACAAAACAGCTCTCATTAGCAAACAGTTCTCCTCATCACTAACTGACACGCACATCTCAACAACTAACACGAACACGCTTCCATCCTTCTCTCCACTCTCCGAGGCAGATATTTCTAAACTCATCCTTTCCAATCACCCTACTACCTGTCCACTTGATCCTATTCCCACTCACCTCCTACAGGCTATTTCTTCTTCAATCACTCCTGCACTCACTCACATTGTCAACACTTCTCTTCACACGGGAACCTTTCCCACAGCATTTAAGCAGGCTCGGGTAACCCCACTGCTTAAGAAACCCTCTCTGAATCCAGCACTTTTAGAAAACTACCGACCGGTATCCCTTCTGCCTTTCATTGCAAAGACCCTTGAGCGAGTTGTGTTCAATCAACTCTCTATGTTTCTTGAAAGGGACAACCTCCTAGACAACAACCAATCCGGCTTCAAAAGCGGCCATTCGACTGAGACGGCCTTGCTCTCGGTAACTGAGGCACTGAGACTGGCAAAAGCAGCTTCCAAATCCTCAGTGCTCATTCTGCTGGATCTGTCTGCTGCTTTTGACACAGTTAACCACCAGATCCTCCTGTCAACACTTAAGAGGACGGGGATCTCAGGATCTGCTCTCCAGTGGTTCAGGTCTTACCTCTCTGGTAGGTCCTACAGGGTGTCATGGAGAGGTGAAGTGTCTAAGTCTTATAATCTGGCTACTGGGGTTCCCCAGGGCTCAGTCCTTGGACCACTTCTCTTCTCCATCTACATGTCATCATTAGGTTCTGTCATTCAGAAACACGGCTTCTCCTATCACTGCTATGCGGATGACACTCAACTCTACTTCTCATTTCAACCAGATGATCCTACAGTCAGTGTTCGTATCGCTGCCTGTCTGACAGACATTTCTGACTGGATGAAAGAGCATCATCTTAAACTCAATCTTGCAAAGACAGAATTACTTGTCTTCTCAACCAACCCAGCACTTCATCAAAATTTCTCCATTCAGCTTGGTTCATCGACCATAACTCCATCAAGGACAGCAAGAAACCTTGGAGTTGTGATTGATGACCAGTTAAACTTCACTGACCACATTACTGCAACAGCCCGGTCCTGCAGATTTGCTTTATACAACATTAGAAAGATTAGACCCTTCCTATCAGAACAGGCTGCACAACTCCTGGTTCAAGCTCTTGTTCTCTCGAGACTGGATTATTGTAATGCTCTTCTGGCTGGGCTTCCAGCATGCACTATCAAACCCTTGCAGCTGATCCAGAATGCAGCGGCGAGAGTGGTCTTTAATGAGCCGAAGAGAGCGCATGTTACGCCTCTCTTCATCAAACTGCACTGGTTGCCAATGGCTGCTCGCATCAAATTCAAGGCACTAGTTATCGCCTACAAAACAACCTCTGGCTCGGCACCAATATACCTAAATTCACTTGCTCAGACTTACACACCCTCCAGAAGCTTGCGTTCTGCGAACGAGCGGCGCCTCGTGGTTCCATCCCAAAGAGGCATGAAATCGCTCTCACGGACATTTTCCTGGACCGTTCCTACCTGGTGGAATGACCTGCCGATCTCAATTCGTGCTGCCGAGTCTGTAGCCATTCTTAAAAAACATCTTAAGACACATCTTTTCCATTTGCACTTGACCAATACAGAATAGCACTTACTGATCACCACAGCAACGACCAAAAGCGTACACTCCGGGATCATATCTACGTCTCTCATCCGGATTTGCGCCTTCAGGCGGGTATGTTACATAGTAATCATAACTATCAGAATCCAGTGTTCTGTATATTGCGTACGTGAGTTTTTGTTGTAGATGGCTATTGCTGCGCGTTTAGCTAGAATACAAAACCAACCCATTGGGCCACTGAATCTGCATTAACGACAACAGCTGGGGCAACAGCCTTAGTCCTAATGGGTTGTAGCTATCTTAGCTATCAAAATCCAGTGTTCGGCACTGTGCGGACGTGAGTTTTTGTTGTAGATGTCTGTCTTTAAAAAAAAAAAAAAAAAAAAAAAAAAAAAAAATGTATTGTGCTAATTAATTGAGATTTCCTACAGCTCTTACAGGTTTTTGGCCTTGTCTGTTCCGTTGCTTCTATTACTCTCCCCTTTTTTGTAAGTCGCTTTGGATAAAAGCGTCTGCTAAATGATTAAATGTAAAATGTAAAATGTAGAGGATTCACACTGGAGAAAAACCTTACACCTTGGTGAATCAGTGTATTCCAGCCTGATTCCAGCGCGCGTGCAGACAGGGTTGCCAAGTTTTTACAACAAAACCGCCAATTACTAGCCCTAAACAAATTCTTCTCGGGGGGTTCTCCGGGTAAAAAAATGCCCCCCATTCCCTCAATGGCTGAGGTACCCCTCCAGTAGGTAGCAAAAGTGGAGCGGATTTCAATCCACACTAAATGCATTCTGTAATTACTTTGTAGAAGAGGTGGAAACTCGAGTCTGCGACTTGGGCTTGACTCACAAACAACTGACCTGAGACTTGACATGGACTTGAAGACTGAGGAAACAATGCAAGTCTTTTGGCGTGGCATTCCCGATTACAATATCTGTTTACTACCCCACTTGACAGCACAAAACACCACCTTTTACTAATCATTCAGTCACAATTATGTGCTGCAGCAGCGAATATCACAAAACATTTCTAAACACACCAAGCCAGCGAGCATGTGACGCATTTGAAGACACACAAATTCATCACCCATTAGAAAACTAATGTAAAATAAAGTAGCAACAAATAGTAACAATATAGTCAAGCTTTACCTTACAAAACTTTTTCATTTCATTTGAAAAGTAATCATTTAATTTTCACATTTTCACAGCAGCAGAAGTCTGCTTGTGGTCCATTTTCAAGTACAAATGTCCATTTCCTTTTCATGTTTTTCCCAAAGTAGGCTATTTGCTAACATATGCATATAATCCAGATTTACCAAGTTAATTTGCATCTGGATTGCACAAACACTTTCATATGCAATTTATGACCCTGTCCGACTCATTTACACAAATGAGACACACAGATGGAAATGTTCTTCTTTGTGTCATTTACTGTAACGTTTGTCTATACACAGGTTTTGTTACTGTCGCTGCTCACTGGAAGACTACATTATCCAGCATTGCATGAGATCTACAGCAAACTACAGCAACTCAAACAGCTCAAGACACAGCCCCCCCCCCCCACAATCCTATAGAATCCTAAATGGTATAATTTTGTACAAAATTGTAGAGTAATAGTAACGATATAAAAGTGGGGTAAGTGTTATTTCAATACCGTTAAAGTAAAATTAATCGGTTTTGATAGTTCAATGCATTGTTAATTATAACAACTTGCTGAATTTTTCCCCCTAAAAATGGAACAAAGACTTGACTTGGACACTAAAGACTTGACTTGACTTGGACCTCAAAGAAAACTTTGTGGCATTTAGTAAAGCAAGAATAATTGCATAGGACTCTGGTGTACTCGCAATTACAATACAATTTTGTCCATCATATCGATAGTATCATGATACAGTGATTCTGAAATAGCCTACCCTAACATTGCGATATGTCTTGATGTAGACCTATGTGTAACAGAAGAGGTAAAACATTGTTTGTTCACAGTATTTGCATTTATTCAAGACATTGTGATGTCTGTTTCAAAAACTGACCACTGAGATGAACCTGTCTTGCAAAATGCACAGTGCCAGAAAACATAATTTCCCTTGACTACTAACGTCCACTTAAAAAGTAATAGTGTGCAAAATCCATGATATTGAGTGAATTATCTCCACACACCGTTCATCAAATACTTTCACTTAAAATCAAGTAAAGTGGATAAAACGTTATGAATATAACCAGTGTTGTGCAAGTTACTTCCAAACTGTAATATATTATAGATTACTTATTACTGCTATTTAAAAGTAATTCTTTACATTACAATATTACTGTCTCAGAATTGTAATGCGTTACATTACTCCTGTATTACTTTTGAGTTACTTTCACCAAAATAACTTCAGAAGTAGCTCTCAACATTCTAAAATGTAGGCAGAGAGCATTTTACATCCAGTAGAAGGCGATATGATGAAGCATAATGACATGGGCCATCCAGAGTAACAATACAGAGAATTGGCAAAAAAGTGAATGCTCAAGACAATGCAAGAAATCATGACGATACAACTCTGTTATAAGTATTATTTTAGAGGTAAAGTGATTATCTGGCAATATCTGACTGGGAATAGCTTAGGTCTGTTCAAAGACACAACAGAACTGTGTAAACTCTAAGTTATGACAATTTGCGCATTTGTTCTTTTCTTATTGTTGCGACATTTGCGAGATAGTTATTTCTGTTTTAGAAAAGGGTTGTATTTGACTGCATTTGCATTTGAATAGCCTATACGTTCTTGTCCTTATTATCTCTGATAAACTAAGCAATGCGCATCCATCTCGCGAATGTACAGTAGGGATGAGACGGTGGGGACATTTTCCCACCGGTTAATCAAAGTGTGATGACATCACCGGTATCTGGGCTTTTAAATCACTAGTCTATTTAACCGAAAGGAACATGCGCACTGCTGCTTGGGCATTAATAACGGGAGCGGATGCAAAACGAGTGCTTTCAAAGAATTCCTATAAAAGTTAAAAGTTCCTATTAAAAGTTCCATATGAACTGAAAACGCGCCAGTGCGCGCACACAATGAATGACAGCTCGTTAGTAAACGCGCGCTCTGTGCGGCCAAGCAGATTTGAGTTTCGGTTTAAAATTAGCCTATTATTCTTAATGAAATACACAACACAATGACAAACCCCCTTTAATAGGCGCTTTTACATTTCACTTTGAAACCAAATCTTCCGCGATCATCTGTCAGCTAAAGCTTTAGATCACATGTTCGACTCATGCTTAGCAGACTTCCGTTTTTATTTGAACGGCCTGTTCTCTAACTGAACTAAATGTATTACTATAAAAAATCTACGGTGTGCGTCACGGTGTGCAGTAGTCTTATTCTGTCATCTTCACCCAAGTGTTTAGTTTGGCTCAGTTTGGCTCAGCAGCGCGCGCCTCGTCTCGTCCATCCTTCGACGCGCTTGTCGTTGTGCTATTCTTTGAAACGACAGAGCCTTTAAACCTTCTTTAGCCACTTTTCCACTGGCCAGCGCGAGCACAGAGGCTGAAATCATGCGTGCGGCAATTCTGTAAAATCCGCAGTAAACACTTACGCCTTCACTGGACTATATCACACAATATCCAAATGTACACCAGCAAGAGGGAGATGAATCGAAGTACTGAATTGAAGGAAAATGAAGTAAATCGCTGTACATAAATATATCAGAAGCTGAGCGCAAGCGTTACTGGAAATGTACCGAGTAAAATATTACTGAAAATGGATTAGTAATGCCTTACACTACTTACAGCAAAAAGTAATAAGTTACTGTAATGTATTACTTTTGTAATGCGTTACTCCCAACACTGAATATAACATGAAACTTTATTTCAATATATAGCCATACATGGTCAATGTATGTATTGCAGTATTGTTGTGTAATGTGTAATAATGCACATTTTCTAGTATATTCATACATTTTTGTTCTGGGAGTAGTGTTTCTGTATGATTTAGTTCAAGGAGGGAGCTTACTCTTCAGCTGTTGGAAATTTGGAGAACTCTGTCTTAGTAAACTCTATGTCATCTGATTAAAGTTCAACTGTGACTTGTAGTCTGCTAAGAATGTAGCCTATTCTAAAGCTGTGTATCTGAACAGTAAACAAGAACCAGGTTAAATTAACTATTAACAGGCAATGGTTAAAATGAAAACAAAAAATGTTTGTGGCAAAGCAACATTTCAACCGTGATGATAATATAAAGTATAGTGGTAGTCAAATTTCTATTGGTTTATCTACTGGTAAATCCCCCGGAATAATTAGGCTAACTTGTAAGGAAATATAAGAAACCAAACAGTAGCCTACATTCATAATTGAGTGAGTTTTTACCGATTATTAATGTTAATGTTATTAATGTTTTTTAGCCGTATTTCTATAATTTTTTCACAACGACAACAATAAATCACTAAAGCACAGCAAATTCTCGCGATCGTCTCGCAATGATGACGTCATCTCCACCAGCGCGTTCTCTCAGTCAAAGAAGTCTTCTGAGGTGAGCTAATGCTCACAGAGCTTTGTTTATTTACCCAATCTTAACACGTTTTTAGAAGCATCATTTTTAGGGGTCATTTTATCTTGTTTTAATCTAATTCTGTGCTTTTTGAGCGTCTTGTCTGGCTTCTGTCAGCTCAAAAAACATTTAGCGTAGCTGGCAATGTGATAAACTGTGCGATTTGTTTTGTGTATGTTCGTGTTTATGATTGTTTGGATCATGCTCGAAGTAATTTACTCTTACTCACTTCATCTCAAAGTCAAGTCGCTGTGTAAATATGAGTTACTAAAACATAGCTATAACGTTTGTATGTTTTTTCTCGTCTCAGATTGTGAGAAATAATAATATTATGGTGCAGTTAAATCCTCGTTTAAAAAAAATCCTGAGACATATTTTGTGAAATTGTCTGATTATTGATAAAACTAAAATCTCTTAATTTTTAATGTCAAAAGCCCCTGTTTTACCTTATTAATTAGATCACTTGGAAATTGTCACAAAGTAATTTCATTGATGTAACAGACTGAGGCAAACTATCAACCCTTTGAGAGCGTAACAATACCTCTCTTAACTTCATTAATTTAGTAGTCAGTGATAACATGTTTCATATAAAATGGATGAAGAATAACCAAGTAAAAATCTAAATGAAGTTGAATGTAAAATATTTTCAGTTATTTTACATTTTGATAGATGCATAGTTGTGTGCAATGTGTAACTCGATAACTGATTTATTTTTTATTCTCCACAGAAATTCACCATTAAATGCTGGAATATTTTTCTTCATCTTAGTAGTAATAAAACTGAGAGAAGATGAGTGATCCAGAACCATGCAGAATAAAACAAGAATATACTGAAAATCAAGGAGGTTGGTGTTTGTTCTTCATTCTTCATTAATGATGCTGAAGAACATTAGGTTATAAAACTTCAAACAGTTAGTCATATTTAGTGGTTGTAGTTAAAATAGTCATAAGAGCTATGAAATAATAATTAAAGTAGCAAATACTAAATGGAACACATTGGGAAAATAAATTAAAGGGGTGGATTTACAATCCCATCATTTATTATGCAATGAATAGAGAGAATCATTGCTTAAATCCATGGCATCTATTATAGAAATGTTACAGGTGTCTGTAGTTAATATCTGAGAAGTGATTAATGTTCTGACTCATGTCAGGAATGCAGTTACTGTTTATTCATTCAGTCATGCTTTCACAGAATCAATATGCAGTTGTTTTGTAATTATTTTAATCAACACATACAAATGAATATAGAGTTCTATAGGTTGATGTTTTGTTCCTATTCAGATTTGTTTGACTGTTTTCATGATAGCCGTGTGAGACATGTAAAGGCAACCAACCATACCTTAAAGGTCAATCATGCATCATGCATCATGTATCTCTTTAGGGTATGTTGAAATGTGACAATAAATCATAAGTGGAAGTCCTTGTCAGCTCAGGCTTGCTCGTGTGGATGTATTGTTCTGTTCCAGTGATTTTTCTGTGACTCAACCTTAAAAGGAAAAGATATCAGAACCTATAGAAATAAAGTTAACTGATTATTCATATGCTTATAAGTACTAATGTTTCTTTATTATCATCCATTATTTCTTTGTTACCGGTGTTCAGATTCAAAACCGGTTACATCACTTGCCCAAAAACGAACATGTCTGCTTAATAAGGCATGAGCCAAACGAGTGTCTCAGCACAGACCAGCAGCAGGAGTCAAATTTCATACATCACGAGAGTGAAGAGAGGATTGCGGAAAATTTAGTTTCAAAGCGAAATGTAAAAGTGCCTATTTAAGGGAGTTTGTCATTGTACTGTGTTGTTGTTTTGTTTTTTCATTAAGAATAAGAGGCTAATGAACCTGCAATTCAAGCAACCAGCCCCTGAATTGGCACCATTTCAAAACCGAAACTAAAATGAGCATGGCCGCACAGAGTGCCCATTAACGGACGAACTGTCTTTCACGGTGTGTGTGCACTAGCGCATTTTCAGTTCATGCATATGAAAGCAAAACTTAAATAGGAATTCATTGAAACCACTCACTTTGTTTCTCGTCTTTATTAATGCCAGAGCGACCGTGTGCATGTTACTTTCAGTTAGATAGAATTAGTTATTTAAAAGCCCAGTCGGTGATAACGGTATTACCGTTGTTGTCACACAGCGATTTAACAGATGGGAAAATTTCCTCACGATCACATCCCTACTGTGATCCTATTTGGCACGCTTAATAGTCATGTAATCAGATACTGAGGAAATTATAGGAAGCCAGAAAAAAAGCTTAAATAACTAAAAAATTTAAATGCATCAAAATAATAAACTTATATTTGTTGTCTTTCTGCGACAATTACATCAGGGTTCACTTTTTAATGTCTCTATTGTTTTGTAGGCTTCTGAAAATTAAACCTTTCTTTTTTCTTTTTTTAGACCTGATGAAAGAGAACGAGGAGAGTGAGGCAGAGGAGAAACACCATGATGTCAAAACTGGTGGAAAATCTTTGAGTCTCCTTCATTTACTGAAAATAATAGGCAAAAAGTCTTTTCCCTGCTCTCAGTGTGGGAAAAGTTACACAGAAAAAGGAAGCCTGACGAGACACATGAAAATCCATACTGGAGAGAAACCACACACCTGTAAACAGTGTGGGAAGAGCTACAGAGAAAAAGGAAACCTTCAGGTTCACATGAGAATCCACACTGGGGAGAAGCCGTATACATGTGATCAGTGCGACAAGACTTTCGCACACATACAGAGTCTTAAACTTCATAGGAAAACCCACACTGGAGAGAAGCTACACATATGTAATCAATGCGGGAACAGTTATCTACAAAAAGGAGCCCTTAAGGATCACATGAGGATCCACACTGGAGAGAAACCATATCAGTGCGATCAGTGTGGGAAGAGGTTTGCAAAAAAAGGAACCCTTAAAGAACACATGAGGATCCATGCTGGATTGAAGCCACACATATGTGATCAATGTGGGAAGAGTTACAGAAAGGTATGCAATTTAAAATTGCATCTACGTTCTCATTCTGGTGAACGACCATTTTACTGTGATCAGTGCGGCAAAACATTTTTTAGGACCGATGCACTGAAGGACCACATGAAAGTTCATACACAGGAGAAGCCTCACGTGTGTTCTTTGTGTGGAAAGAGTTTTAATCACTTAGGTACTTTAAAATTACACCAGAAAAGGCATAATGGTGTCAGGAATCATGTGTGCTTTGATTGTGGAAAGACTTTTGTTAGAGGTAGTGACCTGAAGCTGCACCAGAGAATTCACACTGGAGAAAAACCTTACAAGTGTTCACACTGTGACAAGAGTTTCAGTCAGTCAGCACATCTGAAAAACCATGAGAGTATTCACACTAGAGGGAAAAACTTTACAAGTGTTCACACTGTGACGAGATTTGTTCACTCAGACTATTTAAAAATACACGAGAGGGTCCACACTGGAGAGAAGCCTGATGGGCCTTGAACACAGAAAATGGAAACGGCACCACTGCACTAAGAAATCCTTTAATTTCAATTGCTTGTGCCACGCAAGGACGGTTTGTTGCGCACCTTTGACGAGCTTGTGGGCACACCGCGGTCAAAGTTAAAAATATTTTAAACTTTTGCTGCTGCGTCTGTGACTATTACCTGCACGGCCAATAGAAACAATGCATTGGAACAAGCACGGAAAGCAAAATAGATGAACAGCTTGTAGTGTGCGTTTCTTTTGTGAGCCTGAATTCCCCAAACAAATTCCAGGTTCCCCTGGACCTGAAGATTTCATTCACCCACAGCTTCTTGCTTGTTGCTCTCTTTCTTCTTCTTACTAGCAGGGCTAGTGCTATTGTTCGCTTCTTAGCACGGGACAGATACATATTTGCTGCTGACCGAAAGGTGGAACAACAATCAAATAACTAGACATATAGAATTACCGCTTAACGTTTTGAAAACTCTGCCTACTTTGCTCTGGCCAGCAAAGCGCAAATCGCCTTGTATCTGAAGGGCTACGCTAAACCCAGCGGCCAGCGCAGCGTATTCTGCATCCTGTGTGAGAGCACCATTACCGTGTGAGACAGCGAAAAGACATGAAACTATGACACGACATTTCTCACACTCCGATTCACAAAAAATAAAGAGTAATGAAGAGAAACCACAGGGTGTTGTGTGCCTCAAAATATTAGTTTCTGTCAGTTTGAAACCGAACAAGTTAAGATGCCACTTAGGCTGCATTTACATTACATAATTCAAGTGACCCAATTCCAATTTTTTCCTCCCATGTGGAACAAATCGGATATGACCCACAAACTAGAGGTCTGGATTGCTACGGCTCTCCAGCGGGACCCGATCAGTTTTCTTGCGGTGCGTGAGTACATTTCCAAATCAAATACGGTAACCCTGGTGTACTTTGGACAGGAGTGAGCGGTCTGACAGTAGCCTGGCCGCTCCTGACACCCTTAACAAAAGCGTATACTAGCTTGAACCAACAATGGTGCCATCCACACAATTCCCAGTTTACTGCCCTGAGCGACCTGGCAATATATGTTCTTTGCATCCTATCCATGAGCGCACCTTCAAGACCTTCAGCCTTTGTGGTTGGATTTTGAACCTAGCAGGAGCAATGGATTCCAGAATTTTTCAGATCAGTTTCAGTGCTATAAATCTGAATAAATCAAATGCGCGCATTCGCTTCTGCCATGGATGGATCTGATATTCCCCTCAATGTGAGTCATATGGTACTGAAAAAGCGACGGCGGTCAATAACAACTCCCATAGTACATGACTGTTTTCAACAGCACAATGGAGAACGAAGACTCAACTTAGTTAAGTTATGCTTATTTTTAGCCTTTGTGGCAAAGAAGTATAAGCAAAATGCAGAGTTGTTACAGAAACAAAATTGTATTTGAAGAAAATCCAGGCATGATGGGAAGGGGGCAATTTTAAGCGATTTTGGTAACGTAAACTCAAAAACTTAAAAAGCAAGTACAAGGTGATCAAGACCAGAATAACAAGAGTAGTAATAGTTATATAACATTACCTATCAGTACTTCTACCTTGGGTTGTTTCGCCAAGTGTATAGAGTAAATACAAATATTGGATTTGGGTCACCATTAAAAGAAGATGTAAGCTGGTCGTCAACAAATTGAAATTGGGCATCAAGACTTGTAGTGTAAATGTAGCCTTAGAGACTTTACATCACAAAAACAAAGGCCAGTTTCAAGAGTGACAATGCAAGTAAATACAGCCGTTAACCCCTTAAATTATCATTCTATGTGTGTGTATGGAACTCCTAAAAAATCTCACAACGCACTCCCAGGAACCACTGCTTTAGGCATGGATTTTAGTGAGTGATTAAAATAAAGCTAGAATAAAGTTTGTGGATAGTTTAATTTGTTTCTGACTCTCTTGTTCCTACTAGAAATTAATTTAGTCACCATTGACAGAATGTTCGGACTTTCTGTGTTTTCACTGTTATACGATAGGGGGCGCTAAAACGTATCATCTGAAAGCGATAGCATATGCAAACAGTTGCATATGTAAAATAATGCAATTATCAAACTTTAAAAAGCATATTAATCAAAACTGCCTGTAGTTTTACCAAATGAAATTGACCCAGGACAAACTGCAGGACTGTGAAACTTTGGGGGTGTTAATGGAGTAATGACTCTGCAGTGAGGGACTAGTATCATTTACAGATGATAAGAAATAATATCCCTTCAATGGATAGTGTATTTAAACCATGCACCCAGAGCAAATCTGGTAAATCACTGGGTCCAGGGGTCCGTTCTTCGTACCTTGCTTAATACATCTGAGGTGTTTTGACAGATCCCAGATCTTCTGATCGAGATAACTGATCTCTGGATAATTTGGTTCTATAAACGAATTTGCAGATTTGATCACTCAAATGAATATCACAAATAAATCTCTCAATCAAGTGGCTGTTTCTATAGTATTTAACATTATATATATTTTTTCAAATACTTTTTTATATTATTTAAAATGATTATTGCCCCTGGTTCAGTAAGGAACTCTTGTAATAAAGTAAGTGGTATCAATACTCAAAGTGGTATCAACACTTGTTTTGTTTCAAAAAGTTGCAATCTAACCCTGTTTACATGAAATAAGCTGCTCCTTAGCCGGTTTAGCTGGCTAGCCAGATATGTTTAAGCTTAGTTTATGCCAATCCTGGGTTTTAGGTACCATTAAAGTGGTTTGGCTTTTAGCTGTGTTCATTGCCATAGTAAGAATTGAACATTTAAGCTCAGTAAGCTTCTTTTTAAATAGCTTTATTTATTAATTTTAAAGCTTATTTGAATGACTTTAATTAATAATACATTACATTAATTTAATATATAATAAAAACTTATATTAATAGCCTATATAAAGTCATAAAAATAAGCTTTAAATAAATAAATAAAGATATTATAAAATAAGCTTAATGAGCTTAAATGTTCAATTCTCTCTATATATCAACTAAACTAAATATCTTTTACATGCATTGCCATATATTTTTTCTTCAAGTTGTCCTCGTTCATTGACTGCTTGGTGTGTAAATTTGCTTAAATTCTTAATATGTTTCAATCATGTAATAATCTGCAGAATAGAGAAATTAATCTCATTGCTTCTCTTGCAAGAAGTGAATCTCTGTTCCACAGTCTCTGATTGGCTGTTCTGATGTGACCGCTAAATTCCTAGGATCAAAATCTGAGTTGACAGAGAATGCTAATGATCAGGACCCCTGATCGATGGTTTGATCAGGGTTGTGAGCCTTTGGGGTAGGGTCGTATTTGTTTTGGTGATATAAATATCAACAGCATTACCAAAAATCACTTAGCCTACTGCACCTTCAAGAGTATAGACGGCGATCTCCTCGCAGTGATGACATCACCACCACCAGTCCGCGCTCTAACTCTTTCGAGGAAGTCTTCTGAGGTGAGCTACTCACAGCTCTTCAAACATGACACAAACAAATTCAAATTCTGTGCGTTTTTTTAAGCAGCTGCCCATTTGAGGAACTGAGCGTTTGTGTGTGTGTGTGTGTGTGTGTGTGTGTGTGTGTGTGTGTGTGTGTGTGTGTGTGTGTGTGTGTGTGTATGTAAGCTAACTCGTTCTCACATGAACTTCGTGTATAAATGTGAAAGAATTACTATGGCTCACATCATCATATGTGATTAATAAAACGATAATCTATATTTAATGACAAAAGCTCCAGTTTTCACCTCATTTATTAGATCTCTTGTAAATTGTTACGCAAATAATTTAATGGGAACAAGACTGAGGCAAGTATGATCAGCATTTTTGAGATCTTAAAGAGACACCTCTTAAAGGTGCATATAACCGTTCTACAGAAACTTTTCTGTTACCCTGGAGGAAAGTAGTGATGGGTGCTTTGGAAACTGGTTTGTGAAGCTTGTTTACGTTTTCATGTTAGAATGGCTCCAATTATATCCATCTTTAAAACTCGGTTTACTTTGTGTGTGCTGAGGAATGTTTTATTGTGAAGTTGTGTTTATTTTGTATGTATACTTTTTTTGTTCTATGTATTATTAATATTATATTGCTGTTCTTGGTACAGCACTTTGGGCAAATGTATTAAATTGTGCTTTATAAATAAATGAAATCATAGAAGAGGATAAATGTAGACCTAAGTTCAGTTGTAAAAGTTAATTCTTTATGTGCGATATGTGTCATCTATGATATCGTAATTATTATTTTAACCATGTGAGAGTTTGTTGCTTTCACTGTGTGATGTAGAATATGCAGTTAAATATCCTCAAAATGATTAAAAGATACTTGCAGGCAGGGGACAATCCAACACTCTCCATTGATTTTGTATTGTGTAAAACAGTCGCCTTGTCATTTCTCACATGTAACAAAAAACAGAACAATGTTTATAAGCTGATATGACAAGGCGTACAGCAAACAAGCTAAAAAACACATAACTAAATGTAATTTTAATCCCTAAGTGTCATTGTCAAATAACGAAATGAAAGTTTTATATATTATATTTCCTGTCACTGATTAAGTTCCCCTCTAGTGGGTGTAGTTTTCAGTGTAATATAACATCGCACTCTGTCTCATTTGCCTGTATGTTTGTGTCCTTAAACCACTGCCGTCGCTCCCACCACACACTGTGTGTAGGGCACCAAGTGCTGAGGGGGGCACCACGAGAACGGTGCAGAGTGGCAGAGAGATGCGACAGAGTTGCGAAATTGCAGGCTTATTGCAGGATGTTATTTTAAATAGCACAGCATATTTTAAACTAATCGGTTAACCGGTTTCAACCGGCTAATGAGGCTTGGTGGTCGGTCAAGAAAATGTTTAGTTTTCGCCATCTCTAGTCTAAATGTATTTTTTTATAAACATATATAATCTGTGGAACACGTAGGACTATAAAATGTTTGCTCAATCATTGCATTTAGTCTGAGCATGTGTTCTTTGTCATTCAAATGTGTGTTTGCATGCCACTGTGCAGCCTGTTCACGCAGACATCATCAGCGCATTCACGTACGCTGTGCAGACAGAGCGAGAATGGCTGGCAAACAGTTACGTTCATTATTGTTGAACTTTCTCACCGGTGAATGACAATCCAATAACGTTGACTCTGGTCTCTGGCAGGGAGGATGAGATTGTATGCTTTCAATTCTCTGTAACTTGGGTGTCAAAATGATCTCCGAGCTTTGCAGTGGTGAATACAACTTGAGAAAGCATTCATGTCCAATTTACTGTAGAATACAATTTTTATGAAAACATTTGTTTGTATAATGGACCCTTTACATAAAGTAGGATGACGTGTTTCCAGTTGTCAACATCACAAAGTTTTTTTTATTTTTATAAAATGATAATTAACGCTGCTACGAGGGTGTTTCTAATACAGCAGCTGAGGGAGTGATGGCAAGTTTCACGTCTTTCTCTCTTCTGACTGCAGTAATCAGTCTCTTAATTTCACCCCATTTCTGGAAAATTGTGAGAATGCTATTGTTTAATTTATTTTGCTTTTAGAGCATTATATTTCCCCATTTACCATATAAGTACCTAACTATGATGCCTCATTTGTTCTGTGGCTACAACAATGCATTTCTGTGTAATAGTGGTTCTGCTATCAATGCCAGAGTAAAAATGAACTCTAGAAAACTGCTAAACTAGACTAAAATAACATCATAAACAATATGTAAAATATAATCCGAGAGGCTGCTCACTGCAGAGTAAATAGTTTTACATGTATTTACTTCAGCACTCCTCCTCTCCATTTCTCACTCGCAGCAGACTTAATGGTTGGAATGAAGGGGTTAAGCATTTTTAAACCTAAGCTGTCAACTTGGCATCATCTGAGAAGGAACATTTTCAGACCAGAAGTAACTTTTAAGATTTTGATTAAAGAATACGGGGACAAACTATTTTTTTTCGGTGTATTAACTTGCATAGATTAATTGTTCATCCTTAGACCTGTAATATGTGCTTACAAAGTAAATAGGATCCATTTTGATTTCAGGAGGACTTTAACCTTTTCTAACTTTTATTTTAGACCTGATGGAAGACAATGAGGAGAGTGAAGAACTGAGTGAAGCAGAGGAGATGCATCATATTAAAACTGGTGAAAAATCTTTGAGTCACTCACAAACTAAGAGTCATTTATTGAAAAGAAAAGCTAAAAAGTCTTTCACCTGCTCTCGGTGTGGGAAGGGTTACAAAGAAAAAGGAAGCCTGATGAGACACATGAAAATCCACACTGGAGAGAAACCACACACCTGTGATCAGTGCGGGAAGAGCTACAGAGAAAAAGGAAACCTTCAGGTTCACATGAGAATCCACACTGGGGAGAAGCCGCACACATGTGATCAGTGCGGCAAGAGTTTAGCATCCAAACTGAGTCTTAAACTTCACATGAGGATCCACACTGGAGAGCGGCCGTACACATGTGATCAATGTGGGAATAGTTTCACACAGAAAGGAATCCTTAACGAACACCTGAAAACCCACACTGGAGAGAGGCTGTACACATGTGATCAGTGTGGGAATAGTTTCACAAAAAAAGGATCCCTTAAAGAACACATGACTATCCACATTGGAGTGAAGCTGTTTGCCTGTGATCAGTGCGAGGAGACTTTCAGAAAGGCATGCACGCTTAAAATACACTTGCGTCGCCATTCTGGTGAACGACCATTTACCTGTGATCAGTGCAGTAAAACATCCTTCAGGGCAGATGCGCTGAAGGATCACACCAAAGTTCATACACAGGAGAAGCCTTACACGTGTTCTTTATGTGGGAAGAGTTTCAGTCAGTCGGGTACTTTAAAATTACACCAGAGAAGACACAGTGGTCTTAAGAATCATATGTGCTTTGATTGTGGGAAGACTTTTGTTCAGAGATGCTGAACTGAAGCTGCACCAGATAACTCACACTGGAGAAAAACCTTACAAGTGTTCACACTGTGAAAAGAGTTTCAGTCGGTCAGGAACTCTGAAAACACATGAGAAGATCCACAATGGAGAAAAACCTTACAAGTGTTCACAATGTGACAAGAGATTCAAAGGGTCAGGTTATATAAATATGCATAAGAGGATCCACACCAGAGTGAAGCCGTATCACTGCCCTCTGTGTGGGAAGAGCTTCACATTTTCATCTGGTTTACTCAGTCATAGAAAAAACAAATGTCTGGAATCAAACAAAAAAATCACCTAATAAAACTAAGCTATGAATCTATCTCTACTACATAAATCTGCCATGACCAGCCACGACATGCAACAGCACAATGAAACTTCATCTTCAAGACCGGCGGTTTCAAGTGTGAGATTCGGATCAACTCAAAGATGGAGTTTCTCCCAATTCAACAATATTGAACAAGTTTTATTTGCATAAAAAGAGTTTACTTCATGGTTTAAATCAAATCACCAAACTTTATGATTTTTGTATTTTGTTCAATTTATATTAAAGTTTCTTATAATAGTGAAGTGGGTCTTTTGGTCCATCACCTTATTATTATCCTTTTTTTATCCATGTTTAATCAGCATTTGGATCAGTGTGGATCAATATTACCTTTTATGCAGTTATTAAAATAAATGTAGAATACAGTATTAGCATGGTTTTTTTTTTGATTCTCTTGTTTCTACAAGAAATTATGTACAATATGCATCACTCTTAGTTTGTTAAAGGGGGGTGAAATGCTGTTTCATGCATACTGAGCTTTTTACACTGTTAAAGACTTGGATTCCCATCCTAAACATAGACAAAGTTTCAAAAACTAATGTTGGACGTTTGATGGAGTATTTCTGTGTCAAAAATACTCCTTCCGGTTTCTCACAAGTTTCGGAGAGTTTTTTTCGAGTATGGCTCGGCTTGACGTTAATAGAGCGGAAGGTCCTTGTATGGGCCGTACGGGCTCTTCTCCCGGTAGGGTGCGCACGCGACTAGAGCGAGAGAGGAAATGCACGCCCATAAACACTCGCTCAGCTGCAGATCTAGTCGTCCGTGAACACTTATGTCGTTATAGTCCGTGCCGTGCTCCACTTTAATTCTTATGAGTGACATTAAGCGACTTCAACGCTTCAGCACAGCATTCTGGGAAGGCAGCGCTGCATTTGAACCGATTTGAACGCAGAAATGACGGGAAGCTTGACAACATCGCTTCAGTCGCGTCGCAAAGTGGATTTCCACGGTCACTGCTGTCACAGGACATCATCAAATCATACCAAAGAAGTGTGTTTTTGATGGAGCGGTCCCAGCGATAAAGGTTCGGTCCTGCTTTGGAAGCAGCCGGTGAGTAAAACTGCTTCAAATGTCTGTGCTGTTGCTTATCGTCGCGTGAGTAAACATCAGTAAACGACACGATCGCGTGCTTCGTCATTCAAATGCGCTAACGGTTACTCCATTGTTGTTTTTTGTATAACGTTACACTAGTCTGACGTGCAAAACCGTTTTGCTTGCTACTGCTAAGGTTTAGTCGCATACAATAGTCCATAAACCGAATCATGTCCTCATAAACTGCGAGTAAACACACACAAATGTTGACAGGCCACTAAATACAGTACATACCACAGAGACGGACGTCCTGCTGTTGCTGTTTCTCCTGGATCATATCTGTATTAGCTTGAATCTGATCGATAGCCATGGGTTTCTCCACGCTTGAGGACGTCACCGCTTTGTGCGCACTTGTCATTCTTTATGACACGATACGCCTCCAGGCGCTCATTTTTTTACGGAAAGACTCGGTACAGCCGATATTACTTTTATAAATATAATAAAACTAAAGACTTTTCGGAGATATGAAGGATGCAATACTACTCTATAGGTACTCAAGATTGACATGAGATTGACTGAAACTGAGTGTTTCACCCCTCCTTTAACTCTTTCATGAAGGAAATAAATTAATTTTTTTATAGACTCATCGTTGAGCAGAAAGAGAGCAGCTGGAATTAAGACATGGCAGTTGAAATTACATCTAGTTCCACCTCTGTGAGTCTAATTAAATTAAATTAAAATTTATTTGTCCAGTGCTTTTCACAATACATATAGTTTCAGAACAGCTTTCCAGAAAATGCATGTCTATATTACAATTTAGCGTGAATGGTGGAGCGTCTGTTTGGTAATGATGAGTGATTTCGAAACCTTTGCAAATCTTTGTTTCCAATCAGTGGTTCAGAGTGTCTGAAACTGCCAAAGTCATGAGATTTCAGTGTACAAGGCTTTGCTATGTCATAACTGTTCCGAAACTTTCTTAAATTTCAGTGGTTCACCGCTAAATAAAATAACAATGTATACATTTTAACCGCAAATGCATATCTTGCACTAAAGTCCACAACTTCACACATTATGTAATCATGCTGCAAAGACCACGCATGACGCAGGTGGAAGGGTGAAAAACTCCATCTCACTGTCTCCAATTTCAAAATTATTTGACATTGTTGTTTTAACTGTTTTTGTAAAGGGTGTTTGCACATATTTGCTCTGGGTCAGTACTGCCGCCTAAATCACACGTGACCTTTTCAATGTGACTACGATGATCATCGTAGTCTACGATAATAATGCGTATCTACAATAATGCGAGGAGTTGTGCATCGCAGAGTTAGTGCAAGACAAACTTGTGGTTAAAAAGTATTTACTATAAGACCTTTATTCCTCTGCTGGGATCTTGTAGAGCCCTTTGAAGCTACATTGAAACTGAAATATGGGACTTGTTGTACCCGGTGAAGTCCACTATATGAAGAAAAATCCTGGAATGTTTTCCTCTTTTCGACATGAACATCTTGGATGGGGGTGAGTCCATTATCAGGAAGTGTGATTTCTGGAGTGAACTAATGGTCTCTAATGGCCCTGATTAGCTGAGCAAACCATGGGAAATCAAGCCCGGAAAATGTATTAAAAAACACTATACAGACACTTGATATTTAATCTTATTAGATGATTAGTTAATTGCCTTTGCCTTTTTATACATTCTATAAAACATTTGCAATGGTTTGTAAAAGCATTTTTATGCATGTTCTGACCAGCAGGGGTCACCAGCGTGTGATGTTTCGAATGTTTTGAAACAGTGAATCATTTAGCTAAGCAATTTACATTTACATTTATGCATTTAGCAGACGCTTTTATCCAAAGCGACTTACAACTCCGGAGAACAGGAAGGGATCCGTCAAGAAGAGGCAACGAAACACAAAAAGTGCCCCAAATACCAAGATTTGTATACTGCCCAGAGTAGCAAAAACCAGAAAAGGGAAGAAGAAAGGAGAAATAGAGGAGGAAGAGTTTTTTTTATTTTTTTATGTAAGATTAAGTGCTCATGGAAGAGAGGAGCTTTTACCTGTCTTTTGAATGAAGCGAGTGATTGAAAAAGTTCTAGAGAGGGATTTCATGCCTCTCTGTGATGGTACCACAAGCCTTCTCTCATTAGCTCAGCGAAGGCTTCTGGTGGGGGTGTAGACTCGTAGGAGTGAGTCGAAGTATGAGGGTGCTGAGCTTGTGGAAGATCCATAAGCAAGAGTCAGAGCTTTGAATTTGATCCGGGCAGCGAGTGGTAGTCAATGCAGAGAGATGAATAGAGGGTTGACGTGAGCCTCTATTCAAAATTTGTTTGTTTAACTTCACATCACTAGGTGTGGGACCTTCTATTTCCAGTCATGGCTTTGAATGAGGGAGGAAAACATTACAATGTTCCCGCCTTGGAGAAGAGCCAAATCTGTGGAAACATGTCCTATCTTGCAGGAAAACTGCAATAACAGCTGAAGTGATAGTTTAAAGCAAACTGGTTTATATATGTTAACTAGATGGAAGAACTCCATCTAGTAATATTTTTTGTGTAATTAGGGGTTTATTTTAAAAGCTATCAGGGACTAGATTGTTTTGGGTTTGAGAAAATAGTACATAGTAGAAAAAGGAAAGTGATTCAATAATAAAAGCTTAATAAAAGTTATTTTTTCTTTTATTTTGTTGCATTCCGTTTAATACAATTTTCATGAAATAATAAATGTTGAAATATGGTAAAATACAGAAATGCCGAGACATTTCTTTAAGGCAGTTGTAGCACAATCTCAAGTATCTTTCAGGTCTGGGCAAGTTTTTTAAGATTTGTAGGCAGTTCTTGCTCTGTTATGAAGCTGATACTGAATCTAATCTTTTGTAGATCATTGTAGGACAATAACTCCCAATAACGCAATGAAATAAAAAATACCTTTTACATTCTTCTTGAGTGTTTCTCAAGTGGTTTCATTTCCAGACACAGATTTTACATACACAATTGTTAATGATACTAAAGTGAAAGAAATAATACTAGAAATACCACTGCTACTGCTTTAAATAAACTTAAACAGGGTATATGCAGGAATCCTGAAGTTAATTTCAATACCTTTTTAAGACTTTTCAAAGACCTTCTCAAAATATTTTAGGACCTCATCGCACTTCAAGTTTTAATCGGCAACAAACCTTTGATAAACCGTTATAGTCGAATGTAGAATTCAAATCTCTATCGTAGGCCAATTTGTATCATTTATATTGCATATCCGTTTCGTGACGTATGAAGGGGCGAAACATTACCTAACTGCGCATTTTGCAAAATATGTGACGTCATCCGTAGAAGGCGCGCGCCAGGGATGGAAATAAACTTTTTTCAAAGTCTACCACTCAATGTTTTTACCAGCCACTTTTTTGTTTTTAACCGACACTGTGTAACTGCATGTGAAAATTAATACTACAAGCTCTACAATACTTAAGCAGTTTATTTAATCTCAAGTCTCAATGAAATACTGACATTTTCTCTTTCTCTCTTATACACACACAAAACATGAACTGATAAACATTTCATTAAATGAGTAGGGCTCTGTGCGCTCTTTTTTACTTGGATGTGGCATTTGGATGATTCGTGGACATTTATGGCTTCCAGTTTTACGTTTTTTAGTCCCAACAATAAAACTATTCATTTTGGCATCTTCTGAAGCGTGTTGACGTACCGAGCAGAACATTGTCAGTTGGGAAGCACTGAAATCAAAATTATTGGCCGAAACCAAAAAAAAGAAGAAACCAAAGCCGAAACACTGAAAGAAATTATGACAATTCTAAGTAGCATTGCATTTATGGCTAATGCTGTGACTGTGTAACTTTACTAAAAATCAAGGCATTACGATTGCATAAATTAATATTAAAGTTTCAAATAATAAATCAATTACAAATTATGCAAATATTTATTTAGCACATTGCAACAATGCACAGTATAAAATAAAATTCAAACTAAAATGTTTAACTTGACCTCACTTATGTGTACATTTAATAATAATGGACAGGTCTACTGGCCTGCAGAAAGGTACAGAAATTAAATAAAGTAATCAAATAACTGCATATTTAACTGTTTAAATGAGAGATTAATCCTTATTAAACTTACAAAAGCTATTCAATCAAGAGCATTGAGTGATGTCATTATCTTTTGTTTGACATTAAACAGACAGTAGTAACGGCTACTGCCCCTAATGGAAGGATAATATGCGTCGTCTTTCTCGACTGTGTATACTATACAGTTCACTTGAGGCATATACAGATTATGTCTGCTAGGATACTCATCAAGATGGACATGTTGATATAGTTCTTGTTTGAGTTTGTCCGTTCAAGCGCAAGACTTGAAAGAGAACTCAATGTTTGCACACTGAGACTCGCACGCTCTCGGATGATGCACAGAGACAGATCTTCTCAAGAGTCTTCATTCGCGTCTTCACACGGGGGATTACGGGGAAAGCGACTGGTCATATGCGAACATACGGCAGCACTCGCATGTGTTGATGAAAGTGTTCAAAGAGGTGAAACAGTATGCTCGGTAGGTGAAGCGAGGTTTGCTAATTTCCATCCCTGGCGCGCGCGCTCCGAGCCGATCTCAAAGTTCCCCGTTGTTTTTTTATACTTATGGGGATGAAAATAAATATATTCATGTATACTTTTTGGAGTCAAACTCTTTTGACAGAGCTTGAACAAAATGTAATACCTCATAAAATCGTGATTAAGACTTTTTAATACCTTTTAACACTTTTAACAAACTTTTAAGACCCTGCGGACACCCTGTTATAATAGACATTAAAGGTGCACTATGTATTTTTTCCGTCCGCCAGAGGACAGTAAGAGTAAAGTGTTTCTGCAGAATAAAACTGTAAACTGAAGGTAACGGAGATATGACGCCATTGACCGGCAACTCCCTCACACGTCCCGGTTCCTTGGTTAAAATAGCAATTTTCTCACGATTTACAAATAGTTGGAAACATTTGGGATATTGTAAGTACTGACCTTAACAAAATACATAACACTGGCCTAGTGGTTTTTGGATATTTTGCTTAACAAATGTTACATAGTGCACCTTTAAATAGGCTGAATGTGATTCTATATTGGTTTCTAAATTCATGTATTTTCCAAACCACTTGTCCGATGTAAGGTTTTCTCCCAAACTAGTTCACTTACAGTATCTATGATTACAGTGAGCTTCGTAACTGTGGCAAGCAGTCGAGGCCGAGGGCCGTGAGAGAACAGGGTGAGGCCAGTGGCGTGAGAGATAATGAGCACCAGCTGCGTGCCGCACCAGTCTTGTAATCTCACAAAGGATTCTAGGCCTTGTCCTCTCTCGTCATTTGCGGTTGTCGCTCCTCCTTTTATGCCTCCGAAGCTCCTCCGTGAGATTATGAGGCCGGTGCGGTGCACAGCTGGTGCTCATCATCTCTCACGCCACCGGCCTCGATATATTCTCTAATGGCCCTCGGCTTTGACTGCTTGTCACAGTAACAATTTTCATGCAGCATTGCGATAAGAATGATTTATTGTAAAATATTAAGTAATTTTGCTCCTTAGCTCATAACACTTGAGTACACTATATCAGCTTGTTTGTGGTATTCCTGTAAGAAAACACAAAAGTAAAATCAGGAACAGTGTTAATGAACAGCTACACAGATGCAAAACTTGTGAAAGTCAGACATTTTTCAGAGAAAAGCAAATTGCAGACATAAAATCCATCACAAAAGGTGGTCTATGATTAATAAAGTTGAAAGCAAGATGTTCTGCTCCCAAACTGTCACGACGATCTTAAACTTGACTCTAGAAAACCAAACAAGATGTTCATCCATCCTTTTAAATCTTACACAGTGCCACTTTTGATTACAGAGTGTGTGAATCTACTTTGATGCACTCTTCTGTGTGACAAAATTGCAGAAGTTCAGAACATGACTGTTTCGATGGCTCGTTTTCAATGAATGGCCGTTTTATACCGGAGAGGAAGTTCTGAAAGGGACATTATGCCCAACAATGGTATCTCCTATTAAATCATAATCAAAATCACTGAACGAGATGGCTCATGCATCTGTCCAAACTGACCAAACCGTACATACATGTAAGTTATAGAAAAAACGGGAGCAGAACATCTCGCAATTGAGATGTCTATGAAAAATGAACCAAGTCTTCATGCATCTCAATCTGGAACATATATGACATGATCAGCACACACAGATGTGTGATCACGCACAGATCATGCAAGTATGCACACTACAAACGTTCACAAATCACAAGATTTTAGACATGATACAGTAAAGCAGCAAAGACAATAGCAATAAAATATAAACAGCGAATGGAACTAAAAACTGTTTGTGCAACATCACTAAAGTAAGCCACTGGGAAATTTACAGATTTGCAAAAACATGTTGACTTAAAACAAATGTATTTGTGAAAATACATATATGGGCCTTGTATCTTACAGGTAGAACAGGTTTCTTAACTATTAACTGACAAACTGCCATCTTTTCAGTCTGTTGCTACAGAATTATTTGTTATACTAATATTGTTAGACTTGGATTTGTAAAGATGTGTGCACCTGTAATAGGTACACCTAAAAGAGCCAAACCCTGTCAAAGGGTTCATAGAAGTTCATCGAAGATTTTTAACTCCAACCGTTACAGTGTGCCAGTCGTATAATGCATGTGTATGAGATCTATGAGTAAAAAAAAAACTTTAAAAAAAAACACACATACGAATCCATATTAAACCCCTGGTGACAACACATTGATCTCTTAAGACACAACACGATCAGTATTTATATAATTTTTTATACCTCGAATGCATCTATGTCCAACAGCCATCCTCCCGCGATCACTTCCGTCAAGTGAGGTCAAAATACATGATATGGCATTGAGATAATCATGAGAGATTACTTCCGCCGCTTGTATCTGATTGAGAGATACACCATATTATGTACATACCTCACTCGACAGGAAGTGATGGTACGCGGTGAAGGCTGTTGGACATAGATTGCATTTGAGGTAAAAAAATAAAAATAAAAATAATATATATATATATATATATATATATATATATATATATATATATATAACCTACTGTGCGGTTTCTCTCACACACTGATCATTTCATGTCTTAAGACATCAATGTATCGTCACGAGCCACAGGATTTAATATGGATTTGTATGGATAAGTTGTTTTTACTCTTATAGTTCTCAAACTCTAAAATGTTCCCATTGACATGCATTATACAACCAGAACACTCCAACGGATGGAGTTCAAAATCTTCATTGGTGTTCTACTGAAGAAACAAACACACCTACATCTTGAATGCCCTGGGGGTAAGCAGATAAACGTCACATTTTCATTTTTGGTTGAACTATCTCTTTACGTAGAAAGGGGTGTGTGCATGCTTTTGATACAGATGGCGTCTTTATGAATCAGATTATATCCAAAATCATCTATAATTCATCTTAAAGTGCTCCTAACATTGTACACACTACATGCTACTTTCATGTAGTGTGTATCTGTGTAACATAGGTCTAAGTGAATGAAAACATCCGGCAAAGTTTTAAAATGTGAAAGTGCACCTTATATAAAGTTATTGTCTCTTTAATGTAAGGGTTGATTGAGTCAATTAAACAAGTAATTTTTTTAACGAGTCCCAAGCCGTTTTGTTGTGACGTCAGGCCGAAACATTAGCATAATTCCTGCCCACTTATTGCTTGCGCATTGTGTAGGTATCTGGCTAACTGATGTTATTACTGTCTTACTGAAATACTACTTTAATTCAGATGTGTGCTGAACTATTACTTAAAACTGCGACTATTAATGCAGATTGTCTGTGATTTAAAGGTAAAGTAAAGATAAAGGATGGACTAAGATTTGTTGCGCAAATGTAACATCAGTTATTCATACAGTTTCTGCATGTGCACCAGAGACACACACACACACACACACACACACACACACACACACACACACACACACACACACACACACACACACACTAGAAACATCTCATGATGTACCTCAAACGTAGTAGCATCACTGAGACGAGTCGGCTAAATAACTAGTTCTTCATGTTTCATCATCGGTTCGGACTCGCACTGGGATATGATGTAAAATCGATGTCATTGTTACTGTCTTTACAGTTTGTACAGTCACTGAGGCTCTAGGAAGCCTCTGGACTAGGTATGGGGGATATGGAATTGATCACAACTAGGGCTGTGCAATAAAATTATCAAAATATCGAAATGTATATATTTTGCAATATGCATATTGCAACGACACACAATATCCGAATGATCAATAGGCTACTTCAGTGTTGTGAAACGTGTACATTTTAGGTTGACACATATAGCAGAGAACAGACTGGGCTCATGACTGTTACTAATGTGACTTGCTTGACGTTAAAAGAGTTATTATATGCAATAACTTATGAAAAAAAACCTCCTTACAATCTCGCGCTGTCTGACACACACACACACACCGAAACATTTATATTAAAATTATATCATCAGATTTTGCTAAAAGTGACTGCTGGTCACTTTCAGAAGTTATAGCGATGCTTTATTTTCCCAGAAAGAATGTGAAACACATAAATAATATCATTCTCAGTTTTTAAATATTTGTAAAAAATATATAATTTAAATAGATTTTACACACTAATAGCAATATCGTATTGCATATCGAATATCGCATTTTTCTTCCATATCGCACAGCCCTAATCAAAATATTGCCTGGTATTTATTGCGATAGCGATATCAATGATGATAAATTTAGTACCATGCCCTGTGAACAGCGTTATGCCCGGGAACAAATGCCGGGTCGCATTATCGGTGTATTTTCCGGAATCGCAGTGTGAAAGGGGCTCAATAGGGGCACTTTAACATAGAGCAGAATCTTTGCTTCGATAAGAACTAAGCAAGCACAGACAGGCACAGAGATTTCATATCTGAATGATCAGTCAGTCCACTGGGGCTGAGATTTCTACAGGCAGGCGGGGAGACACAACGCACACAGCAACATTGTATCTTACCGTATTGTGCAAATGACGTGCACAGAATGTTGTTGTAGCATAATGTATTTCTTCAGTTTCAACTGTTTTAACAATAATTAACAATAAACTGTAAAAAATATTAAAGAACCTGAAATGGTGTAGGGCTGGGCGGTATGACAACATATATCGTTACCACGGTATGAAATGTCTATTGTTAGAGATTTTGATATATAATGTATATCACAATATGTAAAATTATAGCACAGTTGAGGCTCTTTGCTTGTTATGATACAGACTATCAGTGTTATTAGTATCTAATTTCACACATAGTTTGTTTCTGTATTGATTCTATATACAAATTCTGATACAATGTAAAGCTCTTGGCTCTTATGCTGCTTGTTTGTTGACGTTGTACATGCAGAATGTTGCTGTTGGTCGGTGTTGTACAAAGTTGAACATTCTTCAACTCTCTGCGACCGGTAAAAAAACGCAGAATGTTTCAGCACTCGAGCGTGAAATACTCGCTCAGTGCCTCGTTACGTTCATGGCGTTCTAAAAGTGCGGCACTCCTATTGAAAACAACTGACTACGCCAGCCAGCCACGTGAAAAAATGCTTTGATGGACACACGGCTTTAAAGTGACAGCAGCCTAATAAACCTACACTCTGCTGTGTGTGAATCAAACAAACAAAAGTAAAAATAACTTACTGCTCATGCCTAAATAACTTTTGAATTCATACAGTGAAGACTATGCAATATTTTATTTTTTACATTTGATTAACACATTTCTGTATCAATTCTAACAAGTTGAATAAACCTATTGTACCTGAAAAAAATGTTTTGTTTAATTCATATTTTTAGTTATATTGAATTGTCTTATTGTTTGTATTTTTCTTCTTTTTCTTATTTTTAATAATAGAATAATGGAAATTAGACTATATTGTGATATATATCGTTATCGTGAAATAAAACGTATCATAACGTAAAATATGAATTTGGTCATATCGCCCACCCCTAAAATGATGACACACAAAAAACTAATTTCAACTGCAGGAATACTTGCCTTGCGATGTTGTTTCACAACATTTATGGTTCTTGGTGTAACATAATAACACAATCCCTCCTGCGATTATGACCAGCAACAACAATACACCAAATATCACTGGTATCATATAGGAACGGTGACTCTGTTCTGTAATAAACAAACAGAAAACAGTACATAGTATACATTAGTCTGGCTTCAACCTGAGACACAAGACAGCAGATCAGGGAGATAAATTAATCTAATACCGTTTAAAAGTTAAAATCACAACTGAGACATTCCTAAAATTATGAACTATTTAGCTTGTCATAACGCTGACATACCTTTGGTCAGAGTTTTAACACCAGGTGTTTAAAGTAATGTTGGCCCTAATAGTCTTAAACAAAAGACACAGCTTATGAAAATACTCAAATATACTGGTATTGTGTTGCAGTTAAAGCTCACAATAATAAACCTACAAAATATTCCAATCAATACAGGTCAATAGAAAGTAATCAGCACTGCCGTACCTTCACATGTGTGACAGAGTCGAGTGTTGTCCAGATGTGTGGTGTGGTTTCTGATGGGATTGTTGAGCACACAGCTGTAGGTGTTTTTATCCTGATATTCCACCTCCAGAGGTAGAGAGAGACTGATGCTGAGATCAGACACACTGATGCTGGACAATAAACTGTTTCCTTTGAACCAGGAGAGAGTCACATGACTCACATTCACAGCTGAACACACCAGTGAACATCTGGGCACTAATGATCTTGATGATGATGATGAACAGTTTGAAGAGTTACTGGAAATTACAGGAATGGGGAGAGACGCTGGAAAACATGAAAGAAATGTTCTTCCATGAGATAAAGAACATGTGGGTTTTATCTCAGTATTATTTTTATTATTATCAATAACAAAAATAACACAATATAAATGTTTTGTAAGGCTAATCAAGAAGAAACAAAAAATGTAAATGCAAGGCTGATAAAAGAAGAAGAAATCCCTGCATCTAAACTAACCAACTGTAAGGCTGGAAAAAGCTAGTAGATGCTGGAAATGTCTAATCGCTCTGAGAAAACAAAGGAAATTAGCATCTGAACTCATTCATACAGTTAGCGTCTCTGTCCGAGACGACATCACACTGAGTGAGCCATCTATGAATGACTCTAATTTACATGCCTTTCCTTTCACATGAAACTTCCCCCAAACTCCTGCTCCCCCAAACTTGAGATCACCTGAAATGCACCAGAAATCTCTTTGTTACAATATCAATCCTCACGATAGAGTATTATATGTGTTTGATATCATTTAAAATGTCTCAGTGCGACTGGTACAAATATCTCTACTCCACAAAGGGAAAACTAGAACATCATAAACGTTTTAAGAGTTTAAAGATATCTTTCCTTGGTGTATGGTGGGTGTGGCTTTCAGCCATCTGGCCTTTGCATCAATACAAGTCTTGATCAATGCAAATTCCCATTGTGAACTTGTGTTTACATTTGAAAGAGTTTCTACATTTGTTTCTGGGTATTTAAGGAAATGTTGCAAAGAGCTCAGGGCTTGACACTTTAAACCGGTCAGCCCGTAATGCTGGATGTCTCAAGATAGCCAGCATTATGTAGTTTTCAGAAGTCAGGTATACATTTCATTCTTTACTTCAGAGTATTTGATGTTATATATGGATTACCTTTGAATTGACTATGTAATTGGCTTTATACATTTACCTGACTGTAAAATAAATTGTTACACTTTGATTGATTCTGACTTGCTCTGGAATTATTCAGGTTGGGTATAATTTCAACAAAGGGTTAAACGGAATAATTAAATGTGTACGTAAACTATTAAAAATGAATGACCAAATAAACAATTGGCATTCTAACCCAAATTCTAAATTATCATTAAATGGAGTCAGATAACGAGGAATTGGAATAAAATCCCCTTTTCCTGCTGAAAAGACGAACGCGCAGCGAACTTCACCCGCCGATCGTTAGCCTCCATTGGGACGATTTGGGCGGCCTTACACAACTGACAGATGATTTGAACAGCTATTTTGCATATGATTTATTATTTATAATTTCAACAATTTGTAGCTCATTTCGGCAGGGCATTTGAATTATAATTTGAATTATATAAGTATTATTCAGCACACTGAGTTCAGCCTAGAATTAAAAATAATAATAATAATTAGCAATTATATAGCATTTGTGAAATGATTCATATAGTTTACTCACCGTAGGCCACAACATTGAATTTCTTCACTGAGGTTTTTCCACTGTTGATGACGGTCAGTTTATAAAGTCCAGTGTGTTCAGATCTGATGTTTCTGATGGTCAGAGATCCAGTTTGATTGTCCATCTGGAGTCTGTCTCTGAATATCTCATCATTACTGACAGATATATACTCAGTGTTTATTTGCTCCCTTTTAATGATTTCAGCAATAAGAGTCTCTTGAGGTCCAAACCCCCACAGTATCTGATAATTTCTCTGAGCTTGAACATCAGTGTTTAGAGTGACAGGATCTCCCTCAGTCACTGACACTGACTGAGCTTCATCTGCCTTAACACCAAACACACCTAAACACATTCAAACAAAGGAATATTCTTTGTCATATCAAACACACAAATAAATAAATAATTTTAAAAAAATACCATTATTTATGTGAAAAAGTTAATAACTGTATTTTATTGAAAAAATATTTTAGTAAGTCTTGGATATGTTTTCTAAGCTGTCATATGCTCGGTCATGTAGCAAAGTTCCCCACCTATGGGGCATGTTACCACATTTCTCTTCCACATTTTCGGGGTAAATCAAGAAAAAAAGCATACACTGTGTTAATGAAACAAAACTACATCAGGGTTGCCAACTCTCACGCATCTGGCGTGAGACTCACGCTTTCAGGCTCTGTGTCACGCTCTCACTCCGCCCAACTCAATCTCACGCCAAATTGCCAAAATGCTTTTGATATTAAACAAAACATAAGCTTTAATTTTTTTAAAATGTGTTTTAATGAAATTCAAACAATAAACAGCGTTTTGGCGCTAATGTGACATAATGTTAAAGCCAGAGGCGTTGAAAGCGGAGTTGCATGCTTTCGTCTCCCTGCGGCGCGCGCTGGTCACGTGGCCCATGAGCGCTCAATACTTCTAGCGCTGTGCCAATGCATTTAAATGGCTTAAGCGGATACACAACAGTTTCACCATATAGATGTTTGCTGCAAGTTTTGGTAAACAGTACAGCATAGTGTTAGTGTGTATTGATTATTAAGTCAGCCATATTTACAGGATCGTTTTATTATGGAGAGTGATAGAGATGCAACATTGTTAACATTAATGCTATTCTTGTATTTAGCCCTCAGGTAGCCTATTCCTTACTAATTGGTCACACTCATACTCATTAAATTATATTTATTGAATATTTTGAGGAGATCTTTTGGTAACAAATACTATTTGTGCAACAATTATTGTCAATAAATGACTACTTAAAATATTTTTCTTCTAATATTTATATTACAATTAGTGTAGTAATTAATGTTAAAATAGAGAATTCCAATTCAAAGAGGCAAATTAGAGTCATTTTGTGGCTAAAAAATATTAATGTTTATTTGTAATGCCATTAGGTGCCTTATGGCTCTTTAATAAATATACATGTATCTAATCTAGTTGCTCAAAAATATATTGCAGTCTTTGCATTCTAATAAATATTTAGATATGATGATCAAACACTAGATTTCTTTAAATGTGAAATTTCAAAACTTGAATAACTTGCATCCTAATCTTTTTAATGAATAATGATACTTATATAAGCACTCACAACAAGTGAATATTAAGGAATGGCACATATAATTTGACCCAAGAAATGTTTAAACTAGTGCTAAAACAAACATATTTTTTCTTATTATGTACAGTATATATACTAGATATAAACTGATACTGAATCAAGATCAAAAGCATTACACCCCCCCCCCCCCCCCCCCACACACACACACACACACACACACACACAAAATCTCACTCCAACCTGAACTTAAAAGTTGGCAACCTTGCTACATAATTGTAGACATGTGGGAAATTAATGTGGAAAAAATGAATTCTCTGAACCCCAAGTGGATTTACACAAACTGAGAAAGACAAAAGGCGTCATTGTGCCCGCGCTCCCACATTTTTCTACATTTATTTGGCAGTTCCAGTCGTAACCGAATGAAATCCGACTTACCATATTTTGTGATCAGAATGCATAGACAGTTAAAAATAGTGTTTAAAATCATATTCCTCATAAGATGTCCGCAAGATTTCTGATAAATAATGTCTTCATAGCGCTGTGTAGAACATGTTTTTTGAAAGTAAACGAAGACCTCTCCGTCTCACAGTGAACTGATGAACCTTTGTTTGTGCTGCTCAGAGGAAGAGATGACGACACCACTGACTGCAGCGCTTCATGCTATGGAGTTTATTATTTAAATTATTTGTGAAAGTTAATTGTTCTTTATTATTTAGAACTTATTTTAGAACTGTTTCATTTTAATGTGTTGAAAAAATTACATGTGTTGAAAAAGCACCTTTGCGCAATATCACGAGTAAATAAATAATACAGTCACTAATTTAGAAACCTATTCAAACTCTGAAATGGACTGTTCCATTAATGTTGTTTTTTATGCAGAAATAGCGACGGTGGCAACTTAGCTTGTTGTTGTTGTTTTATTGCAATCTTTTGCAATAAAAAAAAACTTGGTTCTGGGGACTTTAAAAATATGCAAGATCAACAATATGGATATTAAAATGTATATATTGGCCTCAGTCAATGAAAACCCGTTCACACTTTGTACAGATTTTTTGACACATTGGGTTCTGGTAGGCCACTATTTCCTGTAGAACAACATGCAAAACAATAATGTGTTTAACCTATAATTTACAGTTTGTGATTGGTGCTAATATCATGGTTCCATGGGTTAGGCATGACCACTGCATACAAATATGGAAAATTATCATGATGTTTATTCAATAAAAAAAAAAAATATATAATTTAATTAAAAGGAGGAATAGGCCCTGTCCTAAATGGCACACTCTGACCCTGTCCCAAATGGCACACTTTAAAGTGTGGACTCATAGGTAGACTAGGAGGGGTTAGTGTGTCATTTGGGAAAGGAGCACTTTCGGTCTTGTGGACTCACAATGGCTACCGTGTACGTGTCCGGTAAGTCCATTAGACCGTAGGGTGTCCCATTTGTCATTTTATGTTTCAGAAGAGTGTTAAAGAAAGTGTGGACTCATAGGAAGACTGCAAGTGTTTAGGGGGAGATCTTGGCTGAGCACGTAATGAATGTTTAACATCATTCATGTATTTTGCATGAGGACATTGATACTGACCTGAAAATCTTAAATTACACTGAAATACAGAAAAGAAGAGAAAGAGATTTAAAAATGTTAAATAAAAATAACACATTTACTTATTTTTTTTTACTCATGTCATGTGGAGGCCATGCAAACAATAGCATGAGAACAGAAGTGGCCCACTGAGCAAATGCAGAAAAACCAACCACACACATCCCATAATAGAGCAGCTCTCATTTAACTGATGTGCATTTACCAAAAACAAAACAAAACCACATCGGTTCAGTGCATGTGTAGACCCCATAGCCTGTAAACCAGACCACAGCGGCTCTCGCTCTGACTCAGAAACGGAGTGTGTCACGGTGCATGATGACCCTCATGCAGAGGCCTTGCGTGTTCACTGTAACTGCAGAAAAACTATGTAAAATCACCTTTTTCCCCTGTGTTTATTCTTATATCTCAAAGAAAGCACCTGTTTCTCCAGGTTTATGTACAGGCAATGAATTTTAAATGGGATGTGGGAACGGTTGAAAAGATACTGAGATAAGTCATTACTTTTGGGAACATTCAAATTTCATTCAACCCTGGAGAAATCTTTTGTCAAAAAAACATATCAGAAATTTGCTTAAAAATGAAATAATCTCAAGTTAATCAAGCTTGAGGACAGTTACTGCATTTTAGAAGCAAAAAGTACTACTGTGCATGCGTTTTTTAGCAAGCGGCGACCTCCCGCTGTCTCTCTTCAAACCAACACGGAAACTGGGCGGAGCTAAAGAATCACGAGCTCACGCAGCTATTGCATGAGAGCGCTTGAAAGCGGCGACATCCACAAGCGTTGAAAAGAAAATGTTACCCGAATAAACCTCGGCTATCAATCAGATTCAACTAATACAGATATGATCCGGAATCAGATCCAGAGGATGAAATAAATTGAACAGGAGAAAGGGCAACATCAGGACGTCCGTCTCTGTGGTATGTACTGTATTTAGTTGCCTGTCAACATTTGTGTGTGTTTACTCGCAGTTTAAGAGGACATGATTCGGTTTATGGACTATTGTATGCGACTAAACCTTAGCAGTAGCAAGCAAAACGGTTTTGCATGTCAGACTAGTGTAACGTTATACATAGAACAACAATGGAGTAACCGTTAGCGCATCTGAATGACAAAGCACGCTTTGTGAGAACGCTAGGTTTATGTTTGGGTGGTTTAACAATAAACAAACTGACACCTATATTGGTCAGCTAAACAAATGTATTTAAACACACACCATAGATCGCATGCTCCATTGATAAATTAACTAACGTTATACACGATCGTGTTGTTTACTGATGTTTACTTACGTGACGATAGCCAACAACAGACATTTGAAGCCGTTTTACTCACCGCCTGCTTCCAAAGCAGGACCGTGAACCTTTATCGCTGGGACCGCTCCGTTAAAAACACACTTCTTAGGTAACTGTTGATTTCGTGAAGTCCTGACAGTAGTGACCGAGGAGATCCACTTTTGCGACAAGACTGAAGCGATGTTGTGAAGCTTTCCGTCATTTCTGCGTTCAAATCGGTTCAAATGCAGCGCTGCCTTTCCGGAATGCTGTGCAGGCGCGTTAAAATCGCTTGTCGTCACCCATAGGAATAAAGTGGAGCGCGGTGCGACAGAAGTGTTCACGGACGAGTGGATCTGCACCTTGAGAGCAGTGTTTATGGGCATTGTCCATTTGCTCTCTCGCTCTAGTCGCGCGCACCCTTCCGGGAGAAGAGCCCGTACGGCCCATACAAGGACATTCAAACCCGTTGACGTCAAGTCGACCCATACTCGAAAAAAAACTCTCTGAAACTTGTGAGAAACCGGAAGGAGTATTTTTGACACAGAAATACTCCATCAAACGTCCAACATTAGTTTTTAAAACTTTGTCTATGTTTAGGATGGGAATCCAAGTCTTTAACAGTGTAAAAAGCTCAGTATGCATGAAACTGCATTACACCCCCCCCCCCCCCCCCCCACGGACAATATGTCCATTTTTTTTTTACAGTCTATGGTTTTTAGTCATAACACTTCAAAGTCTGGCCTGTTTTTTTATTTGATTATTTACTGTAAATTATACACTGACGTTTATCTCCAGACTGTTAAGTCAGCTGCAGGTGATAGCTTATCATGGGGGCTTGTTGTATAAACTGCTTGGCTTTCAGTTTTTTGGTGTTTTTCCATTGACGCTTAGTAATTTTACTTTCTTTATAAGTCTTGTATATTTTTACACTGCCTTGGCACCACAATGTTCAAAACAACACGTTAACTCTGTTCTATCATGATAAAAGCAGATGTGTTAAGGAGATTTAACCAATCAGTGACAAACTTATTGGTGACGTCAAAAGGACGCTAGGTGGCGAGTTAGAAACTTCCCGAACAGTCAAGCAGAGTTAAGAGAAGAACATACATCACATGTTCCTGTATACAAACTTCCAAGTTTACCTTCTGTGTGTGCGTTCATGATAAAATGTAAGTCTATTTACTTTAAGATGTTTGTTAGTATAGTAATCTGCAGTGTTACAGCAATGACTAGTGTATATAATTGAATTGTTTATCTCCGTCGTATTCACGTCATACTGACTGCCAGAAATATAGCAGATACAGAGTATTTAAGTTACTTAAGTTCTTGACTTGTATTATATCATGCTTGTGGTTACCTAGTGCAATGTTAACACCTTTAATGGGTGTCAAGTATACAATATTGGTCGTATATTTCCGTAATCCTGTCGATATATGAGGATGACTAAGCATTTACTCAGAGACACGGATAATCCGCGATCCCCATTATATGTGCTTCAAGCGCCATCTAGCGGCGAAGTTCGGTAGTGCAGTCCAGACCCTGATAATTGTATTGATTGCAGAATGTAGACATGTATATTACTATTATGTATGTATATTGTAATTATTTATTGTAATATGTTATTCATTTGTTTATTTCAGACCACACTCATGCGAATAGAAATTAAAGAAGAGTAGTTTGAATCCTGTGATGTGTTTTGATTGACACCCTGTGGCGAGCACAATCTCCTGATCAGCTGATTAGTACAAACTCCTTTACAAGATGTCTTTTCTCTCTCTCTCTCTCTTTTTTTAAATGCATTAGCTGTGTGATAGCAGCTTTTATCTCACTCAGATTATTGACTAATGCTTTTCACCAGAAGATCACAGGGCTTAAAGGGATCCCATGGTGTTGAGACTTGTATGGCTTAATATAACATAAATGATGTCTCTTACTGAATTATGTAGTAGAAAACCCATGAAAGATCTACGTTATTTAAAAAATCGATTTTATATTTGGACCATGGGCGGCGCCATTTTGTTTGCGTTCTAGGTTGATGACGTAGAGTGGTTGAACTCCTCAATCAACTGGCGTTACCCGTAGCTATTTTTACCACAACGCAACTCGAAAATTGTTTCAGAGTTAAACAAAACCAATGAATTGCTTTGTAATTGTACTTAAAACACACTCAAACATACATGTGCAAACAAACTCACCTACACAAGTCACAAACAGATCGGCGGGCGCGCACACACACCTGACTGCTCTGTCTCAATCGCATGCATCATCACCAAAACATCCTGCCTCTCTTCCTCACGTTACTTTATCCCATCGTCCTACCTAGATATTTCCCTCTGCTGGTCACATTAGGCATTATAGTTAATCTACTGCATATCAACAGTCTATCTAGGGAACAGGATGTGTTGAACAGGATATCAACACAGGGAATAGATTGAGGGTTATGTATGCGCGCGCAGTGCGTGCGTGTGTTTGTGTGTTCGCGCCGATCTTTTGGGGTGTGTGTGTGTGTTCGCGCCGATCTGTTGGGGTGTGTGTGTGTGTTCGCGCCGATCTGTTGGGGTGTGTGTGAGTCTGTGTGAGAGAGAGAGTTTGTGTGCACATGTATGTTTGAGTGCGTGAAGTCGGACAGCTGTTGTGTGTAAATCGGCTTTACTCGTTATTGCGGTGGAACGTGAGACTGAATGACTGCACTCGAACATGTCCACTATGGTGTCGGACAACAATACAAATGTCCGTCCCTTCAAATAATGCCCTATTTAAGGGTATAGGGGGTCGATTTCAGATTCAGCCCCTGTCGTGGAGACTGAGCAGCCCAACATCTCGATTGAGACAGAGCCTGTCGTGTGCGCGCCTGCCGATCTGTTTGTGTAGGTGAGTTTGTGTGCACATGTATGTTTGAGTGTGTTTTAAGTACAATTACAAAGCAATTCATTGGTTTTGTTTAACTCTGAAACAATTTTCGAGTTGCGTTGTGGTAAAAATAGCTACGGGTAACGCCAGCTGATTGAGGAGTTCAACCATTCTACGTCATCAACCTAGAACGCAAACAAAATGGCGCCGCCCATGGTCCAAATATAAAATCGATTTTTAAAATAACGTAGATCTTTCATGGGTTTTCTACTACATAATTCAGTAAGAGACATCATTTATGTTATATTAAGCCATACAAGTCTCAACACCAGGGGATCCCTTTAATGACTTCCTCCTGACTGGACTTTTCATACATTATAGTTCCCTGTTTTTGATTTGAGTTCGCTAAAATATTTTCATGACTGTGACATAAAAGCCACATCATACTCTTTGGGAGTTGTTAAACCAAAGAAATGGCTTCATTTGTTGATATAAATAAGTAATTATTGTTAAATTCTAGTCAGTCAAACAAACAGACACACTTCAGTTCTGAGAAATTCATGTACTCCCACCCTCTATTTCGCTCCATCTCATCTCGCGCTTACAAACCACATCCTGACCACACTTTCGAGAGAAACAGAAGCAGCACGTGACTACAATAAGCATATATAATCAAAAAGAAAACTCCTATTTTAAATATTTCATATAATATTTGAATTTATTTTGTAATATTGTCATTATTTCCCTAACCCTATAAGCAACATACACAAAACGCCTTAACTCAGACACGTAAACAGACTCATGCACACGCTGATGGCATAATGAGAGCCCTGCGCCCTAGCAGTGTAGTACGGATTTGGGGGGAAATACTCTGGGTTCGGGCAAAAATCCGAGCCCGACGCCCTCCCCTGGACAGCACGCCAAATACGCATAATCTTTACTCTATTTAATTGATGTAAGTGTGAACTCGTGAATTAGACTACATTTAAATGACTGTAAATGGAGAAACAGACTTTTTGTCTTTGATTATGGTGCATTTAAATGGATGGTTTAGGGTATGACATCAGCACACACCCAAATAATATAGTATATATGATAAGACAAGACAATATAAGGAGTCACAGGTGAAACAAACATCACTGATTATCTCCTAACAAGGCCACATTAAGGGTCTGGTAGATTAGATGGTAAGCAAACAATCATTTCTCTGAATCAATGAGTTGGATGCAGGAGAAATGGTTAGGAATAAAGATTGGAGCGAATTTTGACAAGGGCCAGATTGTTATGGCAAGGCGACTGGGTCAGAGTATCTTTGAAACGGTGAGGCTTGTGTGCTACTCATGGTCAGCAGTTGTGAGAATTTAGGACCGAGGAGGGACAAACCATAAACCAGTGACAGGGTGTTAAACGCCCAAGGCTCATTGATGCACGAGGGAAGATTCTGTGAGATCAGGTGGCATGATGTCATGATGCCATGTTGTGCATCTGGAATGGAGAAAAAATATTACCTCTTAGCGCCTCCGGTGGACGTTTCACCCAAAAAGTGCAGGTAAACGTACCTGGAGGTACATATTTCGGGTGTTGCAAAAATGTAGGCAGAGTCACGTATTTCCTGGGGGCACGCACCTGGGGCCGTATTCACAAAACATTTTATCTTATGCCACTAAGGGTGTTTTCACACTTGGATCCTCTTTTAGGGTGCTTTCACACCTGCCTCATTTAGTTCGGTTGAATCGTACTAGAGTTTGTTTCCCTCTTTGGTGCGGTTCGTTTGGTCAGGTGTGAAAGCAGCAATCGCACTCGTGTGCGCACCAAAAGCGGACCAAACAAGCGTACCAAAACCTCCTTGAAGAGGTGGTCTCGGTACGATTTCAATTCAGAATTGTTTGCATACTGTGGTAAATACACACAATGTAGTAGATTATGGCCAGGGACAAAACCAGCCCGCACCGTTGTCTCTCCATTTAGAAGTTTAGGAAATACGCCATGGCCAATGAGTGATGTGGATGTTGTCACGTGTCTGCGTTTTGGTTAGTTTCAACTGGTTCGGACCAAAGCAATCAGTGTGGTGTGAAAAGGAACCAAAAAAGCTGAAAAATACAACAATGTAAAATTGTTTGCCCTTGGTTCGGACCAAAAGAACCGAACTAGAGATGTGAAAGCACCCTAAAAAAACCAAACTCAGACTCCTTTAAGTGGACCAAGAAGTGAACCAAGTGAAAAAAGTCCCAGTTTTCTTTATGTTCACACTGTCCCTGTACCTGAAAGAGGACTCAGATCCTTTTTGGTCCACTTTAGTAAGAATGTGGTCTCAGAGCCCTTTGTGCTCAGACTGTTTTTTTTCTAGTCCAATTCAGTGTTTGATGACTGACCCTGGCATTAAACATTTGATCCCATTCACTATTACTACTATTATTACTTTATGACAGTACAAATGCTGTTGTATTAAGTAGTTTATCTTCTTTTATTATATATATATATATAATATACGCAGACTCTTTTAAGACCCAGAAAACTGTAAAGATGTGTTCTCATCTCATGCAGCAGCAGTAGAAGAGGTTCAGTCAAAACGCTGCATCTGTAACTGCATGAGGGATAATGAGCCGTAAATCTCCCGCTGACATGGTGCATGCTTTATTTAACATCACAACTGACACAATATTTAGAATACTCCGAGTCAGATACGGACATTATTATTTTTGATGTCACTACAAGGAAATAACCTGGTTTATTAAAGTCATGTAAACGTGGTTTACTTGTGTTGACAGTGTACTGGTTTGCATGTAAACGCACGCCCACGCCCATCAAAACCGAGCATTCTGGAGACACCCTCAAAACCAGTGTAGAAAATAGCCTATTACTTATTCATTATGATGTTTTTGAATGTAAAAACCACACAAACATCATTAGTTGACCTCCGACAACAGTATTAAAAAATAAAAAAGCCAGTTCATGACACCTTTAAAACCCACAAAGCTGCTGAACCCAACTTTAACTTAGGAATAGAGAGTAAGAATTAGGAAGGGGTTGACCTTGTTGCTGTAAATGATGTCATCACGCTTACTAACTATGACCACGTGATTGGCTGATAGGAGAGGGGTCTCTCTGTCAGTCATTTAATCATAGAAATATTGTAAAATGAGGTGTCATGTTGCCATATTCAAAAAAAGATTTTAAATCATTCTTAGAGTCACTAATTAAACATGTATATGCTCAGATAATTGTTAGCCTCGTACATGTCTTCATCTTCAAAATTCAAGCAACAAATGATGTTTTATAATCAACGTTTGGGAGGAGCACATTCAAATGGAGTTCGAGATAAGGCATATATACGTTTACATTTATGAATTTAGCAGACGCTTTTATCCAAAGCGACTTAAAACTGAGGAGTTCAGGAAGCGATCCGTCATGAAGAGGCAAATAAATGTAAAAAGTGCCTTAAATAGAACGTTTTGGACAGAGTAGCATAAGCTAGAATAGGAAGGGAAAAGAGAAAAATAGAGGAAGAAGAATTAGAATTATTTTATTTTCTATAATAAGATTACGTGCTCATGGAAGAGATGAGTTTTCACCTGTCTTTTGAATGAAGTGATTTTTGCCATCCGGATGAAGGGTAGAAGATCGCGCCACCACCCGGGAACGGTGAATGAAAAAGTTCTGGAGATATACACAGACAAGAGCCGACTAAACTAGTTACCTTGAAAGTTACCTTCTCCCTCCACCTCCCGACTCCTCACGGGACAATACTCTGGGTAGATAAATTCTAAGCAAAATGCAAAATGTGCTTATTTTACTCGTTTACGCCATCCGATCATTTGCAAGCGTGAACTTGTGAAAACCATAGCTAATTGGACATTATTATTATTACTTTCCATTTTGCCTTTTTATTATGATAGAACAGTGAGTGGACAGGAAGGGGAGTAGGAGAGAGAAAGGGAGGACAGGATCGGGAAAGGAGCCAGAACAAACTCAGAACGATAAAATGCTTTGTGATATAATTTTTAGAGCAAAAATTAAGGAGTCCTAAAATTAGGACCGGCACCCCCATTATTTTTAAGAGTTTCATCTAAAACTACAAATTAAGAGCATTTAGCTTTAAGAGGTTTTGTGAATACGGCCTCAGGAGTTTATTTGTACTAGCTGGAATCCATCCACACACATATATAATGTAAGACGATATAATCAAGATATAATCAACAGAAATAGTGTGGGGGGGGGGGGGGGGGGGGGGGGCTTTATTTCCACAAACTGAATCTACAATAAAGATAAGGGGAGATTGAGCAGCTGTCACACAACTCAATGAAGCTTTTGTTTCAGCTTAGAGAGGGAACAAACAACATGTGAATGGTGGGAAGCAACATCATCATTAAACTTTAAACCTCCACAGGTGCAAAATTATCAAATGACAAAACGAAATACTGTATTTAGAAACCTATTTATCACAGGTTTTATATATATATATATATATATATATATATATATATATATATATATATATATATATATATATATATATATATATATATATATATATTTACATTGTAGAATAACAGAATAACACTAATAATAACATTTGATGTACAGATGGGGACCAAACAGCCATCAACCATCTGCACACCTGATCATCTCCTTTAACTCCTTCAGCATGAGAAGACTCTCCTGAGATGTTCAGTTCATCATATATTGAGTTTCACTGTGTTGATAGTTCACAGCTGTCTCTGTTCTGTCCATATCCAGTAAGCTCATCTATGAGGAAGAGACATTCGCCATCACAAACAGGAAGTAGACCTCAGACCATCATCTATTCATGAATGTGAAATATTTCAAAAGTAAAATCAGATAAAGTGTTTGCTGACCTCCGGCAGATCTCCTATCTGAAGACTGTAGATCATCTGTGTGTATTCTGACATGATTGGCTCTTCTGTGATAGTCAGGTCTGCAAACACAAATATGTGGAGGATTTTGATTTTATTAAACATCAGTATTTTCTTTGCTTTCCTGCCATCTAGTGGAAAAATGATGACATGACAATGGACAATTACAGGAGTTTACATGACTGGTAATATGTGGCAATATTGAAATATTTGAAAGGGGTAATGAATTGAGAAATCAACTTTCCCTTGAGATTTTGATATATAAAAGGTCATGGTAATATAAGTTTCAGAGCTGAAAACTTCCTTGTTAGTCAAAGGAAAGCTTTTATTGACACCAGACCCAACAAACAATCAATCTCAGAATATGCCACACCTTGACATCATCGTGTGGTGAAGCACTGCCTCAAAAGAAAAAGAGCAACGCCTGATTCTGTAGCCCCGCCCACAGTCTCGTGCCACTAACAGGACACAGGCCTACATACAGCTAAACCGCATGGAATTTCTATCTAAGCATAAGCAGTAAACATACCACATAAGTTTCATTCAGATTCTAACATTGTGAACGCATGGATGAATATCCAGCTCACGTGGGGAAGATCACGTGTCTGTTCCTTCATTTAACCACAGTCGTTTGTAACGTAAACAAGAGACTGATTTGCCGACAGGATGCGATTACATGAATGAATGAATGAAGCAGCACACACTAATGTGAGTAAAACATGTTTTTATGTGAAAGTATTGCATTGTTACAGATCGAATTGAGTATGTGTGTCTAACTGAACATACTGAACATACCTTAACACTTAGAACATAGAACATACCATACTTAAGCCTAGTTCAGACTGCACGATTTTCAAACTCGTCGGGTCACTGCTCTATTCACACTGCATGACCATATGGGGTATCATTTAGTCACTGCTGTGTTCACACTGCACGATGGTTTGACGACAGAGGAGTTCACACTGCATGACTGAACAAGAGGAAGAATCGCCGACAACTCTCTCTCTCTCCGGTGTGCAAACTACGTTTCCCAAACACACGTACGATGTGACAAGTAAACAACGCGAGATCCCACGTGCGTCAGACCGGAGTTCTCGCGAGAGACTTGGAATTGTTATTAAAAATGATAAACTGCACAAAGTTTGCTTCAAATTGTATTTGCGCTGATTTGTGGAGAAAAAGAAAAAAGATTATGGCGGAAGAAATTGTTGGAGAGACAGAGGGAGCCAGGATTGTGTTCTGCAAAGACAGTTTGAGGTAAATAAATAATTATTTAATGTGCTGCTGCCTTGGCTGGATGTGCAAATGTTTGGCCTTTGTTTCTGTTTGATAGAATTGTAAATATATCTATTAAAATACTGAAATTCTGCTCTATAACTCCTCCCTGAACCTCCTGCTGCCCTGTATCTCACTCTCTCATTGGCTGTCGGTGTAATTTTCAGTCAGAACGCTGTTCACACCATAGAAATCCATAATAAGGACTAGATATCTTACGGCGGAGTCACCATCGGCATCACCGGCGGCCATCTTGTCACAGGCAGGCTTTCTGTTGGGCTCTTGTGGAACCTGATGTAAGCTGAGTGGTCTGTCCGAACATAAATACTCTTATCTCGCTGAAATCTTGACGGATTTACAAATGGTTTGGTTTCTTACAAACGTTATTAACATGGCTACAAATCAGGATGCTTTAACACGTTAAAATTGCAGCTTTTCGTTTCGATAAACGACTTAATCGTGCAGCTTGTGTATTACGGCTAACTTATATGCACGTTATCAAGGGGGCTGAGACCACAATCGAGCTGTTCAAAGCTGTTCAGTTTTATTGACACCAATAACGATTTTATGACAACCAATCTTTTGTCTAGTTAAAATAAACTTAGTTTGCATGTTTTTTTGTTTATTTAATTTTTTTTTAAATACAAAATATTTTATTATATTCTTATTAAAAAAGCATATATATATATATATATATATATAGAGAGAGAGAGAGAGAGAGAGAGAGAGAGAGAGAGAGAGAGAGAGAGAGAGAGAGAGAGAGCTAGCTCTGGGAAAAATTCAGAGCTGTATATGTGTATAAATATATATAATTTCACCCATCTGTTCTGATCAATGTTACTTTCATATTTAAGTCCATGGTTATAATTATTCATAAGTATGTAGTGTCATAACTACATCTCTGTCATTTATAACAAACGAAACAGTTTGAAAATCGGTTGAAAATTGAGCAAGTTATGGTTATTTAAAAGTACATGCACCATTAAAACACGAGTGACGAGTGAGCGAGCTGCCTGTGACAAGATGGCCGCAAGTTGCGGACGGCGACCTCCATTGGCCAATAGCGCGCACGAGACATCTAGCCTTTATTATGGATATCTATGGTTCACACAGCAGGAGTTTGAATCGCCGACAGGTCCAGATATTTAGCATGCCAAATATCTCACCGGCGTCGGCGACTCGTCGGCGATTCTCTCTGATCGCGTCTTTGATCATTCATACTGCGTGATTGTCACTCGCGTGCACGAGCACCGATTTGCCTGTGATCTCGGGCATTTGTCGGCGATTTCACAAAACCTGTCGGCGACTCAAAATCGGGGCAAAAATCGGGCAGTGTGAACTAGGCTTTAGGGATCAGACTCGGGACATGAATGGGCCAGGGCTTGCAAAAGCCAGTGTCCTGGGGCTTTGTTTTCCAGACAGGGCTACCAAAACGTAAGCCCCGTCTGCTGAACAGACTATATATCTTAAATGGTGAAATAACATTAATTTCTTGATGTGCATTGTTCAGTCTCTTGACTTGATATTTGAAGGGTGTGCGTGTATGGTTCACAGTTAGTCAACGATCATAACATTCCAATCAATCGCGGGTGGATGAGGTGAAATTTGTTTAAATGGGGGGGGGGGGGGGTAACTTTTTACACTGTTAAAGACTTGGATTCCCATCCTAAACAAAGACAAAGTTTCAAAAACTAATGTTGGATGTTTGATGGAGTATTTCTTTGAAAAATACTTCCAGTTTCTCACAAGTTTCGGAGAGTTTTCTTCGAGTATGGGTCGGTTTGACGGTGATAGAGCGGAACGTCCTTGTATGGGCCGTACGGGCTCTCTCCCGGAAGGGTGCCCGCGCGCGTACGCCCATAAACACTCAGTTGCAGATCCAGTGGATCCAGGCGCCGCGCTCCACTATATTCCTATGGGTGACTTCAACGCTTCAGCACAACATTCTGGGAAGGCAGCGCTGCATTTGACCCGATTTGAACGCAGAAATAAAGGGAAGCTTCACAACATCGCGGATTTCCACGGTCACTGCTATTACAGGACTTCACCAAATCATACCAAAGAAGTGTGTTTTTGACGGAGCGGTCCCAGCGATAAAGGTTCGGTCCTGCTTTGGAAGCAGCCGGTGAGTAAAACTGCTTCAAATGTCTGTGCTGTTGCTTATCGTCGCGTGAGTAAACATCAGTAAACGACACGATCGCATGCTTCGTCATTCAAATGAGCTAACGGACTGTATTGTTGTTCTATGTATACCGTTACACTAGTCTGACGTGCAAAACCGTTTTGCTTGCTACTGCTAAGGTTTAGTCGCATACAATAGTCCATAAACCAAATCATGTCCTCATAAACCGCGAGTAAACGCACACAAATGTTGACAGGCCACTAAATACAGCACATACCACAGAGACAGACGTCCTGCTGTTGTTGCTTCTCCTGTTCAATTTATTTCAGCCTGATTCTGGATCATGTATTAGCTGAATCCGATCGATAGCATACTTGGGTTTCTCCACGCTTGAGGACGTCACCGCTTTGCGCTCGTCATTATTTAGCTCCGCCCACACGATACGCCTCCAGGCGCTCGTTTTTTTCCGGAAAGACTCGGTACAGCCCATATTTCTTTTATAAATATAATAAAACTAAAGACTTTTCGGAGATATGAAGGATGCATTACTACTCTATAGGTACTCAAGATTGACATGAGATTGACTGAAACTGAGTGTTTCACCTCAGACGAAATTCTGGCAGTGTCAGAAGATTTGGCGCACAATCCTGCAGTGTAAGGCCCTCCTCCGACGGCCGTCAAATATCTCCGTTTTTCAAGACAAACTATGACCAGAACGAGAGCTAGAGATTTCTTTGTAGCCAGCATTTCAGTCCTGCGAGTATTGCAGCTCACCGTCACTGAACGCATCATTCATTGATGATATAAAACTCTGGACGCATCTGTCTTTAGCGCGCCTTGACTATCGTACAGTCTGACATTAATGGCAACTGAGATCGTACAGTGTGATATGGCTTACATCAGCGATCATGTTCGTACAGTCTGACAAGCAACATTCGCAAAGGATTTTGAAAAATTGCACAGTGTTCAGGACCCTTAAAGGGGGGGTGAAATGCTGTTTCATGCATACTGAGCTTTTTACACTGTTAATGACTTGGATTCCCATCCTAAATATAGACAAAGTTTCAAAAACTAATGTTGGACGTTTGATGGAGGATTTCTGTGTCAAAAATACTCCTTCCGGTTTCTCACAAGTTTCGGAGAGTTTTTTTCGATTATGGGTCGACTTGACGCTAAAAGATCGGAAGGTCCTTGTATGGGCTCTTCTCCCGGTAGGGTGCGCGCGCGAGAGAGGAAATGCACGCTGTAAACAGTAAACTGCTCTCAGCTGCAGATCCAGTCGTCCGTGAACACTTATGTCGGTTATAGTCTGCGCCGCGTTCCACTTCATTCCTCCACTTTGACATCAAGCAACTTCAACGCTTCAGCACAGCATTCCGGGAAGGCAGCGCTGCATTTGAACCGATTTGAACGCAGAAATGCTTCAGTCGCATCGCAAAGTGGATCTCCAAACTCCAAGAATTGTGTTTTCGACCGAGCCGTCCCAGCGATAAAGGTTCGGTCCTGCTTTGAAAGCAGCCGGTGAGTAAAACTGCTTCAAATGTCTGTGCTGTGCTTATCGTCGCGTGAGTAAACATCAGTAAACGACACGATCGCGTGCTTCGTCATTCAAATGGACTAACGGACTTCATTGCTGTTCTCTGTAACTTATAACGTTACACTACTCTGACGTGCAAAACCGTTTTGCTTGCTACTAAGGTTTGGTCGCATACAATAGTCCATAAACCGAATCATGTCATGTTGACAGGCCTCTAAATACAGTACTTACCACAGAGACGGACGTCCTGCTGTTGCTGTTTCTATTTCAGCCTCCGAATTAGATTCTGGATCATATCTATTAGCTGAGATAGCGATGGGTTTCTATTTTTTTACAGTCTATGGTTTCTCCACGCTTGAGGACGTCACCGCTTTGCGCATATGTCATTCTTTAGCTCCGCCCACACGATACGCCTCCAGGCGCTCGTTTTTTTCCGGAAAGACTCGGTACAGCCCATATTTCTTTTACAAATATAATAAAACGAAAGACTTTTCGGAGATATGAAAGATGCAATACTACTCTATAGGTACTCAAGATTGACATGAGTGACTGAAACTGAGTGTTTCACCCCCCCTTTAAGTCTTCAGTGCGGCACGCCCATCAAAACGGAGTGTTTCTTGAGAGAGCCTCAAAACCAGTGAAAAAAGCGTATTAGTTATTAGCTATGATGTTTTTGAATGTAAAGATAATGAGCACGTTATTACTTGACCTCAGACAACAGTATATATATATTTTTTTTTAAGTCAGTTCATGACAGAGTCCTGCAACGGGTCGGGTACCCGCGGGTATCCGCGGGTACCCGCATAAAAGTGTCTAAAACGGGTGGATTGTGACATTTATAAAATTCACGGGCGGGTATGCGGGCGGATAATTAACTCTGTGCGGGCGGGTAGTAGCGCGTATGGGCGGATGAAAAATATGTGCAATATTTCTGTGGCAAAGTGAACGAGAGAGCGAGAGCGAGACCAGGGCGTGATTGTGAATGAGCGTCACCTGCGAGCCACACCGGTCTCGAGTCCTCTGAGGGAGCTCGGAAGCATATAAGGACGAGAGATCACCACACCTGGATTTGACGTTGAGTTGTTTACTTTTTATTATGTGTGTGCGCTTGGCAGATGTCTATGAGGGGCTGCCCACGTTACTTTCGTTTTGTTTGGTTAAAGTCTTTTAAATGTTCGCCGGTTTCCGCCTCCTTCTTCCCCCATCGAACATATTGTAGGCTTTTACAATTTCTATGTCCAAATTATCATTACACACACACGCAACAACGATATGCCATTTGACCCATCACGTCACCACCACTGCGACATTGAAACTTTTGTTGATGCCTCTCATAGCGCGGATGAAGCGAGCGTTGCAGGAGTAGCAATGGATGAAGTAAAAGTAAAGTTGGTGAGTGGAGTAGCTATATGAAATTGTTGACAATGAGTCTTTAAAGGCACTTTTGCCTGTTTCATTAGCCCATTCATGACGCTGTTGATGTTGAGAGGGGGGCAGGATAAAAAATAAAGCATTTTAATTTGAATGTTTTAGCGTGTGTGATTTATTGCGGGCACGGGTCGGGTAACGGGCCAAATATTAACGGGTCTGGGCGGGTACGGATTTAATTTTGATATTTTCACGGGTCACGGGTCGGATCTGGTGCTAAACCTTGCGGGTACGGGCGGGGGCGGGTCTCCAAAAATGGACCCGTGCAGGACTCTGGTTCATGACACATTTAATACTTCACCCCCCCACCAAAAATACAACAAATACAACATTCATGTATTAATAATTAAATGATTAATTTTTTTTATATCATTTAATGTTATATATTTAATCATTTTAATATATAAACAAAGTATTAATAATAATAAAATGGGATATACTATATACAGTTGTTAGTAATACTTGCCTTTTTGTTGCACTTGATAAAATGTCCTGCAGCCACAGTTTATCAGTATAACAGCAGACATGAACACCAACAGACACACACTGATTATTATCAGAATAAAATATGAACGATGGCTCTGTTCTGTAATGTACATGGAGAGAGAAAACGTTCAGTCTTTCCATTATGAATTCAGACAAAAAAATACAATTACATGTCAGTCTATAAATAGAAACAATCAGTCTTACAAAGAGCAACATCAGCAATAATATCAGCGCTGACGTACCTGCACATGTGTGACAGAGTCGAGTGTTGTCCAGATGTGTGGTCTGTTTGCTGATGGGATTGTTGAGCACACAGCTGTAGGTGTTTTTATCCTGATATTCCACCTCCAGAGGTAGAGAGAGACTGATGCTGAGATCAGACACACTGATGCTGGACAATAAACTGTTTCCTTTGAACCAGGAGAGAGTCACACGACTCACATTCACAGCTGAACACACCAGGGAACATCTGGACTCTGATGATGATGATGATGATGAACATATTGAAGAGTTACTGGAAATTACAGGAATTGGTAGAGGAGCTGAATGAAAATACAACATGATGAATGCCAAAGCAACTCAAATTAAAATGATGCAGAGTATTTTCTTAATCTGTTAGAGTAATTAAGTCGAAATATATGAAAAACTTGAAAAACAAATAAGGCATTTTTATTTTTGTTTTTTTATTTATGTTTTTACATTGACATGTAAATGCTAAGCTTAGAAGAAACTCAGGACCCTATGTTCAGGACCAGACAAGGTGTAAATAGAATATCACTTACTCACCATATGCCGTAACATTGAATTTCTTCACTGAGGTTTTTCCACTGATGATGACGGTCAGGTTATAAAGTCCAGTGTGTTCAGATCTGATGTTTCTGATGGTCAGAGATCCAGTTTGACTGTCCAGTTGGAGTCTGTCTCTGAATATCCCATCATTACTGACAGATATATACTCAGTGCTCATTTGCTCCCTTTTAATGATTTCAGCAATAAGAGTCTCTTGAGGTCCAAACACCCACAGTATCAGATAATTTGTCTGAGCTTGAACATCAGAGTTTAGAGTGACAGGATCTCCCTCAGTCACTGACACTGACTGAGCTTCATCTGCCTTAACACCAAACACACCTAAACACATTCAAACAAAGGAATATTCTCTTTTTTTATATTAAAAAATAATACATAGGAAAAATTACTAATAATAAAAAATCTACAAAAATATAGAAATGGCAGGTAAATGGTAAATGACAAAGCATTTAGGAAGTACAAAAATGTATTCACATATGTATTTCTACATTGCATGAAACGAAATCCGACTTACCATATTTTGTGATCAGAATGCATAGACAGTTAAAAACAGTGTTTAAAATCATATTCCTCAAAAGATGTCCGGAAGATTTCTGATAAATAATGTCTTCATAGCGCTGTGTAGAACGTGTTTTTTTAAATGTATAATCAAAAAACCTGTCCTCTACAAAACTAAAGTGTTTTTCTGTATTTATAGCCTACACCTACGCTCACACAGAGGAAGAGATCACGGAATGCTGCTAGCATCGACTTCTCACACTTTCTAGAGATTTTTGACACACTGGATTCTGGTAAGCCACCATTTCCTGTTGAACAACGTACAAACATAGTAATGTGTTAAATTAACAGTTTGTGATTGGTGCTAATATCATTCTTTAAATGGTTTCAGGGGTTATGCATGACCACTGCATGCAAATATGGAAAACTATCATGATGTACAGAGAATTAAAAGGAGTCATAAAAGGTAAAAGAAAAATAGAGGAAAGTGTGATATTCTGAACCATATGGAAGCCCGTTTCCACAAAATAAAAAAATAAAGAGTAATTGCACCTTTTTATCTCAGAATTGCAATAAATTGTGCGGCAATTGTTATAAAATCACAATTCTGACAAAAAAAGTCAGAATTGTGACTTTATCATGCAATTGCTAGTTTATATCTCAGAATTGGGACTTTATAACTCGCAATTGTGATAAATAAAAAAAAGTCAGAATTCTGAGATAAAAAGTTGCAATTACGCTTTTTTATTTTTTTTATTTAGTGGCGGACACGGGCTTCCATAGAACCAGGATATCTCATACTGCCACACTGTAAAAAAAAAAAAAAATACAACTTATGTTTTGTATGACAAATACAGCTTATAAAGTTTATTCAACTATTTAACATTAAAAAAGTTGAGAGAACTCAAACAAAGTTTGTACAACTATTGACCCTAAGTTGAGAAAACTCAAATATGCGCTGCAGCTGGTTGCCTTAAACTTTTAAGTTTTCTCAACCTTTTATTTATTTTTTTTACAGTGCATCTGATGTTTTGGAGAGGCTGAGCATGTAATAAATCTTTAACATCATTCATACAGTATATTTTGGATTAGACATGAGGACATTGCATGAGAACAGAAGTGGTCCACTGAGCAAATGCAGAAACACTAACCACACACATCCCATAATAGAGCAGCTCTCATTTAACTGATGTGCATTTACCAAAAACAAAACAAAACCACATCGGTTCAGTGCATGTGTAGACCCCTAGCCTATAAACCAGACCACAGCGGCTCTCGCTCTGAGTGGAATCAACATGAGGGTCTTCATGCACCGTGACACACTCCGTTTCTGAGTCAGAGTTAAAATAAACCATAAGAGGCCTTGCGTGTTCACTGTAACTGCAGAAAAACTATGTAAAATTACTTTTCCCCCTGTGTTTATTCTTATATCTCATGGAAAGCACCTGTTTCTCCAGGTTTCTGTACGGGCAATGGACTTTAAATGCATATCAAGCCCATGGGAATGGTTTGAAAAGGTGGTGAGACAAATCAATACTTTTGGGAACAGGTACAAATTAAACAAAATTAAATAATCTCATATTAATCAAGTTCAAGGACAGTTACATTTTAGCAGCAAAAAGTACTACTGTGCATGTGTCGTTCTGCTTGGGTTTTAGTCATAACACTTCAAAGTCTGGCCTTTTTTTTATTTGACTATTTACTGTAAATTATACTCTGACGTTTATCTCCAGACTGTTAAGTCAGCTGCAGGTGATAGCTTATCATGGGGGCTTGTTGTATAAACTGCTTGGCTTTCAGTTTTTTGGTGTTTTTCCATTGACGCTTAGTAATTTTACTTTCTTTATAAGTCTTGTATTTTTTTACACTGCCTTGGCACCACAATCTTCAAACAACACGTTAACTATGTTCTATCATGATAAAAGCAGATGTCTTTTTTCTCTCTGGGTTTTCCCGTAATGCATTAGCTGTTTGATGGCAACTTTTATTTCACTCCGATGAATGACTAATGCTCTTCACCAGACGACCACAGGGCTTCGCTAAAATATTTTCATCTATGTGGCATAAAATGTATGTACTCCCACCCTCTACATCAGTTTCTACATTTCTCCATCTCATCTTACACTGAAACCACATCCTGACCGAACTGTCGAGAGAATCAGTATGTGACTACAAAAATGATGTATAATTAAAAAGAAACACCTTTTTACGAAACACCAACTTACAAAATACTTTACCGCACACAGGAAAACAGACTTACATGCGTGCCGATGGCATTACGAGCGTCCTTGTGGGTGTCATGTAATTTGTCACAATACATGGTTACATTTGAACGATGTCATCATTCAAACGAGGGCTGTCCCGTCTGGTCCGAGCCAACAGAAGGTCTACTCTTCCCTACAAAACAAAAAGGCAGTAACTGCATTTTTGGTCAAAAATGAGTTATCATTTTCATGACATTCAAGGCATCCTTTGTTATGTGACAAAACATCTCATCTCAAATGTGTCGTTTTGGAGAAAAACGTTTGTTTGTACATGCAGTAACTGCAAAAAGCCCTAGTAAAACAAAGCATGAGTACAGTAACATCCAATACTGTATTCTTGTTATGTATTACCTAACAAAAAATAACCGTGTTCCTGCGCAGTGAAGTTACTGTTTCCATGGTGAACACATAATATATAGAATAGAATAGAATATAACTGTCCATAAACACAGCTATCGGTGCAAGAGTTATTCTTTAACTTGACAGTTGTTTTAACTTAAAACAGTCTCTTCGCGGCCGCTGTTTAAAGAATGTCCACTGTTTAGAGAAGTTAGCGAGTTGAGCAAAACTGACATCTTTCTCTTTACTGTAAGCATCCATTCTTTCAACAAAAAATCAATAAATATACATATATTGATAAGGGTGAAAAATATTGACCTAAAATGGTCAAATTAGATTGGGTTTGGTATATCCATGTTCAGGAAAACAAATGGTTCCAGTTATTTCAAATACAGTGTATCTAACACTCCCAGAGCCCAAGTTGTGGCAAAATAGTTTTTGGAGAATCTGTAGTTACTGCCTTTTTCCTTGGTATGGTGCCACGTTTTGGGTAAATAATACAAAGCAAGACTACAGTAACTGCAAAATAGGGGTAAAATATCAAATTAAAAATGAGGATTGTAAAGGTTAAACACTCTAAAAATGGCTGGGTTAAAAACAACCCAATTGGCAACCCAGCGCTGGGTAAATATTGGACAGAACACATGCTGTGTTAAATTAACCCAGTGGCTTTTTTACCCAGCAGGCTGGGCTGTTGAGAGAACCCAAAATGTAGTCATTTTTTTTACAATTTGCTATTCTGGGTTATTCTTGCTGGGTTGTTCTTAAAAAATCTCCTGTGCTTTAGCCTACTGCAAAACTAGAGAATCGTGAAAGAACAAATGAATAATGCATGTTCAGACTGTTAAAACAATCATTTTTATTGCTTGACAAATGGTACAATACACAAATGTGTTAAAATTGGCAATAATGACAACTACAAACCTAATTTATTCTGTCAATTTATTCAAGTTAAAACGAACTTTTATTTTGACGGGTTGCCGTGACTTTTGAGTCTCTGTGTTCATGATGACACGCGCCCCCGTCATTCACACAGACGCAAAACATGGAAGAGTAATATTTCAATAGTATTTAATATACACAGACACTGGTATATATTCGGCTACAGTCTGGAGCCCTGCGTGACGCAACTGAACGCAACTGCGGGACCGAATATAGTCTACTTCGGTGTATACTTGGTGTGTACTACTTCGGTGTATACTTCGGTGTATACTACTTCGAATATAGTCTACTTCAATGACCATTGGCGGTCATAGAAGGAGCTCGAATCGCAAGTAAGTCTATCCGAAATACTCTGTATTTGCTGTATTGCTTGGTGTTTTAATTACTAGAAGGAAGATACATTTCGTTTCTGCACTTATTCTTTTTTATTCATAACTTTATTCCGGGAGCTACTCACAAATTGCACTTTAACCAGGGCAGTTTGAAGCGCGCTGTACCAATCACCAGCCGTTATTAAATAATAATTGTTGGCTTTTAGCACAGGTAGTGAGTGATAGTTTGGTTTCGATTTGAGTCGTTGGCAGACCGTTGCGTTGATTAATCTTTGGGATAATTATAAAAGTGGTTTATGTTCCACTTTAACCACTTGTCTAGATACTATCTGCCCTCTGTCTTCTAGGCCAGCTCGCGCTACTCCCTCTAACCCTTGGTTATCTGATGTTCTTCGTGAACACCGGACCAAACTTAGGGCAGCAGAGAGAAAATGGCGCAAATCAAACGACCCATCTAACCTGAGTAAGTACCAATCTCTGCTCATTTCCTTCTCACAGGACGTCCATACAGCTAAATCCTCATATTTCCACAACAAAATCAACAGCACCTCAGACTCACGCACACTTTTCAGAACTTTCACCTCTCTGCTCTGTCCCCCTCCACCACCTCCCACCACCTCTCTTTCTGCAGACGATCTTGCCAATTTTTTCACAAACAAAACCACACTCATCAGCAGTTAGTTCACACCTCCACACACACACACTTTTGAATCAGCCACATCCACAGCCAAACATCTTCTTTCCTCCTTCTCTACACTCACTGAGGACGAAGTATCTAAGCTTCTCCTCTCCAGCCATCCCACTACCTGCCCTCTAGATCCCATCCCCTCACATCTCCTACAAGCCATCTCCCCTACACTCTTACCAGCACTCACACACATCATCAACACATCTCTCTCCACCAGCATCTTCCCCACCACATTCAAGCAGGCTCGGGTAACCCCACTGCTTAAAAAACCCACATTAGACACATCACTTGTAGAGAACTACAGACCTGTTTCTCTCCTACCATTCATTGCGAAAACACTAGAAAGAGTTGTTTTGAACCAGGTCTCATCTTTCCTCTCACAGACTAATCAACTGGACGTAAACCAGTCAGGCTTCAAAAAGGGCCACTCTACTGAGACGGCATTACTGTCAGTTACTGAAGCCCTGCGGCTGGCTAAAGCTGCATCCAAATCATCAGTCCTCATCCTCCTTGATCTGTCTGCTGTCTTTGACACTGAATCATCAGATTCTTCTGTCCACCCTCTCATCACTGGGCATCACAGGGACTCCACTCCACTGGTTTGAGTCCTATCTCACAGGTAGGTCTTTTAAGGTTGCCTGGAGAGGAGAGGTATCCAAAACACATCAACTGACCACGGGGGTTCCTCAGGGCTCAGTGCTTGGACCTCTCCTCTTCTCCATTTACACTACATCACTAGGACCCATCATTCAGGCACATGGTCTCTCTTATCATTGCTATGCTGATGACACACAGCTCTACCTCTCATTTCAACCAGATGATCCCACAGTAGCTGCACGAATCTCAAACTGTCTGGCGGACATCTCGGCATGGATGAAAAAACATCACCTGCAGCTCAATCTAGCAAAGACTGAGCTGCTTGTTTTCCCTGCTAACCCCACCATACAACACGATTTTACCATCCAACTAGGTTCATCTCTGATTACTCCTTCGGGGTCGGTCAGAAATCTTGGAGTAATCTTTGATGACCAGCTGTCCTTCAAAGACCACATCTCGAAGACGGCCCGGTCATGCAGGTTTGCATTGCACAATATCAGAAAAATCAGACCGTTCCTTACGGAGCATGCAACACAGCTTCTTGTCCAAGCCCTGGTCATTTCTAGACTTGACTATTGCAATGCGCTTCTGGCTGGACTTCCATCTTGTGCAATCAAACCGCTGCAAATGATCCAGAATGCTGCAGCACGTCTTGTATTCAATGAGCCCAAAAGGGCTCATGTCACACCTCTATTCATCTCTCTGCATTGGCTACCACTCACTGCCCGGATCAAATTCAAAGCCCTGACTCTTGCTCATGGATCTTCCACAAGCGCAGCACCAGCATACTTCCACTCACTCCTACGCGTCTACACCCCCACCAGAAGCCTTCGCTCAGCTAATGAGCGGAGGCTTGTGGTACCATCACAGAGAGGCATGAAATCCCTCTCTCGAACTTTTTCTTTCATTGTTCCAGGTTGGTGGAACGATCTTCCGTCCTCCATACACACAACAGAATCACTCACTTCGTTCAAAAGACAGGTAAAGACTCATCTCTTCCATGAGCACTTAATCTTACATAAAAAAATAAAAAAAATCCCCCTCTATTTCTCCTTTCTTCTTTCCTTTTCTGGTCTTTGCTACTCTGAGCAGTGTACAAATCTTAGTATTTAGGGCACTTTTTGTGTTTCGTTGCCTCTTCTTGACGGATCGCTTCCTGTTCTCCTGAGTTGTAAGTCGCTTTGGATAAAAGCGTCTGCTAAATGCATAAATGTAAATGTAAATGTCCTTGTGAGTTGATGCTATACAGATATCGTCACATTTTTAAAATTTCAGTATGTACTTGGTACCGAAGTGTGACATCCCTACATAAAACCATGTTTTAATTTTCGTAAGGGGATCATGGTTCCATGTAATCACAGACTTTAATAATATCGTCTCACATGCCTACCTAAACTAACACGAGTCAGTACATTGGATCGGATTCTGAGGTAAAACTTTTGTCGTCTTAACGTCGTAAGCTTAAGAATTGTTGCCGCGAAGAAGAAAAAAACAACAATAATTATGCTAATTAAAATGATTATTAATGAAAACATGAACTTATCTTAAAACATCTGCAACCAGTGGCTTTGCCTTTTGCATTGTCCTTTCAAAATGACAGTTTGGGAGCGAATTTAAACGAATCAAGGCGGGAAGCACGTGAAACAACCAAGTGCTGGGAAGAATCAACCAAGCATTGCGACCCAGCAGGTTTAACCCAACGACTGGAAGTTTTAAACTACCCAATGGTGTTTAAAATATGATCAAATAAACCTACAAAAATTACCCAACAGTCTTAACCCAGCATTTTGGGTTAAAAAACAACCCAGCATTATTTAGAGGGAAGGTGTACAAGGTTCTTAGACTAAAAAATGGTTAGGAAAAAAATGGTGAACCTTTCCCAAAACATTTTTTTGGGGAACCAAAAATGTTTCTTCTATGGCATCACTGTGAAACCCCATTTTTGGTTCTTCCTGGCACCTTTATTTTAAAGGTTTACTGTGGTATAAGTTAAACAACATTTTAATGATGATTATGGGAGGAATGTGTCACAACACGCACTCTGCTGCATAGCCACAGACCAATCAGAGCGCCTATGATGACCGCTTTCCACCAGTGAAAGGGCCTACAATGAGCATGTGAGAGTTGGAACTGTACCTTGGAGTTAGTGGAAGAAGGACATCTGGTCAATTGAGTCCTGTTTTCTTTCACATAACGTGGATGGCTGTGTATGTGTGTCATATACCTGGGGAGGTGATGGCAGCAGGATGCAATGTAGGATGACGATGGAAGCCGGTGGAGGGAGTGTGATGCTCTGGGTAATGTTCTGCTGGGAAACCCTGGGGTTCAAGTGGATGTAAATTTGAAACCTGTCACCTACTGATACATTGTTACACACCAGGTACACACATTCATGACAATGGCATTCAAACAGACCTTGTACAGCAGGATAATGCACACTGCGCACATTGTTCAGGAATGGTTTGAGGAACACATTGCCCTGACCTCCAAATTCCCCAGATCTGAGGTGTCAGAAACCACAGGACACCTTCAGGGGTCTTGTATAGTCCATGCCTCGGCAGGTCGGCGCTGTTTTGGCAGCACGCAAAAGAACAACAAAAATATATGTTATAATCTTTTGCCTTGTCATGTATTTTTTTTTTCACCTTTTTCCTATACACCTTATGATGCTTTCCGCAAATTATGGGTGCAACAACCATTAAACTGTGAACAATCTGTGAACAGTGAGTTGTTTTTTATATATGTACAGTGGACAAAGGAAAAAAAGGATGAAAAGAGCTCTTGCCTTAGATGTTCTTCTTGTCACATTAAAATACAATATATGTTATTAAAATATGTTATTCTTTTAAAGTCTAAAAACCGAATAGGGACATTTTACAGCTCATTCAAACTGATGAATAATAATGATTTGTATCACAACCTTATAATTTGAATTTTTTTGATTGTATTGGTCAACAAATCCAGTCTCAATTTATCCACTTCCTGCAGTATCCTCCCACAGGCTTAAGTATCATTTCTGTCAAATCAATATTCTATGAGATATATAATAGCATCATCTCATCGTGTCTGACTTGAATTACCCTTGTTAGGTTTCTTTCCACAGGACAAACCGTCATGCAGGTCAGAAACGTGATACGTGCACACCTGGAGTTTATTTGTTATAGCTTAAATCCATCCACACACATTAAACATCCCCATCTGGTGTGTGAAAAGGAGCAGAGCTTTATTACCAAACCGTCACACTGAATCTACAGTAAAGATCAAAGTCCTAAAGGGCAAGAGCAGCTGTCACACAACTCAATGGAGCTTTTGATAAGAGGTGAATGGTGGGAAGCACCCATCAATCTGTATTCAGCATTATTTAATTAATCTCTAAACCTCTACAGGTGCAAAATGACCACAACCAACGCTCAGGTCATCTTACAAGGATTATTGTTCATCTTGATGTTCTTCTCTCCACTTTTACTGGGAATTCAGATTAGAGGATAGAAATAGCACTAATAATAATGAATGACTTAAGTGCACCATCAAACAACCGTCAACCTTCTGCTCTGCTGAACATCCCCTTCAGCATGAGGAACACGAGCTTTTCTTCAGTAAAAACGATCACCTGAGATGTTCAGTTCATCATATGACAGGAATTGACGAACAAGTTGGAAAACACAGAAAAAAATGAATGTCAAAACAATGCAAAGTATTGCCTTAATATAACGTTTATAAAAAAAGAAAAGAAGTCAATAACATTTCAATATAAAGCTTACAAAAAACACAGGACACATACACTCACCTAAAGGATTATTAGGAACACCATGCTAATACGTCTGTGTTTGACCCATTTTCTCCTTCAGAACTGCTTTAATTCTACGTGGCATTGATTCAACAAGGTGCTGAAAGCATTCTTTAGAAATGTCGGGCCATATTGATAGGATAGCATCTTGCAGTTGATGGAGATTTGTGGGATGCACATCCGGGGCACGAAGCTCTCGTTCCACCACATCCCAAAGATGCTCTATTGGGTTGAGATCTGGTGACTGTGGGGGTCATTTTAGTACAGTGAACTCATTGTCATGTTCAAGAAACCAATTTGAAATTATTTGAGCTTTGTGACATGGTGCATTATCCTGCTGCAAGTAGCCATCAGAGTATGGGAGCATGGTGGTCGTAAAGGGATGGACATGGTCAGAAACAATGCCCAGGTAGGCTGTGGCATTTAAACGATGCCCAATTGGCACTAAGGGGCCTAAAGTGTGCCAAGAAAACATCCCCCACACCATTACACCACCACCACCAGCCTGCACAGTGGTAACAAGGCAGGATGAATCCATGTTCTCATTCTGTTTAAGCAAAATTCTGACTCTACCGTCTGAATGTCTCAACAGAAATCGAGACTCATCAGACCAGGCAATATTTTGGTGAGCTTGTGCAAATTCTAGCCTCTTTTCCCGTAGTGGAGATGAGTGGTACCCGGTGGGGTCTTCTGCTGTTGTAGCCCATCCGCCTCAAGGTTGTGCATGTTGTGGCTTAAAAAAGGCTTTGCTACATACTTCGGCTGTAATGAGTGGTTATTTCAGTCAAAGTTGCTCTTTTATCAGCTTGAATCAGTCGGCCCATTCTCCTCTGACCTCTAACATCAACAAGGCATTTTCGCCCACAGGACTGCCGCATACTAAATGGTTGTGTATGAAAAAATCCCAATAACTGAGCAGATTGTGTGAAATACTCAGACCAGCTTGTCTGGCACATGCCACTTTCAAAATTACTTAAATCACTTTTCTTTCCCATTCTGACATTCAGTTTGGAGTTCAGGAGATTGCCTTGACCAGGACCACAACCCTAATTGAAGCAACTGCCTTGTGATTGGTTGATTAGATAATTGTATTAATGAGAAATTGAACAGATTTTACTAATAATTATTTAGGTGAGTGTATAATTGAATGCTAATTAGCATAATCATATGACTGAACAGTTTACTCACCATAGACAGTAACATTGAATCTCTTCAGCAGTTTTTTTTTTATTTTTTACTAATGATGATGTTCAGTTTATAAAGTCCAGTGTGTTCAGCTCTGATGTTTCTGATGGTCAACGATCCAGTTTGACTGTCCATCTGGAGTCTGTCTTTGAATCTCCCATTATTACTGACAGATATAATGTTTGTTTGGTCCCTTTTAAAGATTTCAGCTATTTAGTGTTTTGAGGTCCAAAAATCCACAGTATCTGAAGATCTGTCTGTACTTTAACATCAGAGTTTAGAGTAACAGATTCTCCCTCAGTCACTGACACTGACTTCACTTCATCTGAATCAGCAAACACACGGGAAAAAAAAAAACACCTAAAGAGTGCAGTCTGAAAGTGACGATCCTCGATCCTCGTGGTGTGATGAGCAACAGAAATTCATGAAATAATCCAGCTACACACCCCAATTTCTAAAAATTTCAAACAAAATTGTAAAATCCTTCTAAATTATGAATAAAGTACAACACATTGTGCGACTGCAAACTTCTAAGACACAAAAAGATTTGTTGAGTAATTTGCCTATAGCCACTGACGTAAAAAATAAACAGACTGCAGCCGTCAGCATGAAACGTCACAAAAAAACTGACAAGACAACAGATAGCCTACCTTTTCTGATATTAGAGGTTTAAAATAATGCTTATATAATGGATTTTAATAAAGACGTGAACAAGGATCTTCAGTAGTTCTGCTTATAGTCTTAAGTAACACAATGCATTACTTTTCATAAAAATAACACGATTTTAATTAATTGTGTTACTTTGTTACTAATGGAAAGTATTTTTAGGGAGTAATGCAATATTGTAATGCATTACTTAATTTTTTTTATTTTTCCCAACACTGCACTATGACAACAATAATCGAGATAATCTCACATTACCATTGTAAAATATTTTCCTCAGATCTTCAATCTGGGGCCTGTACTATGATGGTGGTTTAACAAACTCAGGGTTACAGGATTAGTTTTGAGTTGACAAAACCAAACCAATCTATTCAGGCTTTGTTGATCCCATGATGCTGATCATCAGCTTGCTCTGTCAACTCAGGCTGAGTTCAGGAGTTTAGCTATGACATCAGCAGTGAACAGCCAATCACACGCGAATCACCGTGAGATCAGCGAAACTTTAATTTCGCTCTTCTGCAGATTATTAGGCCTACATGATTGAAAAATATTAAGAATAAAAAAAATGTACTCAATAAGAAGAAAAGAGCTGTCTATGAAAGAGGAAAACTTAAAGAAACAATATTATATGTCAATGCAAGTAAAAGTTATGAAAGAAAATTGAACATTTAAGCTCAGTAAGCTTCTTTTTTTAATAGTTTTATTTATTGATTTTAAACTTATTTGTATGGCTTTATGTAGGCTATTTACAGTGTATTAATTTTAGCAAAGTGCCTATTAATGATTGATTAACTAAAATGATAAATGTGTAATTGATTAAGGGTCTAATAATTACATAATTATATCTAAATTATTCAAAATTATTTTTATAAATAAGCATGGCTAAAAGCCAGACACTTTAGTTTTTAAAAACCATTTGCTATGTGGTGACCTTTAATTTGGAGCAGAAACTTTATTGCATCAGAGGTGTGTAACTTTACTCACAGCTGATTGGTCCAATTTCAGTTTGAGCTCTCTAATCCAGAACATAACCTGCCCTGGAGCAGGTTAGCGGTGGAGCGTAAGTTACTATGGAGATGAACACAGCTAAAAGCCAAACCACTTTAATGGTACCTAAAACCCAGGATTGGCACAAACTAAGCTTAAACAAATCTGGCTAGCCAGCTAAACCGGCTTCATGGTACAGGCCCCAGGTCATCAATGGAGATTATATATAAATATGCTTTGTCCCTTAGGTTGTGCAGTTACATTATTATTTCCCAAAGAAAGCTTCATGGAAAGCATCTACTTTTCTGAGTTTACTTCTTTCTTTTTGTACCTTTTCACCCTGATTCTTGGAATAGGGTATCATATGGCTGTATAATAACTAAGCACACAACGCAGCTATACCGTCATGACTGATTTGTTATAAAGCCAAGCCGGGTGCAAGAGACATGTAATAGATACTCAGATAGCATCATTGAAAAAAAATGTAGATTCAGTGTTGATGCGTCAATGCCACTTACATTGAATTAACGTTACAAAGTGATGTAGCTTTAGCATCACTCTTGCTCCCTCAGTTACTGTTGAAACAATGGTTATATTTCAACAAAAAATGTATAGTAATATCATTGAATCAACATTACGAAGTGATGTTGGTTCAATGTCATGCGTTTGCACCTGCATTAAAAGTTGGATCAATGGTGAAATAAAAATGGTTATGGTAACGCTGTGAAACAACATCACAGTATGATTTATTCTACATCACTGTTGTTGAAACTGAAAATAGAACTGAAAAGGACCACTTCAAATTTAGAGAAAACCTTTTAAAATATAAATGACACCACTTCAGCAGTTGAGTCAATTTATTTAATTTAACAGTTTACCACAATCAGTACAAAAGATATAAAAGATCATTCTTTAATAAATAAGAGAGAGGGGAGCAATGGGACAAAAGCATCACAACCTTTAAAAATAAAATTAGTTTCAGAAGTCTGTCATTGAAAAATCTGGCTGGCTCCTTTACTGACTTCACTTAACGCCGTAGAAGTCAATGGGAACGCTCCGTCCATTTCTTTTACTGAAATGGAAAAACCGGAAACCGGAAAAAATATCGGTGTCATTTCTAAATCACAGAGGTCCCTAGATAATACTAATCTGTGCGAATAACTTCTGCTAAACACACACACACACAAAAGGGATATTTTAATTAATGTTGGTAACCAGACAGTTGGCATGTCAGTCACTTTCTCAATAAACACAAGATGTTTTTTTTATCATTTGTTTTTCAGTGGAAACTGAATGGAGATCAGTTACATTCCCTAACTTTAATAGTGATTCAGGAATATGAATAATTACCTGATCAGTAATTGTAAGCAGGAGATGAGACACAGGTCAGGTGAGTGTATGTCAGTGTTATCATGAGGGTGCTTCTCATTTTTTTATTGTCCATCTTCATCCTCCTTCACTCCTACTAAAGGAGAAATGTGCTCTGAAAGCACTGATGGATGAAGACATGGGCTGTGTGCAGTGTGACATTCCTGCTCATGTTCATGTCTCTTGCACTCCAAGAAATCTGTTAAATGATTTTAGAACTCTTTTCGGGAATTCCCCAATAAACATTAATAAAGCAAGATGCATTTTTTTTTAAGAATGTAGACAAATATTTCTAATTACTATCAGTAAGAATACAAATCAAATGCAAATCACAAGCACACAAAATAAAGGATCAGAAATAAAGTAGATGGAGCAAGTCATGTATGTCAGGTGGTTCAACACTCAAGACTGTATCGGATGCACCTGTGTTTTCTCTAATGAAGAAGCATCAATTAAACTTCTGAGAAGTAGTATACATGCTAAACCAAAGTGCCAATTCCAAACTACCATTTTTCAACAGACTTGCTAAACTCATGAAGGCCTATCCCTAAACCAAACCCCCAGTGGATTAGAGCAAATCAGGGAAAGCAATTAAAATGCAGATTGTGGTTTGAAAACGCCCCACACACACACATGCATGATCTTGTGCTCATCAACTACAAATCACTGTTAGTTCAATGTCACTGAGTGCGTTTACATGCACATTCTTAGGCTGATTATGTCTAATAAGCCGACAATGAACATGGTCAGGTAAACGCGGTAACCCGTTTTCTTTTATCGGAGTATTTGGAATATTCCGAGTCAGATATGACATTATTATTTTGTGATGCCATTACATGGAAATAACCTGGTTTATTAATAAAGTCATGTAAACGTGGTTTACTTGCATTGTCAGTTTACTGGTTTGCTTGTAAATGAGGAAAACTGGTTATTTCAACAAGCTGATATTTGTGAGTAACCAGCTTTCTGGTGTGCATGTAAACGTGCTCACTGTCTCCACCCATGTGTGCTGTCAAGGGCAATCTAGCACTCGGAAAGCGTTCAACCCCTAGGGGCGGCCATTGCTAACCAAGCCATCACCTGCTGTTAGCATCCCATTGACTCCCATTCATTTTTGAGTCACTTTGACAGTGAATAACTTTACATCTGAGGCGGTTAAAGACTCCATTTGTCCATTGTTTATTTCTAAAGAAACACGACAATGTATACAAGGCTCCATTACCTTGCATCTTACACTATCTCCCCGTAGAAGCTGTTTTTGTAAAAATAGGCTAACGATTGCGTCATAACCAACGCGACTGTCGCACAGTTAAGAAATTACCGTATAGACCTGAGGAGACGCTCAGAAACAATCTTTTACTGTCTATGAGACAGTCGGGGGGACGTGGAGACATAAAGTCTGATAAAGTCAAGGGGGAAGAATGGAGAGAAGCCCTTAGTGAGCCAAAAGCAACGGGAGAAAATATTTCAACAACGTGATTCAGATTTCACTTTCCACATCTACTAGAAGACCTACAGCTGTCAGACAGGAGGCTCACGTCACATCTACGTCGTCAAGCTCAGTCTGAGCCTGCGCAGTTCACTCAGCCATCAGGAAGTGAGTGCTCCTTACTGACCTCACTTTCCGCCGTTGACGTCAATGGGATAGCTCTGTCCATTTCTTTTACTGTCTATGTGTGCTGTTGACTTTCATCAAAGTTTCAATGTTGATCCAACATACTTTAAACATACTTTTTGATCCAACATATTTTCAACATACTTTTTTATTCTAGCTTCTTGCATTCCTTTTTTATCAACATTTGAATATGAGAGTTTCATAAAAAAAAACCTTTTGAACAAAAATCTGAGAAAAATCACGTTTTTGTGAAAGGCTGTTTCCAGATCAGATTCAGAGCGATGATCAAACACAGATGGAGGAGATTGAGTCCATCAATACTACTAATGCTTACACAGTCCTGTAGCTTGTCCTGGGCCAACATCTCATTAAATTTCATTCAGTGACATTAGGCAGTTTCGATTTAAATGATGTTTAATGTTGATGATCACGTTATTTTTCATATGCATAGGATTACATATGTTTGCTTGTTTTACTGTCGTATTCGCGTGTGTTTTGATCAGGATATTCAGTATTCATTCAGAAGGTGAGTAACAGAGCCCCCTATAACAGTGTAAACAAGGAAAATACAATTTTTGGCCTGGAAGCGTTCTCACAAATAATGGAAAATTGTGTTTTGCGAAGAAAGAGTTAATAATAATAATAATAATTCATTACATTTATATAACGCTTTTCTAGACACCCAAAGCGCTTTACATTGAAGGGGGGAATCTCCTCAACCACCACCAATTTGCAGCATCCACCTGGATTATGCGACGGCAGCCATATTGCGCCAGACCGCTCACCACACACCAGCTGATTGGTGGAGAGGAGACCGAGTGATTAAGCCAATCAGGAGAGGGGGATTATTAGGAGGCCATGATGGACAGGGGCCAATGGGCAGATTTGGCCAGGATGCCGGAGTTACACCCCTACTCTTTATCGAAGGACATCCAGGGATTTTTAACGACCCAAGAGAGTCGGGACCTCGGTTTAACGTCTCATCCGAAAGACGGTGCTCATTGACAGTATAGTGCCCCCATCACTATACTGGGGCATTAGGACCCACACAGACCACAGGGTGAGCGCCCCCTGCTGGCCTCACTAACACCTCTACCAGCAGCTACCTGGTTTTCCCAGTTAGTCTCCCATCCAGGTACTGACCAGGCTCAGCCCTGCTTAGCTTCAGTGGGAAACCAGTCTTGGGCTACAGGGTGATATGGCTGCTGGCAAATAGCAGAGCTCTAATAACAGACTGTGTGCTCATCATCTCAAAACAACTGCTGAATACTCTGTCTGATCCCGCCCATCAGTCTCCTGTAACAAAAGAAATTCAGGAGACATCAGAAAACAGAGCTGATAAAGGCTTAAAAGTGCAGTGTGTACATTTTAGTGGCATCTGGTGAGGTTGTGAATTGCAATCACCCATCGCTCACCCCTCCCTTTCTGAGCACATAGAGAAGCTACGGGGGCTACTGAAGAATTCATTGTAAGGAGACCTGCGGTGTATGGAGATCGAATTGGCTAATTCTAAGTTAATAAAAACATAACGGTTCATTATGCAAGGTCTTTATACTTCACTGAAACCATAGTTATGTATATTATATGGTATGTATTTCTGTCAACAGATCATCGTAAATACTACACACTGCACCTTTACAGCAGAACGATAAAAGATCAACTTCACAAAATAACAGCTATAAAGAATGTAGCACAAATGTTCCACAAAAGGATAAAGGATAGTTCACTTTAAAATGAATATTTCCTGATAATTTACTCACCTTTAGTCACAAAGAAATTAAGTTTGAAAAACATTCCATGATTTTTCTCCACATAGTAGGCTTCAATTAGCCTAGAAATCTAGACGCACCGTAGTGTCAGCAAATTGAATTTGCCGCGAGGGTAGTCTAGCAACTTTCGGTAGACCTATGAGCTGAAAAAAACAAACTGTTCAGGCCAATTACATTGTGTATAGAGTTGGTGGGCGGGGCTTAACATAATGACGGCAGAGTTGCGGAGGTTCCACGTGCTACTTGTAAACAAAGAAACTGGCGAACGGGGGTCTTTCGAATCAGCTTTGAGCGCGACTCTGGAAGACTTGAGTTAAGCTTTTCTCTGAGAAAAGAACGGCACTGAAGTCATTCTTAAAAAGGGAAGATGTGTTCGGGGTTTTGCAGACCAGATACGGCGAATGTTTACTCTATCAACGAGCTCTGCTTCACGTTGCTCTGGTTGGTGGTAGCGCTATCCAATTGCGTGCAGAGGGAGTTGGAAAGACAGCCGTTTATCCCGCCCCTCGGATTGAGCCCTGCCAATGGTGAGTTCCCAGATCAATCATCTTGATGTGGCCAGGCTAGACTTCAATTGCAACCAATAGGTTAAAGGTCCAAATCAATGCAGTTTTGAAGGGCTTCAAAGGGCTTTAGAGCACTCTGCATAATCCCAGCTGAGGAACAGGGATGATTTTGAGAAGAACATTAGTTTTTCGGCAGAGTCAGTACTTCACGAGCATGGCCTTTGCGACATGGTGGTCGCACCCATACATCGTAAAGAAGCAGAACACCGAAGTTGAGCATTTAAAAAGTATGTACATTTTAATTTTTTTAAGAAAATAACAGACAGTTTTGAGGTGAAAATTGTAAGCGGTCCCCTTACAATGAAATCGCCATTTTGTGCCATCATCACTCTCAAAAATGCTGGGTTAAAAACAACCCAAGTTGAGTTGAAAATGGACAAACCCAGAAATGGGTTGTGTGAACCCAGTGAATGGACCCATTCAAACAACCCAGCTTGGGTTGTTTTTAACCCAGCATTTTTTAGAGTGATGTTTCTTCAGTAGCCCTAAATGGACAGACTTCTTTATAAAGCGCTAGTCACTCTATGCTCTCCTCCATGACAATTTTTTTCCTGTGTCAGCCCCCGTAGCTTCTCTATGTGCTCAGAAAGGGAGGGGTGAGCGATGGGTGATTGCACTTTACAACCTCACCAATAGATGCCGCTAAAATGTACACACTGCACCTTAAGCCTTTATCAGCTCTGTTTTCTGATCTCTCCTGACTTTCTTACAGGAGATCAATGGGCGGGATCAGACAGAGTAGTCAAGAGTTGTTTTGAGATGAGCACACAGTCTGTTATTAGAGCAAGGACAGACAAAGCATGTTGAAACATCCCAGAATTTAAACAAGCCAAACCTCAAATGCATTGCTGGTGCTGTTTACTTCAAGTGACTGCATTTCAGTAGAACTGGTTATTAGTAGCTTCTAAAAGATTTGATCTTTTATTAAGAAAGTAAGACCTAAGAAACAACAGACATTTCCGATATGATGGCCATACGTCGTGAAGAAGCAGAACACCAAAGTCGAGCATTTAAAAAGTATATACATTTTTTTTTTTTTTAAGATAGACAGGTTTGCTAGATAAGACCCTATTTCTCAGCTGGGATTGTGCAGAGCCTCTGAAGCCCTTCAAAGACCGTTGAAACTGCATTGATTTGGACCGTCAACCCGTTGGTTGCAATCAAAGTTCATAATGTGGAGAAAAATCCTGGAACGTTTTCCTCCAAAAAACGTACATTTCATTTTGACTAAAGAAAAAAAAAAAGACATGAACATCGTGGATGGCATGCTGGAGAGTGAATTATCAGGAAATTTTCATTTTGAAGAAGTGAACTAATCCTTTAAAATAGGGAATAAAATATATTAGAGAATTCAGTGCATCACTATTAATACAATCCTACATCTAGTGAAATGAGAGTGTTAGTATCATGTCAGAACATGCATAGAATCCAGAGAATAAAAAACACTACTGAAGTCGAGTCGCACGTAATGAAATTAAAACTTCATGTGAGAACTGTGAGGGTGATGTGAGAACATGGTGTTTAAAAATGGTAAACCTGTTTTACTTAGGCCACAAGCATCAGCACAATAACACCAATTATTCATGACGCCTGAGTGATAAATTATGCAACATCATGCATTTAAAAGCAGCCACAAGCTGATATGTAAACAAACAATACTGACACAGTGGTTTTCAGCAGACAAACAGAATCAGGTTAATATCATATCTTACCGTATGTGAAGCGATCTGTGTGGTAAATGTCACTTCAGTATAACTGACCTCTTCCTCTGTAGTCGGAGCTGTTTAATAATCAATGTAGAAATTTAGATATTTGTGGCCACTAAGACTGCAAAAAAGAAACATCACGATCATTCACTAATGCTTACCTGATTGTTTTGCTCGTTTATAGTTTTTATGGCAAAAATACATGGACACAACCCCCGCTATGGGTACTACCAGCGATATAACAATTATTACTGGTGTGAGAAATGAAAGTTGACTTGCTCCTGCAATGCATAAGGTAACAACAGCCATTACTGTAAATAAACGTGAAATGAGGAGTATAAATACAGAAAGTGAACAAGCAACTTAACTGTACACAGGTGAAAACAATGGGTAACTATGGAAACATCAGAATATACTAGACACCATGGAAACAAACATTACTAAATAATCACGAAACTGACAGATATGACAGAAATAGGAAAAAAAGGATAATGCTTGAAGGTGTCTATTGCATGTGAGTTCAAGATGCAGTTTGCTGTGTGTTCACACACCTGGACATGTCCGACAGAGATCGGTGATGTTGAGGTGTTTAGTCTGATTGGTGAATGAGTAAGACACCATACAGCTGTAGGAATCATCCAGACACTGAATCTCCAGAGGTAGAGAGAGACTGATGCTGAGATCAGACACACTGATGTTGGACAATAAACTGTTTCCTTTGAACCAGGAGAGAGTCACATGACTCACATTCACAGCTGAACACACCAGTGAACAGTTCTTCTTTGATGATCTTTCAGACACTGAAGGGTTTTGTAATGAGTCACTGATGACAGGAACAGTTAAAGGAGCTCAAAAAAAAGGAAGAATCAGACATTAATATGACTGGCACACAGCAACCGTTTGAGTTAAAAATCTTCATTTGTGTTCTACTGAAGAAACAGACACACACCTACATGTTGGATGTAGTGGTAAGCAGATAAAAATCTAATTTTCATTTTTGGGTGAACCAGCCCTTTAATTTCTGGGAACGTGATAAGTCACAGCCACGTGATCATTTAGCTTCATATGTTGTGGCCATGGGATGTAAAGTCGTGGTCTCGAATATATTTTTCTTGTGGTCACAACTTCATATGTTGAGATCTCTATTTCTCGTGTTTCAAATGCTTAAACAACCTGGAATTATCTGAAGTTAATAGGTATATAATATTTTTATTTTTATTTTGAACAGTAAAGTTTACTTAATGGGTTTTTTTATGTTCTCTCTTACATATTCTTTTATCAGTTATTGATTATAACAAACTTCATTTGAATGCTTGCTGTCTATAGGCACCATTGCCATCACTACAATATATAGGCAATAAGTTAGTATAATAATTTCTAAATTCCGCACTTTTTCCCTATTAACCCTTTCCCTGTCAGCGTAACAAAAATTGCCAGCCACCAGCTTCAGGGTTTTTGATGATTTTCAACAAAATGAAATGGCCCATAGGATATTTTATTGTATGATTATCTGAACATGCAATATCAAAAGAAAGAGCTTTTATAGCAAACATTTTATAGCCAGCTTCATGCATTCCTTTTTATCAATACTTAAATAAGTAAGTTTCATAAAACAAGCAACTTTTTGAACAAAAAGCTGAGAGAAATATTTTTTCAAAGACTACATTCAGATCACACTGGCCCTTATCAAAAGCATTTATCAAAAATGCGTACACCAAATTTCCAGCGTACACCCAAACCCACGGTGACTTTGAGATTTATCAATATGGACGTTGGCGTACGGCACGCTCAAATCCTACGCCAGCTCAGGAGGTGGTGTACGCACGTTTGAGTTAGTGGGAAAATGCTCAGGAAAACAATTCCTAACACCACAAAACGCACTGACAAAGATATGCTAGGCCTATATTATGACCCACTGTAAAAAACAACAACAACATTGTAATTATAAACTTCAGTGTTTATTTTTGTGCAACGTAGATTTCAATGTTTAATTTGTTTGACTATAGGCTACCAAAGCAGAGGCATGTATTCCTCCAGTTGCGAGCCTGTACGGCAGCTGCGCACGGACTGGGACTTAATAATTCAGACTGACAAAATAATAAAAATTACATTCTTCTTCTTTTAAATATTAATAAAATAAATAATAACGACATTCTTCTTCTAAATAACAATAAGCGTCATTAATAATAAAAATCATAATATAATAAAAAGAATCTTACAAACTGTCATGCTATTATTAATGTGAATGAATGGTAGGCTACTCCACATCATCATATCATACACCCCAATACATGTGCCGTGATACGAAATTAAATGCTAATTGTTTCAAAACGTGCTGTAAAATAATGCACTGTGATAGATAATTTATCATCCAAACAGCTATTTAAACTGCTGGAGTGCACTTCTCAACCCCCAAACTATTAACAGTACTCGTAATTTGGGTCCATATTTTGTTTTTGAGGGTGCCTTTAATCCCACTCTTTAAACTCCCAAATAAAACAATTTCGCTTTTTTCCACTTCCCTGGTGATGGTCTTGATGGGTGCGTCTCAATCATCTCACTAGTTCAGTAGTCAGGGCACTGATCAGGGAGTCAGCCCATTGACTTATGTCCTAATCAGTGCCCTGACTAGTGGACTAGTAAGATTATTCATGTAAGTAAGTAAGATTGAGGTGCGCCCAATCTCCACGGAGAAGTTTCGCTTCTTTGCCGTCTTCTGTTTGTCCATGGCGTAAAATGAGGGCGTGGGGGAGGCGGAGACTTGAATATATAGGGGTGTGTTATTCTAATGACAATTGTTTTCAGCCGCGGCATTTATCAAGGGTGCGCACAGCTTCATAAATCAGGCGGTGAGAGGAGTGTAAGCATAATCTTACGCCAACATATACGCCCGTTTCTACGCAAGATTGATAAATGAGGGCCAATCAGAGCGATGATCAAACACAGATGGAGGAGATCAAGTCCATCAACACCCTAATGCTTGCACAGTCCTGTAGCTCGTCCTGGGTCCACATTTCATTCAGTAACATAAAATCGTTTTGATATATATGCTGTTTAATGTTGATGATTACATTATTTTACATATGCATCTGCTTACGATCACTTAATTTTTTGCATCTTCTTCGTCTGTGTTTTGATCAGCAGATCATTTAGAAAATGCGTAATAGTGCTCCCTACCGTCTAACAATGAAAACATGGAAATGAGGTGTTTGGCGGGCAAAGATTTAAGAATAAATAATATTTTAGGCCTATCCATTTCTGATTTGCTTTCTCATTTCTGTTGCTATGGTTGCGCAGGTTGTTTACACATTAAACTCGTGGACATGAGAAATCGGTATTGTTCCCTCATCATAAAATTTCAAGGCCACGACATCACAGTCTTGAACGGTCTGTCCCCTCCTGGCGACTGTACACTAACACTAACAGCCTTCAATCGTTCATACTAGACCACAATAAAGAATTTAAGATTTACTCACCATAGACAGCAATATTGAAACTCCTGTGTTTGACCCCTCCATTTATGAACTGTAGTTTATAAAGTCCAGAGTGTAGTTTATTGATGTTTGTGATGGTCAGAGATCCTGTCTGCTTATCTATCTGTAGTCTGTCTCTGAATCTCTCGTTTTTCTCTTTATTATCATATACAGAGACGACCTGTTTATAGATTTCAGCGATACGATTCTCTGAATTGTGAAGTCTAAATGTCCACAGTATCAGATCATCTCTGTGTATTTCAGTAACATCAGTGTTTAGAATGACAGAATCTCCCTCCAGCACTGAGACCGTCTCTCTTTCTTCTGTTTGAAGTCCAGAAACACCTGGAAGAAAAGAGTTAGCCACAACATAGTCACACATTATCACCTCAGCTGCTTCTCGACTGCATGGGCAGGTGGTGCAGAGCCCCATTCAAATATTTATCCAAACGTAGACCTCCATATACACTGAATTAATAATAATTCTGAACTGAATTCACAAATTTTCGAACACTGAATCCTGAAAAATATTTTTCTGATTTCCTAGACTTTTTAAGTCATGAAGTGAGCAGGATATTAAAATGTAGTGCGTGGATTCGACAGGCATGTGTTCATGGTACTAGTTGATGAAGTCATTCTCTTTGCCTTCCCTAGCATGTCCCACAAATTTCCAAAGCAAATCTGTGGTGAAAAATTTATTTGCAGCACGCTACGATTGAGAGCAGATTTCTGGCTTTTTCTGGCTGCCCCACCTGTTTTACGTGACCTCACATAAACTTCGCTCCAGAACCAGACGATATCGTTCTTCAGGTCAGTCACTAGTTTGCATGTCACATTCTTCCTATGTGGAGTAGCGCATCAAATTAATGTAGGTATAAAGCCTTTATTTTAACGGAGTGTCTATTTATACCAAGTGCAAAAAGTGTGCCTTGTTGGCAAGTGCTATTTACACTAGCTCCAGCTAACAATGCCTGGTTGGGCCAAACAAGATTTTAAAATCTTGTGCATATCAACATCTTCAGTGGTGTAGTCAGTAAAGGGTGAGGCTCATAGGTCTAGGTTGACGCCATCGAAACGGGTTCAAATCCGCCTTTTGCCAAACTCGCTCTTTGCCCTTTTACCATTAAATATCATATCAGAAAGGCATTTACTTTCAATAAAAATCAAAGGGTTTCTTCAGCGATTAGCATTAAGCTTTGTATCAGTAGAAACCCAGTAGTATATTCCAATTATCGTACTTTCCCTCCTCTTATCCCTCTGAGACGAGAGAATTATGCATTTTATTTCTGGAAAAAATCCTCCAATGATGCAAAAATATCATCATTTTGTGTCATCTGAGGATTTTTTTGTCCAGAGGCTAAAGACTACAGCCAGAAGAAGGAGCTAAATTCGCATGCTATCAACCCACCCATAGGAGGTGGGATCTCACTCACAGAATGTGTATGCGCACGGCCGCTCGGTCCGGGCATTCATAGCGGAGCGGTGCGGAGCACAGTTCAAATTTTTAATTATTATTAAAGTTAAGCAATCATAGGCATGATCTGAAAATGCGCCAGACAGAACATGAGCCATGCCGGTATGCCACGGTTACCTCAGCTCTCGTGATGAATGCAATCCGACTCCTGCTGCGTTTGTGCCGTGACTTTCGTTCACCCCACTCACACTTTATTGAACAGATTCTTATTAGATTTTTATTACGATGAAAATCCAAACGACGGTGGGGGCGGTGTCATGGTGGGCAAGTGATAACCATTAGAGGTGGCTTTGGGAGTAACCCCGTAGGGCAGCGAAGCAAGTGCATTCTGGGAGTTGTTGTCTTTCATCTACATTAGACACAGATATATTTTCTGTCTTCTCAGTCTAGAAGGCACCAAATTCAAAAATAATTTCACATTTCTACTACATAAATGATTCAGTTTAAATACACATTCATCTTCCCAGCGTTGTACCCCTTTTTTGTCTTAAAATGGAAATAGTGCCTTTTTGAAATGTTCAATAATAGTACAAATATGTTTTGGGTAGGGTTAGGTGTATGGATGGCTTTTATTGTCCCATTAAAGGGTAAGATCCACCCAAAAATGAAAATTAGCCCACGATGTACTCATCCTCAAGCCATCCTTGGTGTATATGACATTCTTCTTTTAAACAAACAAAAAAATGTCTTCCGGCAGATAGCCTTCTGTATTCAACTAACAGAAAAAGAATAACACCTCGCGTAGTTCAAAATGCTTACGCTGCATCTGACGAGCGTAACTGGTAGGCTATGCAATATCATCAGTTACACTTTTTCAATAAGTTGAATACGGAAGGCGATCGGCAGGAAGCTAATTTACTTTATAAAGTTTTAAATATGGATATGTTCCTAACAAAAAAAGCAATGCTTCACTTCAGAAGGTCGTTATTAAACCCCCAGAGCCGTGTGGAGCAGTTCTGATGGATATAGATGCACTTCTATGAACTTCAAAAACAGAGCAACATTCACTGACATTATAAAGCTTGGAAGAGCCAGGGTTTATGAAAGAAGAATGTCATATACCGATGACTTGAGGTTGAGTAAATCTAATTTTCATTTTTGGGTGAACTAACCCTTTAAGGAGGCATCCATTCAATAATTTTAATAAATATAATCATTTACACTCTACAATATTATTCCATCCTGTTAATTTTAAGCCCAAAGTGAGTCTATGTTCAGTGATTGGAATATAAAGCTTACAAAATGTTAATCATAAACTAACGCTAAGACCAGAATCTGCCCTACCAAAATTTACGACCAAAAGCATATGTTTCAGAGTTTATGTGGAGAAAGACAGAATAAAACACCACTATAATTTCTTAAATCTAAGAGTTTAAACAAAGGATATACAAGCTAAATATACAACAAAACATTGAGCTTTATCCTGACATTACTGGACTCTTCACCCCAATGAAATAATATCTTAGTAGATCATCTTACCATTTACTGTTGTGCTGGAGATCTTTCTCTCAGTGTTTGACTGTTGCTGCAGCGTCAACTGTAAAACTGCAAAATATTTTAACAGTTTAATGAAACGGTGAAAAAAGACAAACAATAGACTAGTTAATTATGATACAACCACAAACATAAACAAAACTGCATAACTTAGCCTACCTCCTAAAATCCAAAAGCAAAAAAATACAGATGTGTATCTCATAACCATCTTCTTTAACAGCTCAAAGAGTTTGTAAGCATAAAACGCAACATTATGCAACAATATTCTTGGGATCTATGTCTCTGCTTATGGAAAAGAAAAGAGAGGTATGCTAACATTATCGGCGATTGTGTGGCGCCAATTAAATAATTCAGATTTTCTATACATTAGGCTGCACTGTTGTTTGTTTAAATAACGGATCCAGCAGAAGAGCTCCCTCTCCGTGTAAGCTCCGGGTGTGTGCGAACCCCTGCAGCCTGCAGGCAGTGTTGCGAGATCGTGCAAGTCTCGCCCCGCCCAATTCTGCGGGGTCCAAAGGAGAAAAATATCTGGATGAGAACGGAATGTGGGCTTTTCCCCACCTCTTTTTTGTGTTTAGTTATGTTATTTTAAAAGGTTCAAACACATAATCAATTTATTAACACAGAAGAAAAAGAATGTGTTTTGCAGACGCATTTTGGTAAGTTTAAGGGAGCTGTCAGGCTGTCAATCAAATTTCAAAAATCAATCGACTTATAATTCTTTAGTGAAAGGGTTAGTTCATCCAAAAATGAAAATTCTATCAATAATTACTCGATAGTTAATCAATTCATGATTTGGGTCGCAAATGTCACATGATTTCAGCAGTTTGACACACAATCCGAATCATGAATCAATAAGCTGATTCATAACCGTTCAAAATTTGGTTTTGAAATCGGCCAATCAAGTCGTTATTTAGTTTTTTGCGCACAAAAACTAATTATCGTTGCTTCATAAAATTATTGTATGGGCTTTGTCTTTAGTGCCTTTTATGGGTTTTAGAGGAAATTACATTGGTCAATGAAGGCCTGTCCGAGCCATCGGATTTCAACAAAAATATCTTGTGTTGACGTCTTATGGGCATCAAACAACATTAGGGTAAGTAATTAACTACTTCTTTAACAAACTCTGTTGCTTAGTTACGTGCATCCCATCACATTTAACTGCCCTGTCAATCATCGTCAGATTCCTTACAGTTCAAATCCTCCACATTCAGATTAATCTCCTACCGCATCGGAGAGAAATGTAGCCGCACGTTGATTCGTCATGTGGGTCTTTAATGCAGAGACTCTCTTCGTGTGTTTGCTTTTTAAATATAATGAAGCATTTAAAAGTTTATGTCCAAACATATTACAAAAGTTGCTGCTGCAGATTTATTATAATGTTGATAACACTGAATAAATAACTTTTTTTCAGGTTAAATACTGATAATTGATCACTAAAACTTTTATCTAAACCCCTCTTAAACGTCGGACTCGCACATCCATTATGTTTGTAGTTTTCTAACACTTTTTTTAATCCGCGTTTGTAGTTCTAATTGAATCCTTGTCCAACTCGCAATGGATTGTGGGCAATATCAGCCGTTAGAGTGCGCATCGATCCATACTTCGAATTCTGACCAGAAATAGTAAACCATCCAGGTATTTTTGAAATACTCTTTTCAGCAAACTACGATTTGGGACATATTAATTATTTTTTCGAATACTAAATTATAATTATAATATAAATAATAAATGACCCTGCAGGGCAGTGGACCTCAAGGGCTAGATGTTCCCACACCTGACCTGAGGTTAAAGATGAAACTGTTCAGCAGTGAAAAAATATAAGAACTGTATATGCCTCAATTTTAGGACCCTTAGACATGCCATACGTGATGCATACTTAGCATATTAAATATTTTTTGCATCAAATAAATCACAGGAACATTGATGACTTGGGCCTTTTGTATACCCTAATAGGGCAACAAACCCTGGGAGACAGAACTCATAAAACTATGAGACCATAAAACATCCAAACTATATAAAATATTTAAAAAACAATTCATCTGGTCTGCAAAACTGAACACATCTTTTCTTTTTAAGAATGACTTCAGTGCTGTTCTTTGATCTTTTCTTCAAGTCTTCCAGAGTCACGTTCAAAGCTGATTCGAAAGACGCCGTTCGCCAGTTTCTGTGTTTACTAGAAGCACACAAGCGCAACTCTGCAGTCATTATGTTAAGCCCCGCCCACCTCTATACACAATGTGATTGGCCTGGCCAGAGTTTGGTTTTTACAGCTCAGACGTGTATTGAGAGTTGCTAGACGACACTCGCAGCAGATTAGATTTGCTGTCGCTAGGGTGCGTCAAGATTTCTAGGCTAGCAAAAATGGTATTTACTGTGAGAAACAGACCTCCGGTTCGGATCCGGTTTGGGCTTATTATGTAAATGTAATGGTGGGGTTGGGTTAAATTATCTCAGGTACGAGCTGGGTTCGGGCTTCAGTATAAAACACGTGTGGACCTCAAGGGTTTGGAAGTTGCCAGGAGAACGGTACTTGCCTGGCTGCATTGTGCCAAGTGTAAAGTTTGGTAAAGGGGGGATTATGGAGTGGGGTTGATTTTCAGGGGTTGGGCTTGGCCCCTTAGTTCCAGTGAAAGTAACTCTAAATGCTTCAGCATATCAAGGCATTTTGGACCATTTAATGCTCCCACCTTTGTGGGAACAGTTTGGGGCCCAAACTGTTTCCCAAAGCTTTTGGAAATATAGTGTATATTTGACAACTGTTTATGATAGATATGTTGAACACGTCAATGCACAATATCACACTGTCGTCTAGCTCTTTAAATAAAGGATGGATTCTGATTGGTTGTCAAAAGTTCTTGTCATTCATCAGCTGAGAAAAAATCGTTCTGAAAGTGATTCCATGATATCGTTCCTCTGTGTCGTTATCCTTACAGATGTAGAGTATAGATTCTGCTATTCTTTTCCATTTAGAATGATTTTTAAAACTACATCTTTATCCTTATGGTTATAGTTATTGTCATTAATATAATTGGGCCTTTAGCATTTATAGTACGTAATGCAGTGAGCTGAAGGATCGCTGCTCACACACATGAAGGATGAAGATCATGACCTCCAAAGCCGATTTGCCTCCATTCCATAAACATTGTTGTATTTATACTTGCAACACTGATTTATTTATATTTTTAATAGTTTGCCGTTAGGCTGTTTACTCTGATGTTGAAGTTGAAGGACAAACGGCCCTGCACCTTTAACCACCAACCCACCCACCCACACACACACACACACACACACACACACACACACACACACACACACACACACACACACACACACACACACACAATATGCAAGTACCATATACATTCAATAGCTTGATAAGACCACATAACACCTCACTTTGGCTCACTAACTTCATTGGAAAGTGTCACAGTGCATGAAAAAGCATGTTTTTTTTATCACTGCAAAAAACAAGCAAAAAAAAAATACATGTTCAAGAAATGTGCAACACAAAATGCACAAAAAAGAGAAATTATGCATTAGAGTGTATTGAAATTGACAGTGAATTTACATTTACACTGAATTTAATTACATTTTATTTGCAATTATATTTGTGATGTAAAGCTGTTTTTGTCCACACAAAGAAAGTCAATGGGATCTAAAACTATGTTAACCCCATTTGAGTTTAACTGAATGGACAAAATCAGTCAGTTTTACAAAAACATCTTAGAAAGAATGATGGTGATTACATGAACATAAATGTTCATTGTTGGGTGAACTGTACCTGAAAGAGAATGGAAAGAAAATGTTTTTGTGTTTTTTGACTGACATTTCCTCCGTCTCTCACCCAAACCACATCCCGTGAATCTCGTGTGAAGTCATTTCCTGAAAAACCAAGACAATCACAGTCTTAAAAGAATGTCTTTATAACATATACAACAATAAATAATACCATATTAGTTATTCATATTCAAATTAGTTTTTTACTAAAACAATTTAAACTAACAATAATCAATTAATATAACTACAAATACATAAATAGTCAGTAGAGAACATATGGATTTTCATGCATTTGACATTTAAATATTGAAATGATAAATAATATAGTCAAACCATTTAATATTAAAAATAGGTTATAACATAATGCCTTGGTTAATACAAACTAAACAAGGAATAAAATAAGCTTTTTAAAAAAGGTATTTTCTTTGGATATTTAAAAGGGGGGGGTGAAACGTACTCGGTTACTTTCGTAACCTCGGTTCCCTGAGAGAGAGGAACGAGTATTACGTATGGAAAAACTCCTTTTCTCGAGAATATGAAGCAAAACTTTATAATAAAGGTATCCATGTAAAGCGCAGTGCCGCTGAACGGCCATAGCTCAGCGCGAGGAGCGCTCTGATTGGCCGGGCCACGGCAACTGCAGGAACCTATGGTGAGGCGGCTGAGAGGAACGAGCCAATGGGGGGCGTTCCAGAAGCCCGCCGAAAAAAGGTGCTTATATTTGCATACAGGAGGCTATATAAAGCCCTAATTTCGCCATAGGTGTCAGGTTTTTAGATCAACTGAAGCGATACCTGAGAAGCATAAACACGGCATGGAACGTAATACTCGTTCCTCTCTCTGAGGGAACCGAGGTTACGAAAGTAACCGAGTACGTTCCCTTTCGAGAGAGGTTCCTCGTAGTACGTATGGGAACACAATGTAAAGCGCCGTGTGTGCTGACTGACCCAGTATGCCCAAAGCACATGTAAATAACCCCCGAGACACCGAAGAGGCGGCTATAAGGGGGATGAAGAACCGGAAGAGTCGGTTCGTTTGAACGGCTGATCGGACATAGTCGGATCTTATGATAAATGCAAAGTGCTTAAGGACTGATGTGTACAGGCCAAAACTAAGGCAATCTGTTTACCAGGGTCAAGATAGAGCCTAGATGGAGAGAAGCCCTGCTTGTAGAGCTGGAACCTCCAATTTATAGAATCTGATAAAAGTGGACGGAGAGGCCCAGCCTGCCGCCGCACAGATATCTTCCAAAGAAATGCCACACGACCAAGCCCAAGATGAGGCCATGCCTCTAGTGGAGTGGGCTTTAACGCCTATAGGGCAAGTCAGGTTTTTAGACTCATATGCCAGCGAGATCGCGTCCACTATCCAGTGTGAGAGTCTTTGCTTCGTGACAGCACAACCCTTAGTGCGGCCGCCGAAGCAGACAAACAGCTGGTCCGACTGCCTGAAGGGGGAGGAGCGCTCCAGATACAGTCTCAAAGCTCTGACTGGGCAGAGTAGATTCGCATCCTGTTCACCCTGAGATGCGGGTAAAGGAAGCAGAGTAATAACCTGTGCTCTAAAAGGGGTAGAAAGCACTTTGGGTATAAAACCATGTCTCGGTTTAAGAACAACTTTGGAGTTGTTGGGCCCGAACTCGAGACAGGACGGACTCACTGAGAGTGCGTGTAAGTCACTCACACGTTTAACCGAGGCCAGAGCCAGCAGAAACGTGGTTTTGAGTGATAAAAGCTTTATGGTCGCGGTCTGGAGAGGCTCGAAGGGGGGACCCTTCATAGCGTCTAGAACCACCGCGAGGTCCCAAATAGGAACCGAGGGGGGGCGAGGGGGGTTCAATCTCCTGGCCCCTTTAAGAAAACGTACAATGAGCTCACTTTTCCCTGGTGAATGTCCCGCGACCTGAGCGTGGTTAGCTGCTATGGCGGCGACATAAACTTTGAGCGTGGAGGGGGAACGACCCGCGTCCAGTAGCTCTTGGAGAAAAGCGAGCACTTCTGTTGTTTCGCATGAGCATGCGTCGATATTTCGGACAGCACACCAGTAAGAAAACACTGACCACTTCAGAGTATAGAGCCGCCTCGTCGAGGGGGCTCTAGCTTCCGCTATAGTGTTCATAACTCTGTCAGAGAGGTTTCCCGATACCAGTTGATGGGCCATACGTGGAGGGCCCATAGTTCGGGACTGGGATGCCAGATCCCCCCCCTTCGCCTGCGTAAGGAGGTCTTTCCTCAGCGGAATGGGCCATGGGGCTGTGTCTGACAGCTGGATCAGATCGGAGAACCACGTTCGGTTCCTCCAGAGCGGGGCTATTAAAAGCACCGCGGATGCTGTCTCCCTGATTTTCTTGATGGTTTGTGGTAGCCTCGCGATCGGGGGGGAAAGCATATAGCGGGAGGCTGGGCCAGACATGGGCCAGGGCATCCCTGCGTTTGGAGAAAAATATTGGGCAGTGAGTGTTGTCTTCTGAGGCGAAGAGATCCACTTTCGCTCTGCCGAAGGTGTTCCAAATTAAGAGAACCGTTTGCGGGTGAAGAGACCATTCCCCCGGGGGAATGGTTCTCCTGGATAACATATCCGGACCCACATTCAGAATACCTGGCACGTGAGCCGCCCTCAGGGAGCTCAGGTTGTGCTCTGCCCATAAAAGGAGATGCTTCGCCATGCGGTGAAGGGAATATGATCTCAGGCCGCCCTGGCGATTTATGCACGCTACCACCGACATGTTGTCTGAACGAACCAAGACGTGGTGGTTCTTTATATGTGGAAGGAAAGCTCTCAGCGATAAGGTGACCGCTTTCATCTCTAGACAGTTTATGTGCAGCCGCTTTTCTGTTTCTGCCCACAGACCAGAGATCGGCTTGCCCTCGTGCAGGGCTCCCCACCCCCGAGTGGAGGCATCTGTCGAGACCACTTTCAACTTCGTAACCGTAACAACGCTGTGGCTCACTTTGACGGGAAAACGGCCCCATTTCCATGCATAAGGAGGGACACGGGCGCGTAGCCAACGCTGGAGGGGGCGCATGTGTAGCAGTCCCAGCCTGAGCACTGACGATGCCGAGGCCATAAGGCCGAGCATTCTCTGAAAGTGTTTCAGGGGAACGCGAGTTCCGGCTTTGAATGAAGTCGCCATGTTATGGACGGATAGCGCGCGCTGTGTCGTTAGCCGCGCGTTCATGAGTCTCGAGTCTAGAACAATGCCCAGAAAAGATATCTTTTGAGTGGGTGACATCGAGCTCCTGGCGATATTGATCCTGAGACCCAAACAGTCTAAATGGTTGAGGAGCCAGGATCTGTGTGTTAGTAGTTCTGCTCGAGACATCGAGGTAGTTGAGCACCCGCATCCCTTTCAGCCTGAGCGGGGCTAATGCCGCGTCCATACATTTCGTAAACGTGCGGGGCGCCAGGGATAAGCCGAATGGCAGGACCGTGTACTGATAAGCCTGCCCCTCGAAGGCGAATCTCAAGAATGGCCTGTGGTGGGGGGCTACCTGCATGTGAAAGTACGCATCTTTCAGATCTATTGTGAAAAACCAGTCCCCAGGGCGAATGTGCGCGAGGATCTGTTTCACCGTTAGCATTTTGAAAGAGCGAGTCATTAGAGCTTTGTTCAAATGCCTTAGATCTAGGATGGGCCTGAGCTCTCCGTCCTTCTTCGGAACGAGAAAGTATCGGCTGTAGAAGCCCGACTCGCTTTTGGAAGGGGGAACGGGCTCCACCGCTCCCTTCTCTACCAGTTTCAAAATCTCGGTGCGAAGCACGTGACTGACGCTGCTTCTCACCGAGGTCTCGACCACGGCGCGAAAGTGCGGGGGCCTGCGAACGAACTGTAGCGAGTAGCCCCTTTTTACTATGTTCACAACCCAATTTGATACCCCGGGCATGGCTTGCCAGGCCTGAGCCCGACACGATAGCGGCTGGAGCCGGCGTGGATAAGGGTCGCCTACTAGAGGGAACTCGGTAGCGCTGCCATTTTGTGCTTGAGACATAGAGGGGGTAGTGCTTATGTGTGGCGGCGTGCACTGTGGAGTGGGCGCCGGGACATTTATAGCATGGGTGGGAGGGGTGAATGAGTGTAGGAGTGCAGACTGATGTGTGGGCACATTTACTACAGAGAAAAAGCTCTTTTTGAGATTTATTTGGGTCGCCGTGATAACGGCGTTTGTGTGCAGGCGAGTGCGTTTGACAACGGGCTCGTTGGCTGCTAAACTGAGGTCGGCAGTCACCTGGGTGCAGGGAACTGGGAGACCGGGAGGGAGAGATGGGGGTCCGGCCGAGGCGAGACCTGACCATCTCCTTTTTATCCCTGCGGCTAGGACGGCTTCGGAGGCTCGGGGTTCAACACAAGCCTGGGTCAAGGTCCCCGGCGTTCAGGCCGGCTGCTGCGGTTCGCGGAGCGGGAATGTTGGCGCGGTCCAGAAGAGGAGCGAGGCCGGGAAGGTGGCTCTGCCGGCTTAGCGGGTTGAGAAGGCGGGGGTCTACCTCGAGAGCGTCCCTGGCCTGAAGACGAGCTGGAGCGCTTAGGCAGGAAATGCCTCATAGCCTGCGAAGCCTTTTGCGCTTCGGTGAAACGCTCCGCGAAACCCACGACTGACGGGCCGAAGAGACCGGTAGTGGAGATGGGGGCGTCCAAGAAGGAGGCTTTGTCCGCGTCCTTCATCTCGGTCAAATTCAGCCAAAGGTGCCTCTCTAAGACCGTCAGGTTAGCCATATTTTTCCCGATGGCTTGTGCAGTGGCTTTAGTGGCGCAAAGGGCCAAGTCCGTCGCGCTGCGAAGGTCCTTCAAAACCTCGGAGTCGGGGACAGACTCATCCAAGGAGTGGAGAAGTCTGGCCTGGAACACCTGAAGGACAGCCATGGTGTGAAGGGCCGCGGAAGCCTGGCCAGCGGAGGCATATGCCCGGCCAGCGAGAGCAGAAGTGGTGCGGCAGGGCTTGGACGGGTGCTGAGCCCTGGACTGCCATCCTCTGGAGGAGGAGGGCGGGCAGAGGTGCGCGGCGACAGCCTCCTCGAGGGGGGGAAGAGACTCATAGCCTTTTTCCTTAGCGCCGTCGACGATGGAGAGCGCTGGGGAAAAGGCGGATCTAGCGCGAGCAGAGTAGGGCGACTTCCACGACTTCGTAAGCTCGTCGTGTACCTCAGGGAAGAAAGGCGCGGGCTTCTGAGGAGAAGAGAGGCGGCGGCTTTCCAGGAACCACTCGTCCAATCTGCTGCGCGTCGGCTCATCGGGCTGGGACCACTCGAGCCCGAGGTCTTCCACGGCCCTGGAGAGCACGCGGATGAGTTCCGCGTCGACATTTGATTTGCCGCTCGTGGCGGTCTGCGTCGAAGCGGGGGGCTCCGAGACAGAAGCTCACCACTCGCTACCAGAAGCGGCTGTGGAGAGGCTGTCCTCATCATCCTCTGGCGACGGGCCACCGAAGGAAACCGAACAGGCCGCTACATGAGAGGGACGCTGTTCCTCCTGGGTGAAGGTGACCGGCGATGGCGAGGCACGCGGGGAGTCATCCGGCGTGCAGTCGCCAGACCGTTCCGGCAGTCTCTGGTCGCGGCGTTTCTTGCGGCACGGCCCAGCGGCAGGAGGAGGGACCTGGTCGAAGTTGGCGAGGCGAGCCCGAAGGGTCTGCAGCGCCATCTCATCGCACTCGGGGCAGCCGCCCTGAGAGAGTGCGAGCTGCGCGTGGTCCCATCCAAGCATGCCACACAGATGACGTGACGGTCGCCGCCAAGGAGAGGAGCTCTGCAAGAGCCACAGGAAATGCGAGGCATTTGAAACAACGCCCCGCGCTCTTTTAGGAGAAGAGAGTAAAAAGGATACGATCGCCGGATGGCGTAGCTGGAACGGCAGAGAAGGCGGAGAGGGAGTCCGTCGTCCTCAGCTGCAGGTTCCGCTGGTGCCTTTTCGACGGCGGTTGCTTCTTCCGGAGGTCAGCGAAGGTATCGCTGAAGGAGATAAAATCTGACACCTATGGTGAAATTAGGGCTTTATATAGCCTCCTGTATGCAAATATAAGCACCTTTTTTCGGCGGGCTTCTGGAACGCCCCCATTGGCTCGTTCCTCTCAGCCGCCTCACCATAGGTTCCTGCAGTTGCCGTAGCCCGGCCAATCAGAGCGCTCCTCGCGCTGAGCTATGGCCGTTCAGCGGCACTGCACTTTACATGGATACCTTTATTATAAAGTTTTGCTTCATATTCTCGAGAAAAGGAGTTTTTCCATACGTAATACGAGGAACCTCTCTTGAAAGGGAACACTCAGTTTCAGTCAATCTCATGTCAATCTTGAGTACCTATAGAGTAGTATTGCATCCTTCATATCTCCGAAAAGTCTTTAGTTTTATTATATTTATAAAAGAAATATAGGCTGTACCGAGACTTTCCGGAAAAAAAACGAGCGGATGGAGGCGTATCGTGTGGGCGGAGCTAAAGAATGATGACCTCACAGCTACAGCACTAGAGCGTCTGAAAGCTGACATCGTCATGTGTGGAAAAGAACATGTTACCCTAATAAACCACGGCTATCAATCAGATTCAACTAATACAGATATGATCCAGAATCAGATTCGGAGGCTAAAATAAATTGAACAGGAGAAGCAACAACAGCAGGACGTCCGTCTCTGTGGTATGTAAGTTACTGTATTTAGTGGCCTGTCAACATTTGCATTTGCTTACTCGTGGTATATGATCACATGATTTCGTTTATGGACTATTGTATGCGACTAAACCTTAGCAGTAGAAAGGAAAACAGTTTTGCACGTCAGATAGTGTATAAAAAAACAACGGAGTAGCCCATTTGAATGACGCTTTGTGAGAACGTTAGGTTTAAGTTTTGGGTGGTTTAACAATAAACAAACTGACACCTTTATTGGTCAGCTAAACAAATGTATTTAAACACACACCATAGATTACATTGATAAATTAACTAACGATATACACGATCGTCTTGTTTACTGATGTTTACTTACGTGACGATAGCCAACAACACAGACATTTGAAGCAGTTTTACTCACCGCCTGCTTCCAAAGCACGACCGTGAACCTTTATCGCTGGGACCGCTCCGTCAAAAACACACTTCTTAGGTGACATTGTCGATTTCATGAAGTCCTGTGACAGCAGTGACCGTGGAGATCCACTTTTGCTACACGACTGAAGCGTGATGTTGTGACGCTTCTCGTCATTTCTGCTTTCAAATCGGTTCAAATGCAGTGCTGCCTTCCCGGAATGCTATGCGGGCGCATTAAAGTTGCTTGACGTCACCTATAGGAATAAAGTGGAGCGCGGCGCGACAGAAGTGTTCACGGACGAGTGGATCTGCACCTTGAGAGCAGTGTTAATGGGGCGTGCATTTGCTCTCGAAAAAAAACTCTCTGAAACTTGTGAGAAACCGGAAGGAGTATTTTTAACACAGAAATACTCCATCAAACGTCCAACATTAGTTTTTGAAACTTTGTCTATGTTTAGGGTGGGAATCCAAGTCTTTAACAGTGTAAAAAGCTCAGTATGCATGAAACAGCATTTCACAATACATATAACATGTATCTAAATTTCAAATCAAATACTGACACCAAAGAATTGATAAATAAACAAATGGAAACAGCCTGAGCATGGAGGTCAATCCATGCTACAAAAGCTGAGATCAGTGTCAAGAGTGTGTAAAAAACATGTTTTTTCAGTCATTTATTGCAGTTAGACCTTTAGAGACACAGAGTCAAGTAAACCCTTCAGCTACATGACATAAAATAACTATCAGTTACGTTTCACAGGCTGACGACAATTAAAATGAAAATAAAATCTGATATCTAAAGCGGTTATGCAAAGTTTATTCAAAACAGCCATCAAAATAAAGAAATGTCATCCAATCTAAATCTACACATCTAAACATTCTCAACAAGAACATGCATGTAAAAATTCTAGTGCTGATAAAAGTCATCTGTGTTGGCACGGATGGTTGCATGCAGACCGCTAAAGACAAAGAATGAAGTTCAACAAGGTTTTAATAATAATATTCCACAGACAGGAAAACACAATGTGTTCCGCAACACACACTAAACGTAACGGAGACCGGACAACTGTGGTGAGGATGGCGAGTGCTGTATCTTCGCCTATGACTCCTCAGAAAGCCTTATCATCACTCCTCCATGTCCTACAAGATGGCTGAGTTCGAGTGGTTTCCCAGTCATAGGATGGAGGATGGAGCGAGGAAACGAGGAGGGATATTGAGAAGTACCCACGAAGTGCTGATTGCACATCATTAAGCTGATAACTCACAAATATCAGCTTACTGAAATAACCAGTTTTCCCGTTTATATGCAAATCAGTAAACTGACAACGCAAGTAAACGTTTACTTTATTAATAAACCGGGTTATTACTCAGCGGGAGATTCTCATGCGGTTTCAGATGCAGCGTTTTGACTGAACCTCTTCTACTTCTGCTGCATGAGATGAGAACACATCTTTACAATTTTCTGGGTCTTAAAAGAGTCTGTGTTTGTGATATATGTCCTTATTTCATGCAAAACGCTCGCTCTGTCTGGATGCGTTTAAGTCTGATCTAAGTTCGCATTTTTGTCACCTATGCCGCTCAAAATCCCGGTTTATGCTTACGCCGTTTATGACCTTACTCCGATAAAAGAAAACGGGTTACCACATTTACATGACCATGTTCACTGATGGCTTATTAGACATAATTGGCTTAAGAACATGCATGTAAACACACTCATTCTGGAGACAGGAGCTAGAGGTCTGGGAAATGTATGCTCTGCCCCAAATCATATACTATCCGTCATAGTATTCGAAAAATAGAATTAGGCGCTGTTTACACGTACATGGTTATTTTTAAAAAACGAAGAAATATTACCTTCGTTTGCGCCCTTCGTTTACACTCAAATGGAGAATTTGCCTCTGAAAACGAGTCTTTCAAAAAACTCCGGCCAGAGTGGAGATTTTGAAAATCTTCATTTGAACGTTTGTATGTAAACGGAGACAAACGGGTGTTTAGGCAGCCAACGCCACAGTATGCGCCAGAGTTCGCACTTACGTCAAAAGTGCGACCTATGTTTACATGTGATTGTAGAAGCTTTCAGAGTAGCAGTCGCATTTATGTTGGTGCAAACTTTTCTCGTGTTTTTGCATTTGCAAAGACAACTGCTCCATTATGTTGAGGAGCAGAGAAGAATGAGTGCTCGGAGGTCAGCAATTTTGCAACAACTTCTCCCTCAAACACAAAGAACTAGCCCGCGTCACCGCCAGCGCCGCCGGGATTCTGATTGGCTTACGTTTGCTTGAGCTTCTCATTACACCGCCACTTACAGGTTTGGCATGCTCTTGACCATATATACACAGCTACGTGTGCATGTTATATATGAAACCGGAGAGGTTGAAAATGTCCGTTTATGAAAATAACGTGTAAACGTAGCCTTAATATGTCCCAAATCATAAAATAAAAAAGAGTATTCCAAAGATACCTGGATCTACTATTTCCGGACAGAATTTGATTCATTTGACCATTAACTTTTAAATGCATCCTTATATTTCAACTGAAAACAAATGAGGAGTGTCCCTGCATTAAAGACCCACGAATGGCAGATCAACGTGCTAGCCATGTCTGTAGTCCGTTAAAGATGACGAAGTTGTATGTCAAAGCTTGCATAGGCCTACTCGTCTGCTACACACTTAAAAGTATGCACTTTTTCTACACAAAACGAAATACATACTTTTAGGTCGTGGTATAAGTAGGCGAATTGGGATGCAGCATTTGTGTTGAAAGTGACAAATTTCTATAGAGGGTATGCATTGACATCACTTTCCTTACAATTTAATAATAATAATGCAGCCATGAATAGTCTTTTTCTGACATGTATGAGCCTGGTTTATTAGTGTCAGAATTTCGAGAGTAAATCCCACATTTATATGCAGATGGGCCTGTTTATTGAACCATAGCATATATGTAGCAGCTTGTCTAAAATGGAAAATAAAAGTTCTTTAAACTCTGATTATAGGCCTATTAATTAATATAATGATTATTAATTATACATAGGCCTATATATATATATATATATTCTATATCAGTGGTTTTCAAATCTGTCCTGGAGGCACCCCTATCCTGCATATTTTGCAAGTTTCCCCAATCAGACACACCCAATTTAGTTCTCACGTCTCTACTAATGAGCTGATGAGTTGAATCAGGTGTGATAAATGAGGGAGGCACACAATATATGCAGGGCTGGGTTGGGGTGCCTTCAGGACAGCTTTGAAAACCACTGCTCTATACAGCACGCAAGAGCGCTCCCTTTATATTCACTAAAAGCTGTCACTCGTTCAATGAATGCGACCTCACATAGTTCCGTTGTATTACTCGGTTAAGCGACGACACAATGAATCTTTTATTTATATAATATCCATACTTAGAGAGGATTAGCGCACCTGCAGAACTCATCACTGGACAAAAACTCGAGCGGTGAATGGATTCTAACTTCAACACCTGTGATTGACTATTGCTTTAGAAATCAACAAACATGCCTGTGATTGGCTGCATTACTCTGAAGCGAAAACACTTTGGAAATTGAATCATTGAAAGTTAACTTCTCCCAACAATTTTTTTAAAACAAAACTTTAAATATATTAACACAACTGACTTCCTTACCAAAAATATGAAAAGGAAACTGTCACAATGTGTTACTAGTTTCAAGTATATATTTAGTATTGAAATGTAGAGAACTCAACTAAGTATTATCTCCTACTCCTTACAAAATTTCTCATGTGTAGGCTACTCCTATTCCTTGTTTTCAGTTTGTTGACTTAACTGTGTGTATTAAAGGGTACATAACACACACACACACACAGTTTCTGCCAATCTCATCTCATGTTAAGCTTGAGTAGGTGTTGCATCTTTCATATAGGTTTATTATATTTATAAAAGACATAAGCAGATAAGCTTCTTTCCGAAAACAGCCGAGCAGTGGGCGGAGCTGAAGAGTCGCGCGCACACAAACAAAATACGTCATCGTTTTATCCCTGGATAACTTTCTATTCTTTAATCGTTTGTGTTGTTCAAATTTCATGCAGTTTCACTCACCGCATGTGGTTTCAAGAAGAGTATAGATCACTCAAGACCGGGAACAAACAAACAAACTATTATAAATAATACATTTCTAAAAATGTTTGGTTCCATAAATGGAACCGTCAGTAATGGTTCTGACATGAGGGAGAAATCAAAACTAATAAAGACTGAGAATTAAACAAACAAAAAAAGCAACGTTTTAGTAATTAGTGAATAAAACCTTTGAATCGTCACGAGTCAGAAGACGACCACAAACACTTCACAGATCAAGATGGCGTCATTATATCCTCTTTGAGGAAAGTGGAATCAGCAGACAATACACGCTGGAGAATGATAATTGCAGATAAAGAAATAACCATTTTAATAAATTATTAAATTGTTGAAGCAAATACAAAAGGAATATGGATGAGATCAAGTGTAACGTCATTCTAAGTTCAGCATCTTCATGTGGTTTCTACGTCACAAGCGATTGAGCGAGATTGCAAGATAACAAACATGTTGAAGATAGACATGAGCCTTGCTCGGAAGAAGGTCAAGTGTGAGAATATTTTTGTTGTTGCGGTTACACAAGGCCCTTCGCTCTGTTTCAGTTGTCTAGAAAAACTTTCACACCCTCACAACACAAGAAAATATTGAATCCAATGGTGATAATCTGATATGAAGCAGACAATATGAATGCAGTAATCAATAGGCAATTAAACATGATAATGGGAATACACAAATTAAGCACACAAATCATATAAACAGAAGGTATTACATTTATAACAAAATAACAATAATTGTTTTGTATTGTAAGACTGAAAAAACTAGTATATGCCGAAATGTCTGAATGAAGAACAAAGACTCTCTGAGAAAATAAGGAAATTAACATCTGAACTGTCCCTCACACAGCACTGGAGACGCAAGTCTCACCTCACTATCAGCTAATCTACATCTTTCCCTATTGACTCCCTCTCCCCCAATTCATTCCCTCTCTCATGCTGAGATCACTGAAAATGCATCCAGAATCTCTATATTACAATGTCAATCCACACGATCGAGTATCATATGTGTTTGATATCGTTTGAAATGTCTCAGTGCGACTGGTACAAATATCTCAACTCCACAGAAGTAAACTAGAACATCATGAATGTTTTAAGGGTTTAAAGATATCTTTCCTTGGTGTATGGTGGGTGTGGCTTTCAGCCATTTGGCCTCTCTTCTAATCAAGTCTATAGAACTTGATCAATGCAAATTCCTATTGTGATGGGCATGTATCTGGTTCTGGGTATTTAAGGAAATGTTGCAAAGAGCTCAGGGCTCGATACTGTACTCAGGTCAGCCCGTAATGCTGGACGTTTTAACCCATGCAGCATTATGTAACCTTGATAAGTCAGGTATACATCTCATTCTTTACTTTAGAGTGTTTGATGTGAAGTATACCTTTGAATTGATTATGTAATTGGCATTATACATTTACCTGATTGTTAATAAATTGTTAAACTTTGATTGATTCTGACTTGCTCTGGAATTATTCAGGTTGGATATAATTTCAACAAAGGGTTAAACGGAATAATTAAATGTGTACTTAAACTATTAAATATGAATGACCAAAAAACCAATTGGCATTCTAACCCAAATTCTAAATTATCATTAAATGGAGTCAGATTAACGAGGAATTGGAATAAAATCCCTTTTGCCCCGCTGAAAAGACCGAACGCGCAGCGAACTTCACCCGCCGATCGTTGGCCTCCATTGGGACGATTTGGGCGGCCTCACAGTATTTTCTCATTCATCTACATTTTCATTTGAAAATTCACATTTTCAGTACACATTTGAGTTCAGATGCTAATGCCTCTAAAACCACTTTGGTCAAAACTGAGAGAACGAAGTGAATGCTCTCTGCATATAGTATACAATCATAAAACACTTTTACTTCTTATACTTTAAAATCCCAGTCTTATCTAAATCAGAAGTAGCAGTACTTAGGTAGAAACTTATGCACGCAAGCCTGACAAAAAAAAAAATGCTTATTTTGAAGAAAAACATCAGACGGATTTAGAGGCTTTTGCATCTGAACTCTTCATTTAGTAAATATCATAAAAATCATATTTTAATCACCATAAACAGTAACACTTAATCTCTTGAATGAAGTTCCTCAAATGTGGCTGAGGATCTGGAGTTTATAAAGTTCAGTCTGGTCAGAGATCCCGTTTGACTGTCCATCTGGAGTCTGTCTCTGAATATCACATTATTGTTATGAATATTAATGATCTGAGCGATGATCAGTGAGCGCTGTCAGATCTGAAGACGGTAGATGACCTCTGTGTATTCTGACATGCTTTTCTGATCTACAAACACAAACATACTTTTGGTTAAAAACAGAGTTTTTAAATGTTTTTACCATCATGTGCTGTTTTTTGACATTTCACACTGATATAATATATATTTTAGATTATATAACGAGCATATTTTTCATTTAATTTAAAAAAAAAATTAAAGTATTCAAAAATACTTGCCCTCTGGTTTTTCTTGGTTGAATTTCCTGCAGCAACAGCAACACACACATGCAGAAATGAGCAGCAGCATCAACATACACACTACTGTTATAATAATGGATATGGAATATGAATGCCCACTATCTGTAATAAACCAAGAGAAATGGTCAGTGGAACTTCATCCAGACAGAATGAACCAGGGCTGGACTGGGACACAATTTCAGGCCGGGAAATCCTACACCCATCCAGGCCAATGTGCACCCAAAATAAAATGTAGAAAAACCCTATTTTTTTTTACCTAAATAATTAAAGGCTTTATTTCAAACGGTATCCTCACTTTTCCTTTTCTTAATTTTCTTAAGTATCTCTGTCTCCATCTATTTAAGTATACATCAAAGTATTATATTTAAGACAAAAAGGTGGTTTTATGTTTTTAAGTTAAAAATTGTTTTATTAAATATCCCAAATTTAGCAACACTATTGCCTACAATATGTAAAAAAGAAAAAGTTTCTTATTTAGCTTTTTCTCTGCCTGACTGAATCTGATGAGTGATCACTGCACCACAGCGAGTGCTAGGATGATTATCTCCACCTTCTTTTGAATAAAAAAAGGGGGGAAAGTTTTAAGACTCAGACTAATTCCCTGATCAGTGCCCTTCCTACCAAACTAGTTAGCTGATTGAGACGCACCCATCATTTTATAAATAAATGTCAAAATGTATTTAGTAATAAACTATATTTTGACAGTATCTACAGGGGCATAGCACAAGATCCAGACCAATGCACCATCTCCTGGCCCTCTGAACTGCAGTCCTGATGAGCCCCCATGTTCCCAAAATAAAAAAGCTGTAGATATTATTTACAAAGTGAAATATCTAAAGTGAAAATAGATTAGATTTACACCATATAAAAATAGCAGTTCTTTGCAATATGTGTAAATTGTAATAACATGACATTTATACTTTTTGACAGAAACATAATATTTGCACCTCAGTATTGTTATACATTAACAGGATTCACTAATAACACATGTAAATGATTATATTTATTCAAATTATTAAATGAATTATGGGACACCTATCCCTAATTATTTTCACTGACAAATTTCACTGACTGCATTTTATTCTTTAAGTATTTGTGTTTAGGTTGTACACTTTATTTATGTGTGTGTACTTTTTAGATAATTTTTCTCTAATTTTACATTAAAATAAATTGCATTTTAAAATTGTGGACTGGCCCTTTAAGAATTGTGACAGTAAATCATGCGAAAGAAAGTGGAGTCGCACCTTTTCTTTACTACATCCGTAATATTTAGGATTTAAGATAATATTTATTTATTATATTTACTTAATTTATTAATAAATCAAGATTAAGGGAAGATTTTTCATGAAGAAGACAGATTATGTGGGTTCTTTTTATTGGAGTTGACTGGAAACTTATGCAGTATGCGAACACGTTGCTTTTGGAACATTTTCTTATTTTTTTTTCAAAGTAAATGCCTTTCCGATGTGATGGGAAAAGCATTGTCCTTTTGTTGTCTGAACTATTGCTCCTCCCTGTTCACAGTAGCCTACCTATCAATATTACATAAATGTGAATATGTGTCTGCTAAATTACTAATGTAACTTTACACTAAATAATATTAATCTCCTTTAGCGATAGTAGGTAGGGGTGGTATACCGCTAACGTTCGCTAGCAGTTCAATACTAATTTAACACAGAAAAAAAAGTACAGTATTTACAGATAAAATTGACCTTCACGTGAAGCCCTGTAAGTTTGCAACGTTTTGCTGCTTCTTCTTTGAGTTCTTTCTTTTTCTTTTTCTTTTTATTTGCCCTTTCCCTCTCTGCTTGACCCGCTTTCTCCTGATCCTGCCCGCGCGTTTGGCTGAGGCAACAAGTCGGTCAAGACCAGACTAACAGATTCGTGATTTATTTGTTTTTATTATTAATTATAATAATTTTATTGACTGCCAAATTCGAAAATTATCACTTTAGTAAAGGCAATAATATAAAATAAGAATTATAAAAATAAATAAAAAAAACGCTCGACATGGCAGCAGGCCAAATTAGTTGCTCCCAATGGCCAGTCCGGGCCTGGTATGAACTGCACATTTAGAAAGAAAATATGTTGAAAATGTTGTTGCCGATGTACCTGCACATGTGTGACAGAGTTGACTGATGTTGTCCAGATGTGTGGTGTGGTTTCTGATGGGATTGTTGAGCACACAGCTGTAGGTGTTTTTATTCTGATATTCCACCTCCAGAGGTAGAGAGAGACTGATGCTGAGATCAGACACACTGATGCTGGACAATAAACTGTTTCCTTTGAACCAGGAGAGAGTCACATGACTCACATTCACAGCTGAACACACCAGTGAACATCTGGACTCTGATGATGATGATGATGATGATGATGATGATGATGGACAGTTTGAAGAGTTACCAGTGATGACAGGAACGGGCAGACGAGCTGGAAAACAAAAATAACATTAGTTAACCATAAAAGTAAAATTGATCTACTCTGTTTAATTTTTAATGTCCTCAATCAGGTTTAATGTGATCCGCTGACAAGCCTGTCTGGCTCCGATTATATTAAAAATAAGAAACACTTAAATTTACTCACCATATACAGTAACGTTGAATCTCTTGTATGAAGTTTCTCTGCTGATGATCTGTACTTTATAAAGTCCAGTGTATTCAGAGTTGATGTTTCTGATGGTCAGAGATCCAGTTTGACTGTCCATCTGAAGTCTTTTCTCAAATGCTGTAGTACTGTCATATGTGTAGATGTTCTGACTGTGGATGTCAGCAATACGAGTCTCTTGAGGTCCAAACATCCACAGTATCAGATCATCTGTCTGTACTTTAACATGATCAGAGTTTAGAGTGACAGAATCTCCCTCAGTCACTGACACTGACTTCACTTCATCAGCATCAGCAAACACACCTGGAGATCATATAAAAGTTTTCCAAATACAAAATTATGAAATTTATACAGAGATGATATATTAAACAAACGATGTCACTCTAATTTCTCTTTACTCACTGCACAGGCCGAAGACGAAAAGAACACGCAGATGAGCGGAAGTCATTCTGATAAACACTTTACTCAAACTTCAACAGAAAACAATAGGTTACTATCGTAACCCCGGTTCTCTGAAACATCGAGTGGAGAGATCCACCTATGGGAAGGGCATCCGTACCTGACCTCTGCAGAAGCATCCAATTGCACCAAGTCTGACAAGACAGGCAGGAGCACGCAGCCAATGCCCAGTAAGGCCCCACCCCTTACCAGCGGGCATATATGGGCTGCATACGCTACTGTAGATCAGTAAGTATATTCGCTTCTCGTGCGGTAAGCGGGGCAACGCTGGTGGATCTCTCCACTCGATGTTTCAGAGAACCGGGGTTACGATAGTAACCTATTGTTCTCTTTCATCATCTCGTTTCGAGATCCACCTATGGGAGAGACATGGACAGCTCCCCGATTGCCCAATACACTCACAGTGAGGTCCTGTTAGCCAGAAAAAGACGGTCACCCCGAGGGGCGGTGCACGACGCGTCTCATAATCATGAACTCGCCACACCGACGCAACCGCGTAACTGCGGTGTGAAGCAGGACATGAAACATAGGCTATGTGTGTCACACATAAGGAAGGCAGGGTTAGGAAGACCCCACCCCCAAGACCGAATGTGCTACTGAGGTTCTGGTGACATCCAGCCTGTAGTAACGCACAAACGTATGGGGAGAAGCCCAACTGGCCGCAGAACAGATATCCTGCAGTGATACTCCCCTGAACAGAGCCCAAGAGGCGGCCAAGCCCCTCGTGGAATGAGCTCTGATGTTCCCTGGGGGTTGCACTCCCTTTGATTCATATGCCAAGATTATAGCGTCCACAAGCCAATGTGAGAGGCGTTGTTTAGACAGGGGATCCCCTTTGCGAGGAGGAGCCCATGAAACGAAGAGTTGGTCACTCTTCTGGAACGCGCTGGTCCTAGACACATACATTTGTAACGCACGGACTGGACACAGGGCATTTAGCCTCTGATCCTCCGCGGAGGAAAAGGGCGGAGGGTGAAAAGCGGATAGCTCCAACACCTCCGATGTGAACGCAGGGAAACATTTCGGCATGAATGCTGGATTAGGCTTGAGGAAAACCTTATCTCCACCCAGAGAGAAATTGATGCACGAGGGGTGGACCGAGAGTGCATGTAACTCACTGACACGTTTGGCTGACGCCAAGGCCAAGAGCAAGGCTGTTTTGAAGGACAGCAACTTAAGGGGAATATTCCCCAGAGGCTCAAAAGGGAATTGAGACAGAGCTTCCAGCACCATGGAGAGGTCCCATTCAGGGATCGTTCTCCTAATGACTGGCAAGGAGCGACGGGCGCCCTTCATAAATCTGCGGATTAGAGAATGCTGCCCAACCGTTGAGCCCTCAAAACCCACATGACAAGCAGAGATAGCTGCCAGATAGACCTTAATAGTGGAAAAAGACCTGCCCTTATCCATAAGGTCTTGGAGGAAACACAAGATATCAGCGACTGAGCACTGATATGACGTGAGACCCCGCCCATCACACCACTCATCGAACACCTGCCACTTACAGCCATACAAGGACCGTGTAGAAACGGCCCTGGCATTCTGTATAGTAGCCACCACGCGCGGGGGAAGCCCTAACGCGCTTAGGTTCGTCCTCTCACGGGCCAAGCCCAGAGAGCTACCCTGTCCGGGTGTGGGTGATAAATCTCCCCGTTCGCTTAAGACAATAGGTCTGTGCGGAGGGGGAGGCACCACGGCTGGGCATACAACAGAGGGATTATCTCTGCCAGCCACGGCGCTTTGGGCCACCTGGGTGCTATCAGGATGAGAGAAAACCCCCCCTCTCTCGCCCTGGCCAGTGTGAGAATTATCAGGCACAGGGGAGGAAAGGCATACAGCAGCACTCTGGGCCACAGGTGGGCCAGTGTGTCCACCTCGAGGGGCGCGTCCAAGTCCTTTAGCGAGAAGAACATAGGACAATGGCTGTTTTCGCGCGAGGCGAACAGATCTACGGGCGCCCGTAGTCTCATCCATATCATGTCTACTATCTGAGGGTGGAGGTGCCAATCTCCGAAGAGCGGGTTCCCCCTCGATAGAAGAGCCGCGCCTCTGTTCAGAATTCCCGGAACATGAGTCGCGCGTAACGACAGGAAAACTCGCCCGCTCCATACCAAACGCTTGTAAGCTAGGGCATGAAGCTTCGGCGAGCGCGCGCCGCCTTGACGATTGATAGCCACTGTCGTGGTATCGTCGCAGCGTGGTATCGTTGCAGCGCAAAATGATTCAGAGCCTTCTAATTGGTTAGAAGCTCTAAATAATCTATGTGCTCTGAACGTAGTTTGCTCGGCCGCAAACCGTTCACAGTTCTGCCCTCCTGGGTGGCACCCCAGCCTGTTAGGGACGCGTCCGTCGTCACGACTTTCCGCAACATGACAGTCCCCAGAGGGGTACCCTGTGCGTAAAAGTCTGCGCTCTTCCAGTGGCGCAGAGCTGCAGCGCAGGTGCGCGTCACTGTTACAGAGCGGCAAAGATCGTGTAACGGGCTGAAATGTAGTGACAAAACCCATTTCATGAACGCCCTCATCCTCAGGGGTCCTAGTGGCAAAAACTGGATAGCTAAAGCCATAAGACCCTGTAGCCTGAGACATGTGCGATATCGCACCCTCGCCCCCTCTCTGAACTGTGACAGACAGTTCGTCAGAGAGACAACGCGCTCCTGAGAGAGACGCGCTCGCATGGAGACTGAGTTCAGCTCCATGCCCTGGAAGATCACCCTCTGACTGGGTGTAAAGCTGCTCTTGTTCACATTCACCCTGAAGTCCAGAGATCGGGTGTGCGCGAGCACACGGGAGGTGTCCTGCAACACCTTTTCCCACGAATCGGCTATGATGAGCCAATCGCATATGTATGTCAGGATCCGTAGACCAGACATTCTTAGGGGAGTGAAGCCCGCTTCCACACGCAAACAGAAAGTTCGGGGGCTTAATTTTTGCCCGAACGGAAGCACCGTGAGTTCGTAACAAATGCCTTGATAGGCGAAACGAAGAAACTTCCGGTGTGGTGGATAAATGCTTATGTGGAGAAAAGCATCTCTCAGATCGACCGATGTGAACCAGTCGTTCCGTTTCATGACACGGGCGAGCGAACCAAGGGTTAACATTATGAATCTGTATTTCCTCAAATGTTTGTTCAGCACCCTGGGGTCCAGAATAGGACGGAGGGAACCGTCCTTCTTTGTGACCAGGAAATAACGGGAAAAGAAACCCTGGTTTATCAGATTGTGGGGAACCACCTGAATCGCACCTTTGTTTAGAAGAGAGGAGATTTCCTCCTTCAGGACGTGGGCCGTGCTTTCCTCTGTGTGAGAAAAGAGAACGCTGCTGAAACGTGGATGTTTCATAGCAATCTGCAGACGATAGCCCTGTAATATCATGCGTAATACAGTAAGCCAGGCTGACACACAGCTCGTGTGAATGCTCGTCCAGGCCGTGCTGGCTTCGAGCATGCCTAGCTGGCTTATTTGTGATGCAATGGCGCCCTCTAGTGGAGAAACTAGGGACGACACGTGCAGGTTCACCATTACGAGAGAAAGGGTATTTCCCTACATTGAGAGGGTATCTCGCTGTGACGAATTCATTTGATTCGTTAGATTTATTGTGTTTTTTGTGTTTCTGTGTGTGTTGTGTTTTCTGGGAAACACTGGGGCCGAAGCCTTTATTATTTGGGTGAGGGGAACACAGTATGTGCGGTGTGGTTACACTGCTTTTGAACTTTTCCTCACGACAATCCCCTTGAACAGGGGGGAACACACATCGTCCACTAAACATATGGGCTGGGCAGCCACGGGAGGGGGACACCCTACAGCAGGAACCTTCCGTCCTTTGGACAGGGGTTCTGGGGCAGGGAGAAAGCCCAGAAAACTTCTTTCGAGGCTTTTCCTTGACCTGATTAAAATTACGTCCCGGGACCGGGGGGTTAGGCAAACGCACAGGGGGCGCCTGGCGTGGGACCGTCTTCCTGGGAAGATACAATATGAAGGCCTCGTGCTCCTTCTTGTCGTCGCATCGTTGTTGCATCATAGCAACTGCGGGGCCAAAGAGAGCCCGGCGGGGCTCTACCGGGGCGCCTGCGATACGTTTCTTTTCACTATCCGGGAGACCAGACAGGTTGAGCCAGAGCGAGCGCTCTCCTACCACGGAAAGCGCCATAGAGCGCCCGCAGGTTTGGACGACCTGACGAGCATTACGGAGAACGAGGTCGTTAACCGTGATGATCTCCTTCCACAGTGCAGGAGACGGAGAAGATCCCTTATCTAACTGCTGGCCCAGATCGTCCAGGATCTCCGCTTGGTAAGCGGAAAGGAGGGAGGAGACATTCAGAGTCCTAACAGCCAAGGCCGAGGATTTATAAACGGCCTGGTGCACCGAGGCAGAAAAACGGTCCATCCTGTTAGGAAGGACCGGCTTCGGGGGGGCGGGCAGCCCTCCCTGGACTGGGTTGAGGTGTCTGGCAATGGAGGGCTCAATGGCAGGCGGTTCGCCCATGCCGCGAGCCGCCATATCTTTAACCTCCAGCCCCGCGAGACCGTGTTTAAGATCGAGCGGGTCGTTCCAGTAGTGCCTCATGTGCTTAGCGCACGCTGGAAGAACGGGAAAGAGTTCTTTCCTCGGGCCGGGGGGGGCTCCCAACACTTTACCGTCATAAATATCCCTCTCCTGGTCGGTGGCGCTCTGTGGAGCCGGCCATTTAATGTTGAGACGAGCGGCCGCTCGTTCACACACATCCAGGAGGATGGATTCAGGCAAGGCCGCGGGGGCGCTAGCCTGGGGAATAACAGAGGGCGGGATGGCCTCCTCGTCCTCCGAAATTCCAAGAAGGCCCGCGTCGTCGTAATCACCGGACCCGGCAAGATCGTCGGCGAGCGGGAGGTTACCCGTGAAGATGTCCTCTTCGGGGAACTCAGGATTGGGCTGGTCAGACAAAACAAGAGCCGTCGCGCCCCAGGAGGTCCCCGGTAGCGCGCTATCGTCACCGTGTTCCATATCCGAGTACGACAAGTCGAGCTCGCCACACTGAGTAGCGGCAACTTTAAGGCGGTGTCGCAGGAGTTTCTTAGGCAGTACCAGGCAGTAACTGCAGTTCTCCGGGTTCTCTATTGCCTCCTCTGCGTGCTTGAGGCCCAAGCAGACCACACAGAAAGGGTGAAAATCCTTAGCGGCGATAAGAGACCCACACGCGGCCGGGCAGGCCCGTAATCGGCTAGACACAGAAGGAGAAGACTGAGAGAGCGACATACCCGCGAAAAACTCAGAAAGGTCCGTGGCGGCAGCCGTGGAACAGGAAGACGGACGAGAGCGCGAGCGGCTCCGAATGCAGACACAGAATGTGGCAGAATAGAACTGTCACGCCCGGTGGAGGCTGATCTGGCGATATTTCCTCCTGCAGACAATAAGTGAGCAGCGCAAATCTAACCGAACTGTGTCAGTGCAGAGATCGCGAGAAGCGAATGTCAACTGATGTACAGTAGCGTATGCAGCCCATATATGCCCGCTGGTAAGGGGTGGGGCCTTACTGGGCATTGGCTGCGTGCTCCTGCCTGTCTTGTCAGACTTGGTGCAATTGGATGCTTCTGCAGAGGTCAGGTACGGATGCCCTTCCCATAGGTGGATCTCGATACGAGATGATGAAAGAGAACTGTTGTGAGAGCACATTTAATCTGTGAGCGGATCTTTCACACACTGATGTTCTCATGATGAGGTTTATATGTGTTCGCGAAAGCAAACCACACATTTTACACGCACACAGACACACTCTCGTGCTTTTAAAGGGATAGTTCACCCCAAAAATGAAAATCCTATCATCATTTACTCTCCCTCAAGTTGTTCCAAACTTGTATGAGTTTCTTTGTTCTGCTGAACACAAAAGAAGATATTTTGAAGAATGTTTGTAACAAAGCATATAAAGCATTGATTATCATGGTATTTCCCCCCTATACAATGGCGGTCAATGGTTGCTCTATCTGCTCAGTTACATCTACACAACACAATAAACCACACTAAGAGCAAGTCTGCAGTTCTTCTTGCCAAAATGAAGAAGAAACTCTTTTAATCTTATTCTAAAAATGTTTGGCTTCAAATTTCAGCTTCCTTAATTTTAGTTTTTCACCAGCTGTGTAATATTTCTATCACTAAGCTTCTTTTTCATTCTGATGTTTCTGAAAATAAAGAGCTAGATGATGTCTTAAACTTTATTTGTATGATGGGTAAAAATCATATTCAAAAAGCAAGATACCTTAATTTTAAAACTTAACTGCAAAGTATTTGCGTATTACCGGTATTAAAATCCCCTCCAATAAAAAAGCATTGAAAATATCCTGTAGGCTATTATAGAACAAATTTAAAATTTAAAGTAAATTGTAATTTTATTTTATTTTCTTCTTTTCTGTATCCCCACATGTTCATTGTCCTTTATTAGGCCTATTTATTTTTGTATAAAATAAAAAATAAAATAAAGAAGTTCACGTTGAAGACTGATGGACTGTTGTGACACTGACCTCTGCTGGTGGAAGTGGGAAAACCTTCTGGTGGCTTTAACAAAATTTTGCAGCTCTATTACACTTCCTGTTTTGTGTCTAATTCATAGTGCAATATTGTCTAATCCATGAGATTTTTTAAATAATATTTTCGTTTTTTTCAATTAATACTCACGTTACGTGCCTTAACTTGAATGTCAGGAAAAATGTATTTATATCTTTTTTGTAATATCTGATCCCACCACATAGTGTGGCGTTGATTACATAACTATGTTCAATTTGTCAATTATCTTCATCTGGAGTTTGGTTTTGATTTCCCATCAAATACATAATTCCTCTGTATATGAAAATCAAGTACAAAAGAACACAGAGCTGATCATGTGAATATTAAAGTGAGCTCTGTCAGAAGACTGATACAAAAAAATACAGTATTTACAGTAATTACTTAATTCCCTTCTTATGTTAATGCACTGCATTATTTACTGTAGTTTACTGTACATCATTAAAATAGAATGAAGGAATCAAGCAGTCACCAAGTTGTGTATCTTAATTCAGGAGTGTCAGGACTAATTTCCAGCCAAACTCATAAACACAGATTTCTCCTCAACAGTCAGCAGATGGAGCCATTAATACAGAGATTAAACACGTTCAATAGAACTCAGTGCACTGGCTCTCATTAGACGTATTTATTATGGCTTATGATTATGAGAGTGAAATCTTATTTGTTATTTTTCAGAGCTTCTTTGTTTCTCTTGATTTTTTTTTGTGGTTGTTTTTGTTGGTCCATTTGAGACTCAGTAACCATCCCGTTATATAATAGTCCATATCACTTCATATTTCTATGGTCAAAATGTTAAAACGATGTCATAAAATGTAAATGATACCTTTGCCTACCTTTAATCAGCACTAAACATATCTAATGTCACTTCAGATGCAGCTTCTGTGCCGCCTCTGTAGTGCAAACATGGATTTTGCTGATACAGATAGATTAATAACAGTCCTATAGTGTCTAGATTTTCTAATTGAATTAACTGATTAAATGTCACAAACTTTCGCAAAAGGTGACACATTTAATAGAGTTAGAAAACACATTTAAACACTGCAGTATGGGCTATCTGATTTCTTTCTAAATGTATTTGTATGGCGCATTTCACAATACATATCAAAGCAGTTTTACAAAAAATGATGTTTCTACATTACAATAAAGTGATCTGTGATCAAAGGTCATGTGGTTAGCTAACATCATTCATTTAGGCAAAAACAATGAGCTCATTGAAGCAATTATTATTATTACAAATTGTGATCCATAATGAATACAATATAGAGAAACATTGGTATTTGACATCAAGTCCTCAACATACAGTCGACATATGAGTTATCATCCACAATATCAAGTTAATATTCAAAAGAATTCAATCATATGGCTGAAAACGATCACGTTGAATCAGTTTACATGAATCATCTTATGATCAGCATCTGGAGTTTACTTTGGCATAAAGAGTCAAACATAATCAGTGCAGAGAGAACTTTAATAATGTTTGTTCAGTAAATAGACAATTGCCACTCATACAGCCTAAAAATATCAGAAGAAAACATCTTCAGTGCTTAAAACACTTGAGCTGAAACTCAAATAATCAGTCATTAAATCACCTGAGCTGGGTTTGTCAGATTAGAGACTCCTAAACTGAGATATTATTCAGATCTTAAAGGCGTTTATCATATTTTCTCAAGAGCGCCATCTGGTGTCAAAAATTAACCACATTATACATTCATAAATAATACTGACAGCAATAATATTTTACATTACGACATCTTCAGAAAAAATAAAACTTCATAAAAGTAAATACGTCATATTCAGAAATGATATTACATGTTGGTTATTAGTACCTGGATTGAAGAGCTCACTATGAACGCACGTATAGTAGAAAACTTGCCAATTAGAGTACATTACCATGTTCAGTGTGGAAATCCCTACACAGTTTACGTCACACATCTAAATGACAGTCTAAAGAATCTGAGAGAACCATCATGAACTGATTTTTATTTTTTTATGAATACTGGTAGGCAGTAATAAATTAAACAGGACCTGTTTTAATTATTGTGTCTTTAGTATAGAGCAAGAGTTTTGAGATTATTTCCTCAAAGGCCATCTTTTTAAACTTTTGAAATATGCTTTTTTTTGTCCCACAGACAGTAGTTATGATTGTACCAGCAGAAGCTAACTTAACCTAGCCTAGAAATCTAGACGCACCCTAGCGGCAGCAAATTTAATCTGCCCACGAGTGTCGTCTAGCAACTCTCAATACCCTTCTGAGCTGTATTCCTCACAATCTGGACGGCCCAATCACATCGTGTATAGAGTCGGTGGGCGGGGCCATAATGACGACGGCCGAGTTGCGTTTGCGTGCTCTAGTAAACACAGGGTGCGTCTCAATCAGCTCCCTAGTTCAGTTGTCAGGGCACTGATCAGGGATGACTTACGTTCTGATCAGTGCCCTGACTAGTGAACTAGGGAGCTTATTGAGATGCAGGGACAGAAACTGGCGAACGGCGGCGGTCTTTCGAATCAGCTTTGACCGCGACTCTGGAACACTTGGAGTTAAGCTTTTCTCTGAGAAAAGAACAAAGAACGGCACTGAAGTCATTCTTAAAAAGGGAAGATGTGTTCAGAGTTTTGCAGACCGGATACGGCGAATGTTTACTCTATCAACAAGCTCTGCTTCACCTTCGTTGCTCTGGTTGGTGGTAGCGCTATCCTATCGTGTGCAGAGGGAGTTTGAAAGACAACCGTTTATCCGCCCCTCGGATTGAGCCCTGTCTATGGTGAGTTTCCAGACCAAACATCTTGATGTGGGTCTGGCTTGTCAGGCTAAACTTAACCATGCTAACCAGTCAAACCAGCAAAGTCAGCAGAGGGAGCCATTACCAGACATACAGGACTGAACACATTTAGCCTCATTCATCGTGTAAGAGTCGCTGAAAATCCCTTTTATCGGTTGTGTATTCTTCAACAGACATGTGAAGATTTTATTATTTTAGAAATTGTTTAAATGAAATGCTAAAATTCAGTCATTTGTAGCTAACAGAGCCACGATCAGTGCATTTGAGCTTTAACGTTGAGGATTTGAGCTTGGCTATACTGACATAAACCTCAACATGATCTGTCCTGTCCTGTCATAAACCGAGCTGTATGATGATGATAATACAGAATAAATGATCAACTTCTCAAAATGACTTCTGAATACACCGTCTGATCCCGTCCATCAGCCTCCTGTAATGAAATGCACTTAAAGCTCAGAGAGATGATTTCATAACTCAATTCACAGAAGGAAACAAACATCAGCACATCAAGAACCATAAATACAGATTTTTAAAAAAGTGTGTGTGTGTGTGTGTCTGTCTGTCTGTCTGTCGTTCTGTGTCTCGGTGTGAGTTTTTAATTATGCCAATGCATAAAATCAAGTAGACAAACAAATAAACTGTACTAGCTCAGCAATCTTTCATATAAGAGATTCAGTGCAGAGAATAACAAGTGTGTCTTACCGTATCCGGAGCTCTGTGTTTAATAAACGTTATATCGGTGTAATCGACCTCTTCTTCATTAGTCTGAGCTGTTTAATAATCATTTATAAAAAATAAAAATAAAACATTATAAAAATGAAATGGTGGTTACAGGATTTGTTGGCATTTCTGAGAACTACTTTTGAAATAAAATGTTCATTTTCCTGTTGTAAGCAATACTTGCCCTTTAATTTTGCTTGTGTGTATTTCCTGCGGCGACAGACGATCATCACGACCACAGCCGTGACCAGCAGCAGCAAAAGCAGCGATACAACAAAAGGAAATAAAGTTTGGCTGGATTCTGCAATGATAAAAAACCAACAGTCAATGGGCTCTATTTTAACAACCGAAGCGAATGGTCTGAAGCTCACGGCGCAGGTGCACTTAGACGTGTCCGAATCCACTTTTGTTATAATGACAGAAAAAACGGCCAGGTGCATCCAAAAGAGTTATACCTATTCTTCTAATGAGTCATGGGTGTGTGTTTTGGGCGTAACATGAAATAATTAAATCAAGAGACTCATCTCCCATTCCCTTTAAAAGCCAGTCGGTAGGAATTTGTGAGCAGAAGACTGAATGCTTCTCCAGAGAGGAATCATTTTATTATTGATATTTAAAATTGTGTGTGTGTAAAATCCCTGTGTGTGTAATAAGCGACTGTACGCACATTGTGCACCTGCCTATAGGTGCAAATTACTAACGTGCCCTTTAAATAGCACAAATATACTGTGCTATTGACATTAGAGCAGGATTTTGTTGTTCCAGTCGATTTTGAGTTTTGAGTTGCCTCAAAATATCAATGCGCCAACAATGTGTCTGAACACACCGCCTTTGCAGACCATCACTCCCTTATTTTTCCTTACAGTATAACAATCTTTGAATATTTATTTGTAATATTACAAGAAAGTCAACATTAAAATTGAACCAGGTCAAAATTAATGTTCCGAGAACGTTTTCTCTCAACATTATGAGAACGTTCAAGTAAAAACAGCATCATAAAGACGTTCCCAGAATGCTTTAAAACATTTCAGTCAACATCATGAGAATTCACAGCAAACATTACTAATGTTATAAGAGCGTTTTATAGATGTTATCTTAACATGTGCATAACCTTTACTAAACATTAATGAAAGTTGTGAGAACCTTTCCTGGTAGCTGAGATGTTATACTATATTATGTGCTTTAAGAAGTTACTTTATAAAACAAAAGAACAATTCTCCTTGATGCACATACACACTCAACCGTGAGTTGGCCTTCAAATGATGTGCTGGGAAACCCTGTCTTAAATGTGGGAACACTACTTCAATGCATGAGCTCAACTTCAATACCTCAATAGGACAACCTATTATTGATAATACATTTCTAAAAATTGTTGGTTCAATAAATGTAACTGTCAATAATGGTTCTGACATGAGGGAGAAATCAAAACTAACAAATAAGGACTTAAAATGAGTATTGAAATTTTTGTAATTAGTGAATAAAACCTTTGAATCGTCACGAGTCAGAAGACGACCACAAACACTTCACAGATCAAGATGGCGTCATTATATCCTCTTTGAGGAAAGTGGAATCAGCAGACAATACACGCTGGAGAATGATGTTTGCAGATAAAGACATAACCATTTTAATAAATTATTAAATTGTTGAAGCAAATACAAAAGGAATATGGATAAGATCAAGTGTAACATCATTCTAAGTTCAGCATCTTCATGTGGTTTCTACGTCACAAGCGATTGAGCGAGATTGCAAGATAACAAACAAGTTAAAGATAGACATGAGCCTTGCTCGGAAGAAGGTCAAGTGTGAGAATATTTTTGTTGTTGCGGTTACACAAGGCCCTTCGCTCTGTTTCAGTTGTCTAGAAAAACTTTCACACCCTCACAACACAAGAAAATATTGAATCCAATGGTGATAATCTGATATGAAGCAGACAATATGAATGCAGTAATCAATAGGCAATTAAACATGATAATGGGAATACACAAATTAAGCACACAAACCATATAAACAGAAGGTATTACATTTATAACAAAATAACAATAATTGTTTTGTATTTTCTCATTCATCTACATTTTCATTTGAAAGTTCACATTTTCAGTACACATTTGAGTTCAGATGGTAATGCCTCTAAAACCACTTTGGTCAAAACTGAGAGAACGAAGTGAATGCTCTCTGCATATAGTATACATTCATATTTAGACGGATTTAGAGGCTTTTGCATCTGAACTCTTCATTTAGTAAATATCATAAAAATCATATTTTAATCACCATAAACAGTAACACTTAATCTCTTGAATGAAGTTCCTCAAATGTGGCTGAGGATCTGGAGTTTATAAAGTTCAGTCTGGTCAGAGATCCCGTTTGACTGTCCATCTGGAGTCTGTCTCTGAATATCACATTATTGTTATGAATATTAATGATCTGAGCGATGATCAGTGAGCGCTGTCAGATCTGAAGACGGTAGATGACCTCTGTGTATTCTGACATGCTTTTCTGATCTACAAACACAAACATACTTTTTGTTTTTAAGTGTTTTTACCATCATGTGCTATTTTTTGACATTTTACACTGATATAATATCTTCTAGATAATATAACAAGCATATTTGTCCTTTTAAAATAATTAAAATTGTTAAAATTAAAGTATTCAAAAATACTTGCCCTCTGGTTTTTCTTGGTTGCATTCCCTGTAGCAACAGCAACACACACATGCAGAAATGAGCAGGAGCATCAGCACACACACTACTGTTATAATAATGGTTATAGAATATGAATGCCCACTATCTGTAATAAACCAAGAGAAATGGTCAGTGGAACTTCATCCAGACAGAATGAACTGCACATGTAAAAAGAGAATATGTTGAAAATGTTGTTGCGGACGTACCTCCACATGTGTGACAGAGATCCTTGATGTTGTCCAGATGTGTGGTCTGTTTGCTGATGGGATTGTTGAGCACACAGCTGTAGGTGTTTTTATCCTGATATTCCACCTCCAGAGGTAGAGAGAGACTGATGCTGAGATCAGACACACTGATGCTGGACAATAAACTGTTTCCTTTGAACCAGGAGAGAGTCACATGACTCACATTCACAGCTGAACACACCAGTGAACATCTGGACTCTGATGATGATGATGATGATGATGATGATGATGATGATGATGATGGACAGTTTAAAGAGTTACCAGTGATGACAGGAACGGGCAGACGAGCTGGAAAACAAAAATAACATTAGTTAACCATAAAAGTCAGTTTTATCTGCGATTGAATGGTAGGCAGAGGGACATTTTATTGCGACATTCATTGCGAGGTTTAATGCGATCCGCTGATAAGCCTGTCTGGCTCAGATAAACAATATGAAACACTTAAATTTACTCACCATAGACATTAACACTGAATCTCTTGTATGAAACTCCTCTGCTCATGACGGTTAGTTTATAAAGTCCAGTGTGTTCAGATCTGATGTTTCTGATGGTCAGAGATCCAGTTTGACTGTCCATCTGGAGTCTTTTCTCAAATGCTGTAGTACTGTCATATGTGTAGATGTTCTGACTGTGGATTTCAGCAATACGAGTCTCTTGAGGTCCAAACATCCACAGTATCAGATCATCTGTCTGTACTTTAACATGATCAGAGTTTAGAGTGACAGAATCTCCCTCAGTCACTGACACTGACTTCACTTCATCTGAATCAGCAAACACACCTGGAGATCATATAAAAGTTTTCCAAACACAAAATTATGAAATTTATACAGAGATGATATATTAAACAAACTATTTGTAACTCTGTAATTTCTCTTTACTCACCGCACAGGCCGAAGACGAACAGAACACACAGATGAGAGGAAGTCATTCTGATAAACACTTTACTCAAACTTCAACAGAAAACTGATGAAGTAAATGTAACAAATTATAGAAAACTGTTTTGAGAGCACATTTAATCTGTGAGCGGATCTTTGACACACTGATGTTCTCACGATGAGGTTCATATGTGTTCGCGAAAGCAAACCACACATTTTACACGCACACAGACACACTCTCGTGCTTTTAAAGGGATAGTTCACCCCAAAAATGAAAATGTTGTCATCAGTGGCGTAGCACCAAATTTTGGGCCCTGGGTACAAACCATCTTGCTGGACCCCCGTACCAAATACCATAGTGATATCAAAGGGTGGGGTATCGCATTTTTATCATAAAAAACACTTAAAATGTTAACTAAAATAAGACATTAGTACATAAACTATACAAATGTTAGTGCATGTATATGTATGTATGGAAAAGTGACATTAAAGAGTCATCATTTACTCTCCCTCAAGTTGCTCCAAACCTGTATGAGTTTCTTTCTTCTGCTAAACTCAAAAGAAGATAGTGTGAAGAATGTTTGTAACCAAGCAGCGAGAGCAACCATTGACTACCATAGTATTTTTCCCTACTATGTCAATGGTTGCTCTATCTGCTCAGTTATATCTACACAACACAATAAACCGCACTGAGAGCAAGTCTGCAGTTTTCTTTTTGCCCAAATGAGGAAGAAACTCTAAATGAGGAAGAAACTCTTTTGAACATTCTCCTTAAGCTCTTATTCTGAAAAAATGTTTGGCTTCAAATTTCAGCTTCCTAAATGTTTGTTTTTCACTAGCTGTGTAATATTTTTATCACAAGGTTAATTTTTCATTCGGATGTTTCTGAAAATAAAGAGCTAGATGATGTCTTAAACTTTATTTGTATGATGGGTAAAAATCAAATTCAAAAAGCAAGATACCTTAATTTCAAACCTAACTGCAAAGTATATTTGCCTATTATTCACAATTATTATTATTATTATCTCTAAAATTATCTCTTAAATTATTATCTCTCTCAAAAAATCCTCTCCAATAAAAAAAACATTGAAAACTTCCGGTATTATAGAACAAATTTTAGGTACATTGTAATTTTATTTTATTTTTTTCTTCTCTGTATCCCCACATGTTCATATTCATTGTTGTTTATTATTTATTTTTGTATAAAAAAAAGTTCAAGTTGAAGACTGATGGACTGTTGTGACACTGACCTCTGCTGGTGAAAGTGGCTTTAACAGGGGCTCATATTCACTGATTAGTTTGTAGCTCATTATTACACTTTTGTTTCTAATTCATTGTAGTGCAATATTGTCTAATCCATGAGATTTGTAAAAATATATATATATTTTTCCAATTAATACTCACATTACATGTATTAACTTGCACTTGAATGTCAGGAAAAATGGATTTATGTCTTCTTGTGGAATATCTGATCCCACCACATCGTGTGGCATTGATTACATAACTATGTTCAACCTGTCAATCATCTTCATCTGGAGTTTGGTGCAGCATAAGGTATGGCAAAATAACACAATCAGCACAGAGAAAATGTTTCAGAATAAAAGAGTTTTTCCATCAAATACATAAATCCTCTTTATATGAAAATCAAGTACAAAAGAACATGGAGCTGACTTGAGCACCTGCCTCTTTGCCCCTTGATGCCCAAAGTGCCCTTTTTGTCAAGGCAAAAAAACAAAAAACCGATTATATTAATATATATATAATCAAAGACCTTTTGTGAAGGCCTGCCCAATCTAACTATTAGTAAAATTAAATAAATTAAACAATATAATGAATCACATGATGATGACCTTTCACCCGACGACCTCATGTCTCACGCCGCTCGCGCGCGCCAGTGGAGAGTGGATTGAGAAGCGGATTCTTCAATACAACGGTAACGTTAAGTGTTGTTCTCAGCAAAGTGTTTGTTTAGTTAGTTATTATTTGTTATCATTTTACAAGAACGACGTGGAGAGAGCATGGAGCTGTTGTTTATAGCTGTTTCCTGTATGTGTATTGTAGAAGTAAAGTTAACGTTAGTTTGCTGTTTGAGGGAGAAAAGTTTCACGGGCGTAGAGTTACACACAGTCTTGTCTTTGTTATTTTACTAAAAACTATTTATACTTTAACCTATTATTTTTATTCTAGTATTTATTTAAAAACACTGGTAAAGGCTTATACTGATTTTTCATCCTCTGAATTAGCCTATATCTGTTTTTTATTATCATTAAAAATGTAAGGTTATATAAATTCAGAACAGGTTTCAATCATGTTCATGTCAATAATGTTCATCACAGAGAAAATTGTAGCTTTAATGATAATTCAGAAAGGTTTTGATAATGATAACTCTATTACGTTTTCTGTCTAAAAGGCCACCGGTAAATATAACATTTATTATAATGGGTATATATAAAGATTGTTTTAAGTTCACTTAAATTAAGTTGTTTTTTTAAAGCCTAATATATATTGAAATTGGTAGCTTTCATTTATACTGTAATGCAATGTCATAATGTTTCATAGAGACATTAGTATCAGTGATACTGGCCTTCATTCATAAAAAGATGCCAATACAACACATATTTACAATATGTTGTCTTTAAATTGTTTCTACATTAATTTGGAGAGTATCTGAAATGATTACAATATCAAAATATTAAAAATGCCCATGTTTTTAAATCATGATTTATCTTGATTAATTACAGAAAAAATGTGATTAATTAGTTAATTTGTTTAAATCGATTCCCAGCACTAATTTTAATATGAAAAAAAATATATGTTTTTTTGTAACAGTAGTGTTTATAACAGCAAAATCACTATAGCCTCTAAACTCAATAATATATCTCTGGAAATAATACTTTAAAATGTATTATTAAAAATATCGATGTCAATATAAAATGAACCTGACCTAACATCAAAGTGCATGAGATATAGCCCTAGTAGATTTCAGGAAAAGGTATGAAAATACCCAGGTTATGAATATGAAGTATTGCATATGAAGAGTTCTTATGCATGTTAATGACAACTGTCATTACGTGTCATTCGCTCAATTCTGTCATTTTTAATGTAAAGATGACATTATGTGAGATGTCTTTATGACAACTTTAAATGTTATAGTTTGTCACTATCACTAACAAGACATCTCACATAATGTCATCTTTGCATTAAAAATGACATAATTGAGTGAATGACACTTAATGACAGTTGTTATAAACATACATAAAAACTCCTTCATATTCATGACGTGTCATGTCATGATTATGAATGTCATGTCAGTCTGATGCACACCCCTTTAAGTAAAGTGTTAGCGCTTGTTTTAATGTCTGTAGTCTCAGATATACTCCAGCAGTATCTTTATTTAAGATTTAAGAATTTAAGATTAAAAGATTTTACCAGAAAAGGTTTTAGAAGTTAATGTTAAAAATCTTGTATAATATTGCTTTTTTGTGTTTTTTTTTTTTTTTTGCTTGGTTTTTATTTTTATTGCATAAATGTAACATGAAAATAGCCACAGATACTGACATGACGTTAAATAAAACTATTCAGAATCAGTACTGTACGTAACGGGCCACGTTGATTTTGAATAATGACCGTGTCCTACACAGTTTACTATAACAGCTTCTTTACTATTCTGTATAACATAATCATTAGTATAACAGTTTCTAATCCCAGAGTTATTAATAGGTGGAAAGATTTTTTTTATTTTTTTTACTTTTAAAATATTTTTTTAACTTTTGACCTTTTAAAGGTTTCTTATCAAAACTGCATCACAGCATTTGCTGCCATATCAATACAGAAACATCTGTATTTAAACGCGTATCAGAAAGGAATGTGTGAAAATGCATTGCTGTATTGATATTTTGAGCACAGCCCGATTGTTCCATGTGCCCCTTTTATACTTTGAGCACCTGCCCCTCCAACGATCTCTCTGCACGGCCCTGTTCACGCCATTTAATAGAGCACTGACAAGAGATTCAGATTAACCACACTTATATTATATTATAACTCCTACAAGAAGGGGAAAAAAACAACAATAAAAAAACAGGCTTTTCCTATGCAATGCATTCTTTACTGTAGTTTGCATAGCCTACTGTACATCATTAGAAGAGAATGAAGGAATGAAGCATGCACGTAGGCTACTTAATTCATGAGCGTCAGGACTAATTTGACTATGATAATGAACACGGTTTTCTCCTCAACAGTCAGCAGATGGAGCCATTAGTACAGAGATTGAACACGTTCACTAGAACTCAATGCGTCTTATTTTGTGACGTATTTATTATGAGAGTGAAATCTTATGTTATTTTTCAGAGCTTATTTTATTTTCTTGATTTTTGGGTCCATTTTAAAATCCCAGTAACCGTCCCCATTATATAATAGTCCACATCACTTCATATTTCTGTTCAAAATGCTCTATTTAAAACAATCTCATAAAATGAAAATTCACACCTACCTTTAATCAGCACTAAACATTTCTAATGCCACTTCAGATGCAGATTCTGTGCCGTCTCTGCAGTGCAAACATGGATTTTGCGGATACTGATAGATTGATTAGCAGTCCTATACACTGTTTAAAAAAAAGTCTGTAAATATAGGGCACAATGTACTGTATAAATATGAAAGAATTTTCCGTATTGTTTTTTTTCAGGTGTTTACCTGTGTTTTGAATTAGTACACATTGCATTAGTTTGTGTTTTTAAGGGTTAACGGAAATTTCCATAAAATGATTTTCCGTTTTTATTTTTTTTACAGTGTAGTGTCTTGATTTTCTAATTGAATTTACTGATTAATTGTCACAAACGGTCACAAAAGATCATTTAATAGAGTTAGAAAACACATTTGAACACTGCAGTATAGGCTATCAGATTTTCACATTTATTAGTATGGCACAATACATATCAAAGCAGTTTTACAAAAAATGATGTTTCTACATTACAATAAAGTGATCAGTGATCAAAGGTCATGTGGTTAGCTAACATCATTCATTTAGGCAGAAACAATGAGCTCATTGAAGCAATTATTATTATTACAAATTGTGATCCATAATGAATACAATATATAGAAACATTGGTATTTGACATCAAGTCCTCGATATACAGTCCACATATGAGTTATCATCCACAATGTCAAGTTAATATTCAAAATTATTCAATCATATGGCTGAAAACAATCACGTTGAATCAGTTTACATGAATTTCATTTGACTATCTTATGATCAGCATCTGGAGTTTACTTTGGCATAAAGAGTCAAACATAATCAGTGCAGAGAGAACTTTAATAATGTTTGTTCAGTAAATAGACAATTGCCACTCATACAGCCTAAAAATATCACAAGAAAACATCTTCAGTGCTTAAAACACTTGAGCTGAAACTCAAATAATCAGACACATTAAATCACCTGAGCTGGGTTTGTCAGATTAGAGACTCCTAAACTGAGATATTATTCAGATCTTAAAGGCGTTTATCATATTTTCTCAAGAGCGCCATCTGGTGTCAAAAAATTTACCACATTATACATTCATAAATAATACTGACAGCAATAATGTTTTACATTACGACATCTTCAGAAAAAATAAAACTTTATATAAGTAAATACGTCATATTCAGAAATAATATCACATGTTGGTTATTAGTACCTGGATTGAAGAGCTCACTACTGAACGCACATATAGTAGAAAACTTGCCAATTACAGTACATTACCATGTTCAATGTGGAAATCCCTACACAGTTTACGTCACACATCTAAATGAGAGTCTAAAGAATCTGAGAGAACCATCATGAACTGATTTTTATTTTTTTATGAATACTGGTAGGCAGTAATAAATTAAACAGGACCTGTTTTAATGATTGTGTCTTTAGTATAGAGCAAAAGTTTTGAGATTATTTCCTCAAAGGCCATCTTTTAAAACTTTTGAAATATGCTTTTTTTGTCCCACAGACAGTAGTTATGATTGTACCAGCAGAAGCTAACTTAACCATGCTAACCAGTCAAACCACAGAGAGTCAAACCAGCAAAGTCAGCAGAGGGAGCCATTACCAGACATATACAGGACTGAACACATTTAGCCTCATTCATCGTGTACGAGACGTTGAAAATCCCTGAAAATTGTGACATATCCTTTTATCGGTTGTGTATTCTTCAACAGAGAAATTGTTTAAATGAAATGCTAAAATTCAGTCATTTGTAGCAAACAGAGCCACGATCAGTGCATTTGAGCTTTAACGTTGAGGATTTGAGCTTGGCTATACTGACATAAACCTCAACATGATCTGTCCTGTCATAAACTGAGCTGTATGATGATGATAATACAGAATGAATGATCAACTTCTCAAAATGACTTCTGAATACACCGTCTGATCCCGTCCTTCAGCCTCCTGTAATGAAATGCACTTAAAGCTCAAAGAGATGATTTCATAACTCAATTCACAGAAGAAAACAAACATCAGCACATCAAGAACCATAAATACAGATTTTTTTAAAAAAGTGTGTGTGTGTGTGTGTGTGTGTGTCTCTCGGTGTGAGTTTTTAATTATGTAAATGCATGTGCATAACAAATAGACAAACAAATAAACTGTACTAGCTCAGCAAGCTTTCATATAAGAGATTCAGTGCAGAGAATAACAAGTGTGTCTTACCGTATCCGGAGCTCTGTGTTTAATAAACGTTATATCGGTGTAATCAACCTCTTCTTCATTAGTCTGAGCTGTTTAATAATCATTTATAAAAAATAAAAATAAAACATTATAAAAATGAAATGGTGGTTACAGGTTTTGTTGGCATTTCTGAGAACTACTTTTGAAATAAAATGTTCATTTTCCTGTTGTAAGCAATACTTGCCCTTTAGTTTTGCTTGTGTGTATTTCCTGCGGCGACAGACGATCATCACGACTACAGCCGTGACCAGCAGCAGCAAAAGCAGCGATACAGCAAAAGGAAATAAAGTTTGGCTGGATTCTGCAATGATAAAACACAAACAGTCAATGGGCTCTATTTTAACAACCGAAGCGCATGGTCTGCAGCTCACGGCGCAGGTGCGCTTAGACGTGTCCGAATCCACTTTTGTTATAATGACAGAAAAAACGGCCAGGTGCATCCAAAAGAGTTGTACCTATTCTCCTGATGAGTCATGGGTGTGTGTTTTGGGCGTAACATGAAATAATTAAATCAAGAGTCTCATCTCCCATTCCCTTTAAAAGCCAGTCGGTAGGAATTTGCGAGCAGAAGACTGAATGCTTCTCCAGAGAGGAATCATTTTATTATTGATATTTAAAATTGTGTGTGTGTGTAATATCCCTGTGTGTGTAATAAGCGACTGTACGCACATTGTGCACCTGCCTATAGGTGCAAATTACTAACGTGCCCTTTAAATAACACAAATATACTGTGCTATTGACAATAGAGCAGGATTTTGTTGTTCCAGTCGATTTTGAGTTTTGAGTTGCCTCAAAATATCAATGCGCCAACAATGTGCCTGAACACACCGCCTTTTCAGACCATCACTCCCTTATTTTTCCTTTTTCCTCACAGTATAACAATCTTTGAATATTTATTTGTAATATTACAAGAAAGTCAACATTAAAATTGAACCAGGTCAAAATTAATGTTCCGAGAACGTTCTCTCAACATTATGAGAACGTTCAAGTAAAAACAGCATCATAAAGACGTTCCCAGAATGCTTTAAAACATTTCAGTCAACATCATGAGAATGCACAGCAAACATTACTAATGTTATAAGAGCGTTTTATAGATGTTATCTTAACATTTGCATAACCTTTACTAAACATTAATGAAAGTTGTGAGAGTTGTGTATATACTATATTATGTGCTTTAAGAAGTTATTTTATAAAACAAAAGAACAACTTTTCGTCTCCTTGATGCACATACACACTCAACGCTTAGTTTAGTGAAGACTCACTGGCTGTCAGTATGAGCCTTTGTACAATATGACAATTTTACTCAAATGAATTTTAGTTTAGAGTATGGCCTTCAAAGGATGTGCTGGGAACGCCTGTCTTAAATGTGAGACAACTACTTCAATGCGTGAGCTCAACTTATTTAATTTAAAAAATGTTTTTGAGAGATAAACCAGCAGAACATTATTAACAAGATCGGTTATGGACTCTGGGCTTTCACACTGGTAGCTAAACTTAAAACAGCAGGAAAAAAATACACTGATACAGAGCTGTAGGAGGTGGCCTGAGTTTCATTGCAATGCAAGTGTGGCACGATTCAGGTGAAAGTAAAAGTGACTTTATGTCCCCAGCACGAAAACCCCCTAACACAACGATGTACCTGAATTTGGTTGACAGAGATCCGTGATGTCCAGATGTGTGGTCTGGTTTCTGATGGGATTGTTGAGCACACAGCTGTAGGTGTTTTTATCCTGATATTCCACCTCCAGAGGTAGAGAGAGACTGATGCTGAGATCAGACACACTGATGCTGGACAATAAACTGTTTCCTTTGAACCAGGAGAGAGTCACACGACTCACATTCACAGCTGAACACACCAGTGAACAATTGGACTCTGATGATGAGGATGATGATGAAAATTTTTGTAAAGAGTCTCTGATAATGACAGGAACAGTAAGAATTCCTAAAAAAAAACCACACCAAATCAATAAACAAAAATGCACATTCAGATGGTCAGATTTGCACTTGGTTTAAAATAAAAATATAAAAATTATATATTTTTTTCAGTTTACTCACCATAGACAGCAATATTGAAACTCCTGTGTTTGATCCCTTTATTAATGATCTGTACTTTATAAAGTCCAGAGTGTAGTTTATTGATGTTCGTGATGGTCAGAGATCCTGTCTGCTCATCTATCTGTAGTCTGTCTCTGAATCTCTCATTATTCTCATCACTATCTGGCACAGAGATGATCTGTTCACTGATTTTAGCTATAACCGTCTCTATATGGTTACGTTTAAATGTCCACAGTATAAGATCATCTCTGTGTATTTCAGTAACATCAGTGTTTAGAGTGACGGATTCTCCCTCCAGCACTGAGATCGTCTCTGTTTCTTCTGTATGAAGTCCAGAAACACCTGGAAGAAAAGCACAGCACAGATTAGCCCCTCAAGATATCAGTTTATTTGAACAGAATATGATTTATTCTAACATTTAAACAGAAAATAAAAATCCATTTGATGTTAGATTCATTTTTTCAGATCGCCTATTGTTGATGCAAACCGCATAGTTTCATAGTTAAATGTTGTTAAATGTATCCTCTTTTGTGTGAATTGCTTTTGTTGTGTAAAAAAAGTCACACATACACACACACACACACACACACACACACAAAAAATATTTTGTGTTCCGCATGCAGGTCATAAAGGTATGGGACTACATGAGGGAGAGCAAATTATTATTGTAGCCTACTTTTTGGTGACATACAATTTTAAATTTGAAGTGATCAAATATCACTTTAATATGTATATTAGCCTATATTGATATAACATGTACACGGAATTCTCGCATATTTTAGCACAAAAAAACACATTTTTTTTATTTCAAAATATTGTCAATTGTAGTTGACTATGTAGGCTAAGTAAAATTCAGTTGCGTCTTTAAAGCCACTTTTATTTGTTTTGAGTGAACAGGTCCTAAACATTTCAGCGTCAACGTTTTGTTTTTAAAACCCTTTAAAATTCAGTAAACGCTGAAAATGAGGTAGGCTATTTTTGTTCCGCACTGATATTAATTTAACAAACAGACTACGAAACACAATGACCCAAATCATTCGTGTTTCCACTGTGAGGACATGAATAGTCCTAAATATAACTGAAGCCATAAAACTATATAGGCTAACTTACCACCCAAAAGCCACAGACAGATAAATGCTTGAACAACCATATTCGTTAATATTCCAAACAGTCTTGAAGAATAAAACGCATCTTGTCGGAAAACTAGGCTATAACTAGGTCTGGAAACCACAGACATCAAAAGGCGGTGTTAAGTCGAAGCTCCTCCACTGGTCGTGGGTTTGTAAATTCAACTGACCGAATGAATCTCCTCCTCTTCAGTAGTAAGCCGGTGTTATATCTAAACAAAAGGATGAATCACATAAATCTATTTTACTGAATTAGGGTACAATTTTTGGCGTAATTTAACGTTTGGAATATGTGCCACGAGCGTTACCTGTAGGCTAGATGTCCACCCACAGTTTCGGTCCGAAAATTAAATAGCCCACGGCTACACACTCCGCTTTTTTCTATTTTAGTAATTTAATATAATTTTAGCCTAAGTGAAGGCCCGGAAATGCTTGTTTGTACAGAATCATAATATTCCTTTGCTTTTTTTTTTTTGTTTGTTTTGCTTCTACATTTTATTCCAGGGCTTCTGCAGAAAGCAGCGTTCTGAAACATAATGTTAACGAGAACGCCGTCAATCCTACAGAATACAATCAAACACATTAACTCATTTTTCCCAACACATAAAACACAGCCTAGGTTATATTCTCTCTTCACACTTTCAAGGACGTGTTTTCATGCGTGAGGAGAGTGTGGGTGTCGATTTGGTAATTTTCAATATCACTTAAGATAATTATCTTTGATGTTATAGACTTAGTCATGGTGTTTCTCATGTTCGTCCATCGCCTTAGAAAATTATATTAAGTAAATTAATCAATTAATTAGACAAATAAATAAGTCAGTGGGGAGCAATTGTCCAGATGACAAATATGGATATAAATATCCCTATAAGCTTTTGTGTAGCTCTTCAGAAGCTTATAAAAAAATGATAGCTTATTTATTTTTGCTTACAAAAAATATTTAATTTGCATTACATTTTTAAGCTTACCTTAATACCATTTTGATGAGTTTTTTTATTTTTATTTTTATTTTTTACAAATTGATCACTTTCAGTTAATTCTGCATTAATGTTGATCATATTGCCCTGCAAAACTGATTTGGTTCCAGGTGGTAAAATGCTGTATTTTAACTCAAAACATTTGTTTGCTGTAATGCTGTTTACTCTGTTGAAGTTGATGGGCGAGCTGCCCTTTAGCTAATCCCACCACCCACACACACACACACACACACGTAAGGGCTTACAGCACACCTACCACATGCAATCAATAGCCTTTAACACCATAGACCACAGCAGACAGCACATCTCGCTTTGACTCAGAAACCCAGCTAGAAAGTGTGTCAAGGTGCATGAAGAACATCTTTCTCTTTGCAAAACAAACAAAAAAACAACAACAAAATAAATGTTATGTGCAGAATTGCATAAATGCACAAGCCAACACAATGAAATAAAAAATGTACAACTTTCCAAACGAGTGACTTTGCATAGATTAGACCAGCACTGGTTAATGCTTTGCATTCGCATGTAGCCCTTCATTCGTTTTTGCTGTTTTGCATATTGAAAACATGCTTGTTCTTATTTGTTGCAGCAATGCAGGTGAAAGATCAGCATGGACTTAGTTATAAAATCTAGCAAGAGATTGTTGCGGAAAACAAACAAACAAAAAAATAATAGTATATTTGATTTTCTACAAGTTTAATATTAAAAATTATTCTTATTTTTTACATGAATCACTGCTCTTATTGAATATACAGCAATGTTAACACATTATTACTGGATTAATGTCAGAGAAAAGCACCTTAATACCAATAACTGGTTCCATGCTGGTATAAACAGATAACATTTTGTCCACATCACTACAAATATAAATGTTTACTGGAAAATCTGCCTAGTCTAATTTTGAGCTCCTGAATCATCAGTGTGTATGCTATTTCCCCCAGCTTCAGCGTAATAATGCTGTGGGTTAAATAAGGCCATAATCTGCTGACACACACTTTGACAAAAGCTTCATAAGACTCAGATCATCCTAACAGTCTTTTATCACGAGTTCTCATCTGATTAAACAAGACAACAATCTTGGAATGTCATGTTTTCTGTCATGTTGAGGTTTTAAAGTCGGCATGAAACGGAAGCTGTGATAGTCTTTTCTCCTCTTTTCCAAATAAATCTGTGCTTGAAAGAAGAAGAAATGGTGTTACTTGATTTTGTTCAGGGGGATTTGATTGGATGGTTTTGTTATTGGTGGATCTCATGCGAGTAACAGGTTGTCCATCCCTGCACCAGCAAACACATTATCAGAGAAGAGATGTCACTGCACGAGGGAGGGGATTCAGAACTGTCATGTGGCAATATCCCATTCGGCTATTACCTGAAACAACCAAAGTTTTTCAACCTTCCTTCCTTCCTGCCCACCTAAGGGTCTGGCTACGTCAAATTCTTCATCCAATCATTTTCGCACATGAATTGCCTCCTCTGAGTCCAGAGATTAAATTCATTGAAAGTCTTTGGGATGTGCTGGGGGAGACTTTACAGAGTGCTGGACTCTTGCATTGTCAATACACCTCTTGATGGAAATAACATCACAACAATTATTTAAATCAGAAGGTGCATCAATGTTTGATTCAGATCTTGTATTGACAATGCAAGCGTCCAGCACTCTGTAAAGTCTCCCCCAGCAGATCCCAAAGACTTTCAATGAATTCAATCTCTCTCTCTCTCTCTCTCTCTCTCTCTCTCTCTCTCTCTCTCTCTCTCTCTCTCTCTCTCTCTCTCTCTCTCTCTCTCTCTCTCTCTCTCTCTCTCTCTCTCTCTCTCTCTCTCTCTCTCTATATATATATATATATATATATATATATATATATATATATATATATACATAGTCAGTTTTTTAGTCAGTTTTAGTCCATGATGGACTAATTTTCATTTCTCGGGAAACTATCCCTTTTAAAGGGATCCCCTGGTGTTGAGACTTGTATGGCTTAATATAACATAAATGATGTCTCTTACTGAATTATGTAGTAGAAAACCCATGAAAGATCTACGTTATTTAAAAAATCGATTTTATATTTGGACCATGGGCGGCGCCATTTTGTTTGCGTTCTAGGTTGATGACGTAGAGTGGTTGAACTCCTCAATCAGCTGGCGTTACCCGTTGCTATTTTTACCACAATGCAACTCGAAAATTGTTTCAGAGTTAAACAAAACCAATGAATTGCTTTGTAATTGTACTTAAAACACACTCAAACATACATGTGCACACAAACTCACCTACACAAACAGATCGGCGGGCGCGCACACACCTGACAGACTGCGTTGTCTCAATCGAGATGTTGGGCTGCTCAGTCTCCACGACAGGGGCTGAATCCGAAATCGACCCCCTATACCCTGAAATAGGGCATTATTTGAAGGGACGGCCATTTGTAGTGTTGTCCGACATCATAGTGGACATGTTCGAGTGCAGTCATTCAGTCTCACGTTCACCGCAATAACGAGTGTACAGCCGATTTACAACAGCTGTCCGACTTCACGCACCCAAACATACATTTGCACACAAACTCTCTCGCTCACACAGACTCACACACACCCCAACAGATCGGCGCAAACACACACACACACACACACACACCCCAACAGATCGGCGCGAACACACACGCACTGCGTGCGCGCATACATAACCCTCAATCACTAGTCCCTGTGTTGATATCATAGATAGACTGTTGATATGCAGTAGATTAACTGTAATGCCTAATGTATCCAGCAGAGGGAAATATCTAGGTAGGACGATGGGATAAGTTAACGTGAGGAGGAAGAGAGGCAGGATGTTTTGGTGATGATGCATGGGATTGTTTGTGCATTAAAGTTTGAGCACAAGCTCAGTGAATTAACCTCAATCTTTAAACTTTCACTTTTAAGACACAAATTACTTTAGCTACTTTTGTTCACTAATACAACTTGAAGGAGTGAATGAAGACGAATGCGTGAAGTCGGACAGCTGTTTGTAAATCGGCTGTACACTCGTTATTGCGGTGAACGTGAGACTGAATGACTGCACTTGAACATGTCCCTATGGTGTCGGACAACACTACAAATGGCCGTCCCTTCAAATAATGCCCTATTTCAAGGTATAGGGGGTCGATTTCAGATTCAGCCCCTGTTGTGGAGACTGAGCAGCCCAACATCTCGATTGAGACAGCAGTCTCTCAGGTGTGTGTGTGCGCCCGCCGATCTGTTTGTGACTTGTGTAGGTGAGTTTGTTTGCACATGTATGTTTGAGTGTGTTTTAAGTACAATTACAAAGCAATTCATTGGTTTTGTTTAACTCTGAAACAATTTTCGAGTTGCGTTGTGGTAAAAATAGCTACGGGTAACGCCAGCTGATTGAGGAGTTCAACCATTCTACGTCATCAACCTAGAACGCAAACAAAATGGCGCCGCCCATGGTCCAAATATAAAATCGATTTTTTAAATAACGTAGATCTTTCATGGGTTTTCTACTACATAATTCAGTAAGAGACATCATTTATGTTATATTAAGCCATACAAGTCTCAACACCAGGGGATCCCTTTAAGGCTGGCATCTAAAGAAATCGAAATGATATGATGTTAGATTCTTAGTGAATGTGAATTAGCATTGCTTTATTTAAAGGGTTACTTCAGCAATTAGCATATGGCTTTGTATCAGTAGAAACCTTGGAGTATAATCAAATAAATGTGCTTTCCCCCCTCATATCCCCCTGAGACAAGAGATTTATGCATTTTATTTCTGGAAAAATTCCTCCTATGACGCAAACTGACGATATTTGCATCGTAGGAGGAATGTTTGGCCAGAGGCTAAAGACTACAGCCAGCAGAGGGAGCCATTTCCGCATGTTTTGAATCCGCGCATGGGGGATGGAGATCACACTCAGCTCGCAGCTACAGGCACTCATTTAAACGGAGCTATGGTGAGCAATGTAAGTCTTTTAACTTCTCAAATTAATTTCCATGAAAGTTAAGTTTGCAAAAGCATGAACTGAAACGCGCCAGACTGAACTTGCGTTGTGAATGTATGCCGCGAGTGTAGTCGCGATTACTTCAGCTCTCATCACGAGAGCTCAGCTAATTTATCTGATTCGTGCAGTTAGTGCTCAGTGCTGTGATACTCGCACGGTGACTCACTCGTTTATATTGAACAGACACGTTCAGTTTTTAATAGTAGTGTCTTCTCCAACTCAGTCATAGTAATCCAGTAGGTGGCTTTGGGAACGGCCTCACTGGGCAGCGAAGCATTCTGGGAATTGTAGTCTTTCATCCCCATGAGACAAAAATACATTTTCTGTCTGTAGTAAAGTTCGTTGTGTTAGGAAGGAAGAAGACAGGGGTCGGCTTTGACTGGGACTCACTTTCTTTATTCAGTCTTTTCAAAATAAAACAAAGACACGTGTGTATGGTAACTCCACGGTATGGATTGCTCCTTCTCAATCAGACTCTCTGTGTCAGTCTCTTAATCTCTCTGCTGTGCATGCAAATTACTCCTCTCTCCCTGCCAATAAATGCAATCAGAAACAGGTGTTCGTCATCTGTGCTTGACCTACTTACCTGCCGCTCCGCTCTGAGCTCTCTCTCCCGCTGCAGACCTCGCTGAACCACGCCCCCTTCGCCACACTGTCTTTTATCAGTCTAGAAAGCACCAAATTCAAAAATTATTTCACATTTCTACTACATTGATGACCCAGATTAAATACAGATTCATCTTCCCAGCGCTGAAGTGCCCCTTTAATGAAGATGGAAAACCCATGCCTGTGGGTTGTGTGAATATATGCATCGCCCCTTTCACTTGTTTATACACCACATCCTGTGAAACCATTTGAACAACTCAGGTCAAGTCATGTCATGTCAACCAAGAGAACAAACAAACAAAAAATAACATCATAATCCAATCACATAACTGGTTTATTTTCTTAAATGAAGGTTTTAATGTTGTTTAAATGCCTATTTGGTGTTTTTAATTTGCTTTAAAACAAACCATGTGCAAATTCATAAGTCAACATCATTGCTGAGAATGTTCTACTTAAAACTGCAGTGAACCAGCGACAGTCACAAAAACACGGTTTGAAATCTACTGTGTTTCTGACATCACAAACAACCTTAAACACATCAATGTGTGGGTGGGCCTTAGCATTTAATTAACTAGGACTGCTCTGAAGGAGTCTCAAGACAAGCAGGTTATCCTGGTATATTTTTCTGTTGATATGAAAAATGATGTACATTTAGCAATATAGCTGGTAATTATGTAAGATGTTTATTACAATGTTATGATGAACTATTTGCCTTTCTCCACTGACATTATAAGTTGTTTAAAGTCTTTCGGATACAGATTTTTAGAAGGCAGACTGAGGAACATGGTTTGTGTAACATTAGCAACACATTATTAGCTGTTTGATAATGTAGTCAAGCAAAAGGCTAATCCTATTAATTACTGTTATGTGTCCGAAGTTGTAGAGAGCGATACATAAAATGCATTACCATTCTGATACATTGACGGGTTCAGTTTGAAACATATAGCTGAATTAAACCAGTATTTCCACTTGCCATTGGCACTTGCAATTGAACCATTTACAACAGTAAAGTTGAGCAAGTGGATCAGGTATTCTGAGCTAGTGTGAGTGAGTGGAGGCAGGGATCATTTGCATATTCATGATTCTGCATATACTAAGTAAAGAAAGGGTGTAGAGAAGCAACGTAGTAGAGTTATATTCAAGCTATTTTAATGCATGAAGACATTTCTTTCACAGAAAAACACATTTAAATATGTAATTTTGGTGATCAAAGATGAGTTTTAAAGGATAAAATGATTAATTACAGGGGGAATTTAAGTAACAGTGCAAATAAAGTATTCACAGCACTTGACTTTTTCCACATTTTGTTATGTTGCAGCCTTATTCCAAAATTATTGATTTTTTCCCCTCAATTCTACAAACAATACCCCATAATGACAATGTGAAAGAAGCTTGTTTGAAATCTTTGCAAATGTATTAAAAATAAAAATCGAAAGAAATACATGTACATAAGTATTCACATCCTTAACCATGACACTCAAAATTGAGCTCAGGTGCATCCTGTTTCGACTTATCATCCTTGAGATGTTTCTAGAACTTGATTGGAGTCCACCTGTGGTAAAATCAGCTGATTGGACATGATTTGAGAAGGCACACACATTGTCAATAAAAGGTCCCACGGTAACGGTGCATGTCAGTGCACAAACCAAGCAATGAAGTTCAAGGAATTGTCTGTAGACCTCTGAGATAGGATTGGATCGAGGCACAAATCTGGGGAAAGGTATATAAACATTTCTGCTGCCTTGAAGGTCCCAAAGAGCACAGTGGCCTCCATCAATTGTAAATAGAAGAAGTTTGGAACCACCAGATCTCTTCCTTGGGCTGGCCATCCGTGCCAAACTGAGTGATTCGGAACAGGGTCCTTAGTCGTGGAGGTGACCAAAAACCAGATGGTCACTCTGACAGAGATCCAGTGTTTCTCTGTGGAGAAAGGAGAACCTTCCAGAAGAACAACCATCTCTGCAGCACTCCACCAATCAAGCCTGTATGGTAGAGTGGTCCAACACCACTGAAGCCATTCCTCTGTAAAAGGCCTTCTCCAAAAGCAACCTAAAGGACTCTAAGACCATGAGAAACAAAATTCTCTGGTCTGGTGAAACTCTATGGCCTGAATGGCAATTGTAATGTCTGGAAGATCAGGCACTGCTCATGACCTTGCCAATACCATCCCAACAGTGAAGCATGGTGGTGGCAGCATCATGCTGTGGGGAAGACTATTCAGGATCAAGGAAATGCTGATGAATGCAGCAATGAACAGAGACATCCTTGATGAGAAACATGCTCCAGAATGCTCTGGACCTCACACTGGGGTGAAGATTCCTCTTTCAACAGGACAATGACCCTAAACACAAAGCCAATATAACATAGCAGTGGCTACAGGACAACTCTGTGAATGTCCTTGAGTGGCCCAGCCAAAGCCCAGTCTTGAACCCGATTGCACATTTCTGGAGAGATCTAAAATGGCTGTGTACCAACGCTCCCCATCCAGCCTGATGGAGCTTGAGAGGTCCTGCAAAGAAGAATGGGAGAAACTGACGAAAAATAGGTGTGCCAAGCTTATAGCATCATATTCAAAAAGACTGTAATTGGTGCAGAAGGTGCTTCAAGAAAGTATTGAGCAAAGGCTGTGAATACATATGTACATATGAATTTTAAATTTTTTTAATAAATTTGCAAAGATTTCAAACAAACTTCTTTCACATTGTCATCATGAGGTATTGTTTGTTAAATTGAGGGGGGAAAATTATAAATTTGATCCATTTTGGAATAAGGCTGTAACATAACGAAATGTGGCATTAGTGTAAGGTCAGCTTTCCTCCATTGCTCACCAGTCATTTTTACCAGGTGTGTATTTAGTATTAAGACAGAGGTATTAAAAGAACAAATTCAGTAGGTTATACACCTTATTAGTTATGCTTATGTTCTACAATGTACAGATTTAACCAAAAATATAAATGCAACACATACTCCAAATGTATTTCCAAAAATAACAAATAAAACATTATAAAGAAAACAGCATTTGGCACATTTTGTTTATACTCTGGGCTCATCTGCTTCCCTGAATATAGTATGCAGTCAATAAGGTGTATACAGAATATAATCTTTTAATACCACTGTTTAATACATAATAAGGCACTTTGCGTTTCACGGTAAGCCGCGGTTTTTATTGACTGAAACACTGCAGGTGCTGAATATAGATCGCAAGTGGCCAAAACTGTCTTTGTTTTGGACAATTGAAAGGCCTGTGCCGCAGTTCCATGTGTTTTGTACTCCGGCTCTACATTGAATGAACCACCTGCCATCTGTTTACAATACAGTCAGTTGATCTGTGGGGGCAAGGCATTTCCCAGAGCTGTAAGGCATCTAAAATTACAGCTCAAATGAACATCACGCACACACTCTTTAAAATAAAGGTTCCAAAAAGGGATTTTTCGCAGCGATGCCAGAGAAGAACCATATTTGGTTCCTCAAAGATCCTTTCAGTGAACAGAATTTTTTTCCTAATGCAAAGAACATTTTAATACACTGGAGATTTTCTTTCCCACTATATATATATATATATATATATATAAATATTTATTTAATATTTAATAATATAAATATATATTATTAAATTTTGTGCAATTTAAAAGAACATTTATTTTTAAGAGTGAAAGCAAAACAAAAAAAGAAAAGTCTTTTTGTGTGAACGTAAGAGATACCCAAATGGGAATTTTTCAGACCTCAGTTAGAGAGAAAACTATATTTGAATTTAAGCAAATTAAAACAAATAGGTGAGGGAGCGACAAGGCTTTAACAATCTCTTTTTATAAAGCTGACTTCAGTGTGGGCCAAAGTGAATATAAGGGAAATATCTGTGACACATTTGATTATTGAATTCACAATGACGGAATGTTGTGTATTCACTTACGGTATATTATTAATCGTGAGTCATAACAAACTCTTTTCAATATACAAAATATAGAAGAAGGTGTCTCAACCTACGCACCCTCTCACCAATACAAACAGCCAAAGCTCATATAAAAAAGGAACTATTCTAAAAGCTTGATTTACCCTACATAAAACATCACATCTTCACATTGACCTTTTAAATGGGCATGAGATTTAAACTGAAAAATGTTAATTCTAACATTTAAGATTTTATTTAATTAGTAGTTTTTATTATGTAAATGGGTAACAACCACTTCTCACTCTTCTTAATTTTATCTGATGAGTCTACAGGTTAAAATCATCTGGGGAAAAACTATTTAACTTGCTGTTCAGGTTGTTCAACAACAGTCTTGACTCAAGCAGTTCAAATGTATCTAATACGATTTAACACAGCAATGCGTTACACATACACATGAGCGGAAGAAACAGAAGTGTTGTCTGGTGTGTAAAAGCTCCGCTGCTCTTGAGCCGTTTGTTGCGCTTGTCTCTCATTCAGGGCCGTTTCTAGCCTTTCTTGCACCCTAGGCAAGATTCATATGTTGAATTCATATATACCCCCCCCCCACCCCCCCCATAAACTATAATTTATAAAGCAAATATGACTTCCCTATTTCATGGGTATATTGTACATGCATTAATCAAATAATGTAGCTAGGTTTATTATCACTGAGGACACAGATGTTGTAGGGGTTCGGGGGCATCCTCCCCCGAGAAAATTTTGATTTCTATGATCTACATATGTGTATTTTAAGATGTTCTGAAGGCCAAAAAATTAGATAACAATAGCTTGAAAACCATGTCACTCGGCGCCGTTGCGGATTGAAGAACACACTGACACAAAGACTAAAAGACGGGACGAAGCCGTAGCCGGCTTTGTTTTAAAGGTTAATCACATATTTTTATAGGGGGGGCTGATGCATAAGTTCATAAAAAAGGGCCTAGTGACGCCCATGGTTATGACAGTATTAGTTTACTTGATCAATTTACACTAAACAGCTAAGTTATCTCTGATGTAAAAAAAATGTTATTCAAATGAACTGCTATAATGTTCTGCACCTGAAATGAGCATGGCGTGTGGTCCGTCCAGTACTAATATTCAGTGTAATGTTTTGCTCAACGTTATGATAGAGCAACCAGCTTAGTAGAGAACAAGTAACCAATAAGTAGGCTAACATACGTGTATATTTCGCTTTCTTTTTATATTTCCTCTTTTTTCTTTTTACGATACTGAGCCCCTGATGGCTTTGACCTTTTCCGGATGATGAAACCAAAGCACGCTGTAACGAGTAGAAATATTGTGTGGCCCCTTTAAGAGTTGCGCGCGCTCCCTGCAATTGAAGTCTGCATTTTGTGTATGTGCGCACATCTTGAGCTCCCATGTGTGGGGATTATTTTCTGTTTTCTGTTGCTAACAGTCAGTTATTTTGTTTTATTAAGTAATGCTGTGGACGGAAAGGGAGTTTGTGATGAGAGTTCAGCGGGGAATAAAGTGCGATCTGTTTGATGTTAATCGCCTCCGTGTTTGCATCCACTCCAGTTACATTAAGTGAGCTATCCGCATTTTTCACTCGGACACAAGCGTTACAACGCCACGGATGACGACGTTCCCTGCCGCCCTCTACATGATCTCATTTCATTACAGCAGGGCCACTATCACCATGGCGACTTCACTCCAATAATCGCAACTAATCATAATGCCTTGAAATAGCAAAAGTACGAAATATTGATAATAAAATATGTATGAAATAACTAAAAAAATCTTGTTGGGGCGGGGGCTCACTGGCGCCCCCCAGCTGTTGGCGCCCTAGGCGACCGCCTAGTTTGCCTATGCCTAGAAACGGCACTGCTCTCATTAGCAATCACTTCAGCGACCTCATTCCACTCCGACTGCTTTCAGCCCCATGCTACTTTATACTACAGTAACGTTAATCAATCTTTAATATATTAGCTCATCCACCACGATTATGATTTCTGCCTGATTCCTGTCTAATTCTTTTCCACCGGTTGTAAAGGTAAAGACAACAACTCTTGTTATTCTGAGAATCAAAGCTACAACTTTGTTTTGAACAAGTGACCTCTAGCTGCAAAAATTACTTATTGTGCTTTTAATCTTATATTGTGATTGGCTAGCCTAGAAATCTAGACGCACCCTAGTGGCAGCAAATCTAAACTGCCCGTGAGTGTCGTCTAGGAACTCTCAATACCCTTCTGAGCTGTAAACGCCAAACTCTTGCCGGGCCAATCACATCGTGTATAGAGTCGGTGGGCGGGGCCATAATGACGACGGCCGAGTTGAGTTTGCTGCTTCTAGTAAACACAGAAACTGGCGAACGGCGGTCTTTCAAATCAGCTTTGACCGCGACTCTGGAAGACTTGGAGTTAAGCTTTTCTCTGAGAAAAGAACAAAGAACGGCACTGAAGTCATTCTTAAAAAGGGAAGATGTGTTCAGAGCTTTGCCGACCGGATACGGCGAATGTTTAATCTATCAACAAGCTCTGCTTCACCTTCGTTGCTCTGGTTGGTTGTAGCGCTATCCTATCACGTGCAGAGGGAGTTTGAAAGACAACCGTTTATCCCGCCCCTCGGATTGAGCCCTGTCAATCGTGAGTTTCCAGACTTGTCAGGCTAGTTTGGCAGGATTATATGATCAATCTAAATCCAAATATTAGTTTCGATCTCCAATGAAAGTAATCTCTCTGATCTCTCAGCCATTACACATTTTGCATATTTAAAGGTCCCGTTCTTCGCGTGTTTTCGAAGCTTTGATTATGTTTACAGTGTGCAATATAACATGAGTTCATGTTTCGCGTGTAAAAAAACACAGTATTTTTCACACAATTTACTTATCTGTACAGCGCTGTTTCTTCTGAAAAGGGCCTGATGATTTCCTTGTTCTATGAAGTCCTTCCTTCAGAAACACGAGTTCTGATTGGGCCAGCGCTTCCTGTGTTGTGATTGGACAGCAGCTTAGCGCATTTTGCCCGGAAAGGTCCCGCCTCTTACCATAACGAGGAGATGCAAGCGCTGAATGCTCGCTCTTCTCCATGTGGGAGAGCAACAAGACACCTATTTTGCGTGTTCTTGTGGGCGGAGGGTTAGTCAACAAAAAACGGTTCTAGTGACGTCATTAAAGCAGGAAGTGCAGGGGTTTAGTCCAAACCGGCCGTTCGCTGTAGGCTGTAGGCTGAAAGGGAACTTAAATAAAATATCTCGCTTGGCATTAAACTTTGAGCTTTATAATTTTACAGGTATTATTTATGCTCTAACAGCAACATTTCACACTAACTAAAGTTTGAAAGATGGAATCGCGAAGAACGGGACCTTTAATTTTTTTTTTTAAATCTGTCGCAAAGTTCTCATTTTAAACTTTGTTAATTGTGGCCACGGCGAAGTACATACAGAAACTGCATAACAGTAAACAACTGTCTCATTGGTTTTCTGTCAAATCCAGTCAATGCCCAATAAGTTGTTTCTGTAAAATTTAACATGCAAAATATTGGCAATAAAGAAAAAGACTTAACTGTTGATCAGGCAGGTCACAACAGAGATGGATAGAGGAAACTAAAACAAAATAAATTGTTCTGGAAGTTATTGTGCATCCTGGTGTCAACTAAAGAGTTCAATGATAAGCACCTATTTGATGTGATTCCATTTGAAAACATCGCCCCCTGGTGTCTTGTCTCACTTAACTCTGAGTACCTCCAGATCTGATGTCAAAAACCACTACCGACACGACTACACTGTAAAAAATTTTGGTTGGTTTTTGTTGGTTTAACTTAAAAAAGTAAGTAACCTGGTTGCCTTAAAATTTAGAGTTTATTGAAATTCTAAATTTGAGTTGATACAATGAAGGAAATTTGTTTAATAAATAGAAACTCAAAATATTATTATATCTGATTGATAAATCATGAAAATAGCACTATTTGGCATGTTTCACTGCGTCATCAGAAATAAAACACAATTACCCAATATGCTTACACAACAGAGGTGGGCAGATCGATACTAATATCGATAATATCGATACCAACGTTGGTATCGGTATTGATCGATACCAACGTGAAAATATTGATACTTAAGTTTCAGTTTCTCTCGTTTTGCGACCTGGCCGTGTTTGTCAAAATGCTGCTGCTGTCACAGAGCAGAGGAAGCTCTCAAGAGAGTGCTGCTCGTGCTCGACACTGCTCTCCTCCCCCTCTCCTGTTTTGTACCGTCATGTGACTCACCACTAGCGCTACCACCAGCAGTCAGGCGCGCGCGTCGCTCAGCCGCGCATTTTAATTTTCAGTATTATTTATATCTTATTACAAGGAGAATTTGTTTTACATTTTTTATATTTATTGTTAAGTAAAACTATGTGAATTTGTTTATTTAAGAAAAAAATCCAGAAAAGAAGTGCACTAAAGAGGAGAAACATGTTTTGTTAACATGCTACTTGAAAAGAGAATTTGTTTTTAAATTTTTTATATTTGTGAAGTAATCATTTTGTAACTTTTTATTTAAATAAAACAGAAGTAACCAAAAGTTGTTTCTGAACAAAAGCTTTTGTAGTAGCCTACTGATTAATAACCCAAAATGCAAATCACAAAAACAAATTAAAAGTCATGAAAATTCATTTCGATTTAGGTTGAAGACGCATCCACCTTAATTATTAAAAAGTATCGGTATTGGTATCGGTATCGGCGATACTGGCCCTGTATTTACTTGGTATCGGATCGATACCAAATCTAGCGGTATCGCACACCTCTATTACACAATCTTTTAATAATATTTTAATAAAGGTTGTCGAATCTCAAAAAAAATGTTAATTGTATTAACTCAAAATTTTAATTTCAATGAACTCATTTTGACAGTTGTATTAGTCCACAGTGCCAATGCGCCACTCTTCTCCACAATGGTAACCCACAATTAATTTACATTTTCTTATAATTCCAACATAATTGAATATTAAACACAATCAAGTCTCCCCCTTCTCATTTTGCTCTAAAATACATAAAACACTTTTACATATAAAATAACAAAATTTACTCGTTCTTAATTTAGCCATATGTAAATCATGCTGTGAACTAACAAGCTCCGCCCAGTTTCAGTTAATGCAACACATCATGTAACACCGACACATTAAGTTTGACTTCAATGTGACTTGTATTTAAGTGGATTGAACACAAAATTAAGGTTGGATACATTTATATAATTTAAATGAGTAACATAATAAAGCATTCACAATGTTTGAATTAAACTATCATAAAAATAAAAACTTGATGGCTGTCCAGTGGTGATGATAATGCACGAAGAAGAAGATGAAGAAGGACGAGGAAGATGACTGTAGTAAATAATACTTTAATGAATACTTCACCACTGGTAAACATAGACTTCAAGGACAGGTATGAAGACGGGTATACAGACGACGACGGACAAAAACAGAGTGAGAACGGGAACTAAATACACACACTGATGAGAACATAACGAGGGGGGCAGGTGATACAGATGATGATTAATTAACATAACAGGGCTAAACTAAACTAATGAGGGATGACGGTGGCAACAGACAGACATGTGACAATGGTAGCGTGTGTGTGTGTGTGTGTGTGTGTGTGAGCCTGTTTATGTGGTTTATGAGGACACAAATTTGTATAATTACATGGGTATTACACTGGTATTACACTATAATTGTGGTTTATGAGGACATATCAAATGTCCTCATAATTCAAATGGCCTTAAAAACATACTTAATTATGTTTTTTTGAGAAAGTAAAAATGCAGAATGTTTCCTGTGATGTGTAGGTTTAGGGGCAGGGGCAGTGATAGAAAATACGGTTTGTACAGTATAAAAACCATTACGCCTATGGAGAGTCCCTGTAAACCACATAGACCAACATGTGTGTGTGTGTGTGTGTGTGTGTATTGATGCAGATATGACAACAAGACAGACATGATATTCAGTGCTAAGAACAAGCAACGTACAGATAATGTAATTCACACTTAAACATGGGGCGATTAAAACGTTTTTAAACACTTCCCCTCCTCCAAAAAGACAGCGTTTGTTGTTTGCAATGTCATTAAAGGGCGGAGTCAAGATAATTTGCCGCCTTTTTTGCACTTTCAGTGTAAAAACAAAATTACACTATATAGCACCCCATAATTAAAGAGGAGTACTCTTTAACACCGTAAGTTAATTAAACTCTTAATATTAATTAATAACTTTTAACACTGCAATTTTACTGTGGGGAGAACGATACTTGTCTGACTGCATTGTGCCAAGCGTAAAGTTTGGTGGAGGGGGGGTTAAGGCTGCTGCTAACACACCACAAGTAGAATATCAAAATAAGAAATCTGCTTAACACTTGAGCTTAAACTCCAACGATCAGTCACATTAAATCCCCTGAGATGGGTTTGCCAGATTAGAGACTCCTAAACTGAGATATTCAGATTTTTTTCAAGAGCTCCATCTGGTGTCCAAATACAGACATAAAATAATACTGACAGCAATGATGTTTTTACATTACGACACCTTTTTCAGAAAAATAAAAACTTCATATATAGTAAGTAAATGTGTCACATTCAGAAATAACATCACATAAAATATTGATAAATATTACATAGGAAAAAAAATGACACTGACTAATACAATGATGGCGATGTGATGGTGATAAGGAGTGATGGTAGTGATAATATAATAAATACTAAATGGGTAATTTTGCTCATGAATACACACACACACCCACACTCACCCACACACACACCTATACATTTACACGCTTTTATTTTACTTCTAGAATTCTATTATGGTTTGTATGTCTGTTTATCAATAAAAAAAGGGCCCCACTTTATATTAGGTGGCCTTAAGTACTGTAAAAAAAATGTTGATTTTTGTTGGTTTAACTTAAAAAAGTAAGTAACCTGGTTGCCTTAAAATGTTGAGTTTATTGAACTTAAATTTGAGTTGATACAATGAAGGAAATTTGTTCAATAAATAGAAACTCAAAATATTTTGGTATCTGAACCACATAAAAAATGTGATAGATCATGAAAATAGCACTATTTGGCATGTTTCACTGCATCATCAGAAATAAAACACACACAATTACCCAATATGCTTACAAAATCTTTAAATAATATTTTAATAAAGGTTGTCGAATCTCCAAAAATGTTCATTGTATTAACTAAAAATTTTAATTTCAATGAACTCAAAATTTGAAGGCAACCAGGTAACTTTTTTTCTAAATAATTTTTCACAGTGTATGTACTTACATTAAAAAATAAGTACAATGTACTTACTGTGTTCAAATTCTATTGCAAAGCACTTTTGCTGATATTGAGGTGTATACGGGTAGAGTTAGGGACAGGTGTGGTGATATGGGTCAGTTTAAGGGTAGGGTTAGGTGTAAGGGAAGTGCCAGCTGTGTAATTACAAAATGTAACTACAGAAATTAATTACAGATGTAATTACATGCAGGTATTTTTTTTTTTTTAATCTAAGTACAATGTAAAAACATGTACGTACACAATAAGTGCATTGCATCAAATGATTAATTAAAATGTCACTACATTGTACTTAAGGCCACCTAATATAAAGTGGGTCCAAAAAAAGAAATGACATCACATGTTGCTGGCTATATAGTATCTGGATTTATCATATAGAAACCTGCATATTACAATTGATTACCATGCTAATTGTATAAACATAGCTAAATTACAATCTAAAGAATCTGAGATAATATTCTTGAACTGATATTTTATGAATACTAGGCAGCAATAAAAAAAAACAATTATCTGTTCCTGTCTTTAGTATCTTTTAAAACTTTTGAAAGATGGCTTTTGTCCTACAGTCAATGTTATGATTATATACCAGCAGAAGCCAACTTAACTTTAACATACTAACCAGACAATCCCATCACAGCACTGATTCATGTAAGTCTCACAAACAGTCAGCAGAGGGAGTCATTAACACACACAGAGGACTGAACACATTTAGCCTTGATTTACACGTGTATTGTCCCTGAAAATAGTTGCACATCCTCAGCCGTTTTCTTCATACATGTGGTCTTTCTTAATAAAGATACAATTTTTATAGAAATTGCTTAAAATTAAAAGCTAAATTCAGTCATTTTTGCAAACAGAGCCACGATCAGTGCATTTGAGCTTAAACATTGAGGTTGAGCTTGGCAACAAACTGACATAAACCTCAACATGATCTGTCCTGTCATAAACTGAGCTGTATGATGATGATAATACAGAATGAATGATCCGTCTTTCGGATGAGACGTTAAACCGAGGTCCCGACTCTGTGGTCGTTAAAAATCCCAGGATGTCCTTCGATAAAGAGTAGGGGTGTAACCCCGGCATCCTGGACAAATTTGCCCATTGGCCCCTGTCCATCATGGCCTCCTAATAATCCCCATATTCTGATTGGCTTAATCACTCTGTCTCCTTTCCACCAATCAGCTGGTGTGTGGTGAGCGTTCTGCCGCAAAATGGCTGCCGTCGCATCATCCAGGTGGGTGCTGCACATTGGTGGTGGCTGAGGAGAGACCCCGCTTGTAAAAGCGCTTTGGGTGTCTAGAAAAGCGCTATATAAATGTAATGAATTAATAATAATAATAATTATTATTATTATTACTATTATCAACTCAAAGCGACTTCTGAATACACCGTCTGATCCCGTCCTTCATCCTCCTGTAATGAAATGCACTTAAAGCTCAAAGAGATGATTTCATAACTCAATTCACAGAAGAAAACAAACATCAGCACATCAAGAACCATTAAAAACAAGACTTTTAAAAAATTGTGTATGAATTGTGATATAAAAAAAAAGTAGACACAAGTAAAAAATAAATAAACTGTACTTTACCGTAGCAATCTTTCATATAAGATACTTACTACAGAGAATAACAAGTGTATCTTACCGTATCTGGAGCTCTGTGTTTAATAAATGTTGCATCAGTATAATCGACATCTTCTTCATTAGTCTGAGCTGTTTAATATATATAATGAACATTTTTAAATGAAATGATAATGTGGCATTTCTGAGCACTACTTTTGCAGAAAATATATTTTTTTGTTTTAATACTTGCCGTCTTGTACGTTTGATTTTATGCATTTCCTGCGGTGACAGAAGACCAACACAACTAAAACAGTGAGCAGCAGCAGCAGCAGCAGCAACGGCAGCAATACAGCAAGAAGAAATGAAGTTTGTTTGGATTCTGCAATGATAAAACACACACAGTCATTATTCTACTGTACACTGTACAATTGTTTTGTTGGTTAAACTAAAAAAAGTAAGTAACCTGGTTGCCTTAAAATTGAGTTTATTGAAATTAAACTTTTGAGTTGATACAATGAAGAAACTCAAAATATTATTGTATCTGAACCACATAAATATTGTGATAAATCATGAAAATAGCACAATTTGGTTTCACTGAGTCATCACGAATAAAACGCACACAATTACCCATCTTATAATAATATTTGAAAAGGTTGTTGATTCTCAAAACTGTTTATTGTATTAACTCAAATTTTTTAATTTCAATGAACTTCAATGAATTTTAAGGCAACCAGGTAACGTATTTTTTAAAACATTTTTTTTACAGTCTAATAGAGACTCAATAAAGATGAATAACTGAACGACTGGAGGGCTGAAATATCTTAACAAATGCAACTAACAGCTTTTTTATAATTAATTAGTAAATGTATGATTACAAGACACAAAATACATTCTGTTTTGAGAAAAAAAAGTTATCTTCTAAATTGAATAGCTATATGCTAACAAATGTGTTATACAAGTGTTGTGGAAACATTGTTCCTGAAATGTTAAAATGTCAGTTTTCTTGTCGTGAAAAGGTACGTAATGTTAGTACAACATTCTCCTAACCGCACTGTTACTCACAATAAAACGATTTAATGTTTATTTAATATTACAAGAAGGCCAATATTAAAGGGATAGTTCACCCAAAAATGAAAATCCTGTCATCATTTACTCACACTAAAGTTGTTCTAAACCTGAATGCATTTCTTTCTTCTGCTGAACACAAAGGGAGATATTTGGAAGAATGTTCGTAACCAAGCAGATCTCGGTAGCCATTAACTACCATCGTATGTTTTCCCCCTTCTATGTTAGCCGATGGCTATCGATATCTGCTTGGTTGCAAACACATTAAACATTTTAAAAAATATATATATATGCATTTCCCTGGATCTGACAGGATGGGCAAGCCATCAATCTGGGTGAGCCCATCCGTAGCTAACCTAGAGATATAACTTTCAAAGGATGTGCTGGGAAAACGTGTCTCAAATGCATCAAACAGCACACACATCTAAAAGGGCATGACTAGACAAAATGCTCATGTGTGTGAGACAATGCAAGATCAGCTATTTCTATACAATATTTGAGGGATAAACCAGCAGGACATTATTAACAGTTTATTTCAAAACAGCACGAAAAAAGTGTGTGGTCTGAGTTCATTTACAATGGAAAGGGGAAAGTGAAAATGACTCAGACACAGTAAATGTGCTTAGTGTGAAACACCTAATGCTGACTACCTGAATTTAGCTGACAGTGTTGACTGACATTGAGATGCTGAGTCCGGTGTGTGATGGGATTGTTGAGCACACAGCTGTAGGTGTTGTTATCCTGATATTCCACCTCCAGAGGTAGAGAGAGACTGATGCTGAGATCAGACACACTGATGCTGGACAATAAACTGTTTCCTTTGAACCAGGAGAGAGTCACATGACTCACATTCACAGCTGAACACACCAGTGAACAATTTGATGATGATGATGATGATGAAGATGAGTGTCTGATAATGACAGGAACAGGAAGAGGAGCTATAAAACATGTAAAAAAGGAACAGTCATTTACTAATTATAATGATTTAAAGATCTTCAATCATCCGAATTTACACCCAGATTTGCATTTGATTTCCAATTAAAACCTTTTAACTTATTCAGTTCACTCACCATAGACAGCAATACTGAAGCTCTTGTGTTTGACTTCTCCATTAATGATCTGTACTTTATAAAGTCCAGAGTGTAGTTTATTGATGTTTGTGATGGTCAGAGATCCTGTCTGCTCATCTATCTGTAGTCTGTCTCTGAATCTCTCATTTTTCTCTTTATTATCATACACAGAGATGATCTGTTTATAGATTTCAGCGATGCGATTCTCTGAACTGTTAAGTCTAAATGTCCACAATATCTGATCATATGTGTGCATTTCAGTAACATCAGTGTTTAGAGTGACAGAATCTCCCTCCAGCACTGAGATCGTCTCTCTTTCTTCTGTATGAAGTCCAGAAACACCTGGAAGAAAAGAGTGCCCAGCAGGTAGCACAGCAGGTTTTTACCTCAGACAACTTTTTGAACACAGAAAATAAAGCTCTCTTATAATTTCTTAAACCTTACACCGTATCTGAGCTGCACGACTTAAAGCAACAAAAGCCAATATAACCCTTATTACACGCGTCAATTCCCCAACAGTAAACTGATTCTGTTCTCCATGCACCTTTACTATTTCTGACACAGGGTACAAATGGATACGGAACGATCATTTTGTCGCATGCGGTGAAGACAGCCTCTAGCTGTCGTGTGTAGACACGGTGTAATAATTTGTACATAAAAACTAAAGCAAAAGCGTCATCCTGACATCTAACAATGAGCAACAGCACACCATACGGAAATAAGACCACTTAAAGGAGACGTTCACCTAAAAATAACAATTCTGTCATCAATTATTCACCCTCTTGTCATTCCAAACCCATCACTGACTTTCATCCTTGGAGTACAAAAGAAATTACTCTGAGTTTTCTCAACATTCTTTAGAATTACTTGTGTAACGAAGAAGAAGAACAATAATGTTGTGGCCTTGTCTGTTCCGTTGCTTCTATTACTCTCCCCTTTTTTGTAAGTCGCTTTGGATAAAAGCGTCTGCTAAATGATTAAATGTAAATGTAAAATGTAACATCTTGCATGAACAACATGAGGGTGAATAAATGATGATGAATTTGGTTATACTTAATTTTGATGGTATACCATAACTATAACTTTGCAATAACATATCAACTCTAATTAGAGTATAAGTAGACTGTCTGCTTAATATTTGCTAATAATCATTCCGTCAATAGCTTTTCCCAAAAAGGGAGTTTTTTGACCCCTGAGACCAAACGAGGCCGAGTTGGGGTTGTTATCAAATTGTGATGGCCCAAGGTATAAGATATAGGAAATAATAGTGAAAAAAGGAATTATGACTCTTGTGATGGTCCTCTACGGACTATAAGTATGTTGCAAGTACATGTCGACTTATTCTAATCCTACCAGTCTACTCTACTAACACTAACGAGATAGATAGTAGACAGTAGATATTAGCAATGCTACTATTATAGTCAACAGAATGTGACCTTCAAAATAAATGGAACTTTCATTGCATTGAATTTAAACCTTTTATAAGCTCAACTGAATTATTAATAATAACCATTTGATGTTACAATAGTAAATAATCAGTCCAATTATATATATATATACCCTAGTGAAAAAAAAGTATACTAAGTATACTTGCGGCCAGACTCATTTTCAGTATACTTGAAGTGTGTTAATGACTAGTTAACTTGAAGTGTGCTATTTTGACACAACTAATTTTGTACTAAGTATATTTAAGTTGTAATTAAATTGTGTTAAAGCACAACTTTAAGTGTATTTTGTATACTTTTGTGTGCTAAATTGGAACAACTTTAAGTATACTTAGTACACTTTAAGTATAGTGACTAATTCCCTGCTTAGTGATATTAAATGTGCTTTATTTGTATTATAAGTATATTTTATTAGTGTTAAGTATATTTTATTTGTATTATAAGTACACTTTGTGTTATAGCATACTTTATTTGTGTTTTAATAAATTACAAATTAATTACCAGTATATTCAGAACACACAAGCAATATACTATGAATATAATATATATTTTATTTACCTTGACTCATTCAAATGACAAAAAATATACACTTTAACAATACAATGTGTTATTACTAGCTATACATTGTACAATATACTTTGAATTACATAATGTCACACAATACAGTATTTTAAATGTGCTACATTACATTTTAATGAATTACTTACTGACTTACTTTCCCAATGTTGAATGAATGCATTTATTTTCAAGGACATTACAATAAATTAATCAAATCTAACAAACATAACTAATGAAGAGACATTTCATTAAACAAACCCAACGATTTTATTAATGGTTTCACGTGGTTTCAGCAAAGCTAAACAAAATTAACTTACTATGTTTTTCATTAAATTAACACTGGAAGATGTTGGAAAACATATAATTGAACTAATTCCACTGACCATCTCTATATAATATAAATTACACATTATATTCAATTTTCTGGTGAGCTGCTCATTACACTTGCATCTGATGACCGCTTACACATCATCAGGGAGTTGACATCAAACACTCGTGAAGAACGCAATCTGTTAACAGAATATACGAGATAAGGTCAGGTGCATGTTCATTCAACTTTTTATTCACGTTTAGTGACATTACATATTACTTACCTCCAAACAGAAGGACTTTTTCCGGGATCGCGTAACGTTTGGCCATTTTATTCCAAAAAAAGGTATCGTCATCATCAAGGTCAGGCAGTGATGTGACGTAATTGAACTGGTCCGAAGAATGAGCAATGTGCTTTCCGCTCCAATTCGCCTACGTATACTACGTCCTAAAAGTATGTACTCTTTTTGTGAAGAAAAAGTATATACTTTTGAGTGTGTAGCAGAAAAGTATGCAAGCTTAGGGACATACTACCTCGCCATCTTTAACGGACTCTGTCGCTTAGTTACGTGCATCCCGTCCAAGGGGGTAATCTAGCACTCAGAAAGCGTTCCACCCATAGGGGCGGCCATTGCTAACCAAGCCATCACCTGCTGTTAGCATCCCATTGACTCCCATTCATTTTTGAGTCACTTTGACAGTGAATAACTTTACATCTGAGACGTTTAAAGACTCCATTTGTCCATTGTTTATTTCTAAAGAAACACGACAATGCATAAAAGGCTCCGTTACCTTGTATCTTACACTATCGCCCCGTAGAAGCTGTTTTTGTAAAAATAGGCTAACGATTGCGTCATAACCAACGCGACTCTGTCGCACTGTTGAGAAATTACCGTTTAGACCTGAGGAGACGCTCGCAGGCAATCTTTTACTGTCTTTGAGACAGTCGGGGGGACGTGGAGACATAAAGTCTGATAAAGTCAAGGGGGAAGAATGGGGAGAAGCCCATAGTGAGCCAAAAGCAACGGGAGAAAATATTTAAACAACGTGATTCAGCTTTCACTTTCCACAACTACTAGAAGACCTACAGCTGTCAGACAGGAGGCTCACGTCACATCTACGTCGTCAAGCTCAGTCTGAGCCTGCGCAGTTCACTCAGCCATCAGGAAGTGAGTGCTCCTATACTGACATCACTTAACGCCGTAGAAGGCAATGGGATCCCACCGTCCATTTCTTTTACTGTCTATGGCCGCCGATCGGTCTGCGCATCGCTAGGGGAAGTCGAACAAGCCTTTACTGTCTATGATCCCGTCACCGTTTAACTGTCCTGTCAATCATCGTCAGATTCGTCACAGTTCAAATCCTCCACATTCAGATTAATCTCTTACCGTATCGGAGAGAACTGTAGCCGCTCGTTGATCTGCCATTTGTGGGTCTTTAATGCAGAGACTCTCCTCATGTGTTTGCAGTTTAAATATAATGATGCATTTAAAAGTTAATGGCCAAACGTGTCATTACAAAAGTTCACAATGCTGCTGCAGGTGAAATATAATGTGGACAACACTGAATAAATATATTTTTGTCAGGTTAAATATTGATAGTTGGTCACTCAAACCCCTTTATCTAAACTTCTCTACTTAACCGTCGAACTCGCACATCCGTCATGTTTGTAGTTTTTAACGCTTTTTATCCGCGTTTGTAGTTCTAGTCGAATCCCCATACACCTCGCAGTGGGTTGTGGGCAATATCAGCCGTTAGAGTGCCCATCGATTCATACTTCGAATTCGGACCGGAAATAGTAAACCATCCGGGAATCTTTGGAATACTCTTTTCAACATACTATGATTTGGGACATACTAATTCTATTTTCGAATACTATTTAGGATGGATAGTATGCGAATTGGGACGCAGGGTTAGTGTTTTATTAAATGATTAATGCAACGCAACATTGTACTTCACCTGCAAGGCTGCAAACCTCCCGCGAGTGAGCGTCATAAGTCAGCATCTCTGCGTCTGATTGGCTGCAGGCATTGAGCAACACAATCTGATTGGTCACAGACCAATGAAGATAATAATAATTAATAATTAATAATAATTTATTATCACTTATTTATTCATGCTTAAGCTTGAACAGTTAAACATGAATAAATAACCTTAAACAGTATTTATAACTTTTTATACAGCTTAATGATATTAATTTTGTATTTTTAAAATATGCTTTTAGTGCATTGTTAACAATGACAATTTTGAGCAGACGTTTAAAATATATAAAAAAATATATTTTAAAGTAATGTTCAAATAAGTACACTTTACAAAAGTACACTGAACTTTCATTTAAAGTATATTTTTCTAAAATATATTTTTAGAAAATATACTAAAATACAATTATCTTAAAGTGTGTTAAAAGTTGTATTGTGAAATATGATGCTAATATATTTTTTATATATTTAGAAATGGTAAATTTTTTGTAAGTATATTTCTAATATACTATCGGAAAAGAGAATATATTTGAAATACAATAAAGTATACTTTTTTTCACTAGGGTATATATGTATATATATATATATATATATATATATATATATATATATATATATATATATATATATATATATATATATATATATATATATTTCTACTTCATAATATTGTACATTTTTAATTCAAATAAAACATTTTTTTTTAACAAACAGGCAACGGAGTGTCCCAAATAATTTCTTCTTTGAAGTTAAACTTGCTTCTGACAGTAAGACTGCAGAAATAGTTGAAGACATAACTTACCAGCCGAAAGCCAAAGACAAACCCCGAAAAATGCGTTCACCACCATATTCTTTAATATCCCAAACAGTCTGGAATCATAAAACACAACATATCTGAAAACAAAAACAAAATCACGCAGGAAAAAGCAGCATCTCAGTTGATTGTGGGCTTGCATGTGACTTTGTTGGTTGAATGTCCTCTGGGAGGCGGTGTTAATTACCATCATTTGCGTTGGCAGCATATCTTTTTTTGGACGTTGCGAACGTCCGTTTAGGTCCGCAGTAGGTCCGAGTTGTAACGTTCGCTGACGGACGTTCGGAGGACGTCCGCATTTGGTCCGCGGTGGAACGTTCGCTCGCGAACCTCGAATGGCATGCCATTTCCATAACAACACGTTAACATGCAGAGAGATACTTGCATATACGGTACACGTAGGCAATACATGCGCATGCCTGCAAACATGAGCACATCAGCATGTGTGTCAATCAAGGTAAATATTAGGTTACTAGGCTATTGTCTTTTGAAATATAGAACATAATTTAGAATGTAAACAGAATATATTTTTTGTTGACATTGACTTCTATAGTATTTTTTTTTCCTACTATTGAAGTCAATGTCTCCAGTTAACTGTTTGGTTAGTGACATTCTTCAAAATATCTTCCCTTGTGTTCAGCTGAAGAAAGAAATTCATACAGGTTTGAAACAACTTGAGGGTGAGTAAAGGATGACAGAATTTTCATTTTAAAGTGAACTGCACTTTAACTCAAAACACTGTGCTGTTTATTCTGTTGAAGTTGATGGACGAGCTGCCTTCAGCTAAACTGAAGCTGCCCACACAAACGTAAGTGCTAACAGCACACCTCAGTCAGCCAATACCCTGCATAGACCACAGCACATCTAGCTTTTTTCTCGCTTCAGAAACCCAGCTATAAAGTGTGTAAAGGTGCATGAAGATCATGCTTGTTCTTATTTTGTCGCATCAATGCAGGTGAAAGATCAGCACAACGTAACAACTTAGCTAGAGATTATTGTGGAAAACCTTCACATCTGTAAGCAGTTCTCTAACTAATGGTAAACTGGATACAAGCAAGAATGAATAGTTACTGAATATTATATGTAAGTTTAAAAAATATGCTTAATTATCAATTAGTATTACTTTCACTGCTCTCATTGAATATACACAGTATTAATACAGCAAATTATTTAAATGTTTAACACAATATTGTTGAATTAATGTCAGAGAAATGCATCATAATAGCAGTCACTGGCTCCATGCTGGTATTTAAAGGGGTCATGAATTGAAAAATTAACTTTTCATTCAGCCTTTGATAGGCTATATAAAAGGCATCTGAAAAGTGTTATAGATAAAATCTGTTATTATTATTTTTCTGAATATGAACATACTGTAAGTTTCAGAGCTGAAAACTTCCTTGTTAGTCCAAGAAAAGCTTTTATTTACAGCTGCCTCAGCAAACGGTTCATCTGTGAATGTGCATATCTGTGATGTCAGAGTGCAGTAAAAAGACACCTTATACTGTAGCCCCGCCCACCGATTCGCGCCTGACAATGAATTGATAAATAACACAGGCCTACGTGGAGCTAAAACAGATTGAGCTACCAAGCAATTAAAGGGTTAGTTCACATAAAAATGAAAATTCTGTCAATAATTACTTATCCTAATGTCGTTCGAAACCCATAAGACCTCCGTTCATCTTCAGAACACAAATGAAGATATTAGTGTTGAAATCCGATGGCTCAGAAAGGCCTTCATTAACACCAATGTCATTTCCTCTCTCAAGACCCATAAAGGCACTAAAGACGTCATTATCTCAGTGGCTCTACAATCATTTTATGAAGCGACGAGAATCGTTTTTGTAAACTAAATAGCGACTTATATAGTGATGGGCCGATTACAAAACAAAATTCCTCATGACAGGGGAGCCCAAGCTCATTTTAATATTCAAAACTGTTATCCTATCATTGCAGTGGGCGTTTACTTCCAAGTCTTCAGTGCGGCACACCCATAAAAACCGAGCGTTCCAGGAGAGAGGCTAAACCAGGGTAGAAAATAGCCTATTACTTATTCATTATGATGTTTTTGAATGTAAAAAACATAAGAACATCACAAGTTGACCTCAGACAACAGTATAAAAAATCCAAAAAAGCCAGTTTATGACCCCTTTAAACAAATAATATTTTACTACAAATATAACTGTTTACAGGAAAAAAATTGCAGTGCAGTGTCTAAGTTTGAACTCCTGAATCATCCATGTGTAGACCGTTTCCCTACGCTTCTGTGGGTTAAATAAGGCCTACATCTGCAGTTCTCATCTGATTAAAAAAGACAACAATCTCATGATTTGGAATGTCATGTTTCCAGTCATGTTGAAGTTTTAAAGGTCAGCATGAAACGGAAGCTGATAGTCTTTTCTCCTCTTTTGTGACATATTTCCAAGTGAAAAATGTAGGTCGGGACTTGATTTTGTCCAGGGGGACAATTTATCAAGATGTGCAAAAAATTATGGTCAAAAGTCTAGCACTTTGTCAAGTCTCCTCCAGCACATCCCAAAGACTTTCAGTGAATTTAAGCTCTGGACTCATGGGTGAAAATGATTCTTCATGCTTTATTCTTTCAAAGTTTGAGCTGATGAATCTTGACATTGTCATCCTGGAATATGGCCATGATGTGTCTTCCTTCATAGTTGGTTAAGAAATGAAAAGCTATACACTGATCGGTTAGAGTTAGAAGAACTGTTAAAGTCACATAATGTAATTTTTGACGCTAGAGGTCGGCAAAAAACAAACCTTGTTTTCGCCTTTTCAAAACAAGGGCGTAGCTTAATGATGCCGAGATTGAACGAGGAATCTTGGGAGGTGTCGTCTTCACCTCACAGCCTGTGGAAAAGAATTCGGGACAGGTCAGAAATAGGGTGACCACTCGTTTCGCATTTTTGCGGGATAGTCACGAAATTGGGAGCTTTGTCCCACGTCCTGCATTTCAGTTATGCCTGTATTTTTTCATCCTTGAAATTACAATAAGAGTAAGAGATATAATATAAACTGTGACAGGCATTTGGAAACCTGTTTGTCCTGCCATCATGTTCTAGCTTTGAAAATAACCAACACAATCCCAGAGAGGTTTACGGTGTCAAAATTGGGTTTTGTGAAATTGTAAAATTTTGAAAGAAGTGTTTCATTTTGTAAAATAACTGAGGTGTTGTGCTACTTGTGTGTGTGGATGTGTGAACTGTGCATATTGTTTTGACAAAATGAGCCTTGTTTTTAAAATTGCGAGTTCTGGGGCCTATTGCACAAAACTAGGATAAGGGATTAAGCCGGAATATCTTGGTGATCTTGTCATCTGTATACAAAATATAGTACACCGCTGTTGTGTAAACGTACCCTGAAGGCACACTCACACCAAGAACGATAAAGATAAAGAAAGATAACTGTATATTAGCGGATAAATTGAGCCAGGATCACCAAGATATCCAGACTTAATCCCTTATCCTAGTGTTGTGCAATAGGCCCCTGTGTTTCTCAATTGTTTACACGCAAAGGTACTTGAGACACAATGTGTCGCGGTGAAAGGAGCAGGGACTCAAATGCATGAAGAAATTGTGTTTTATTAAGTAATAATATAAACAGAAACAAAACCAACCCACGGGGGACCAAACTAAAACTTACAAAACATAGTAGCAGGGAATCATGATGAAAACAGGAAGCACATGACAGGAACAGAAACATCAAACAACGATCCACTCCAACACAGGGCCATTGCACAAAACTAGGATAAGGGATTAAGCCGGGATATCTTGGTGATCTTGTCATCTGTATGCAAAATTTAGTACACTGCTGTCATGTAAACGTACCCTGAAGGTACACTCACACCAAGAACGATAAAGAAAGATAACTGTATATTAGTGGATTAATCGAGCCATAATCACCAAGATATCCCAGAATAATCCCTTATCCTAGTTTTGTGCAATAGGCCCCAGGTGGGGAAAATATGAGATAACAAGAGGGGTGGGGTCAGGACAACAGACTAGAGACATGAAGTAACACAAACCAAAGCACATGACAACAAAACACAAAACACCACCACATGTGCTCAACAATACAAAACATGTAATGACCACATTATGTATCTCGTGCACCAACCCCCTGAACCAATTCTGCTAAACTACAAGCACAATTTCTGCTTTACACTTTATTTATTTATTTGTCAAAACACTACACACAATTCTCCGCATCTGGCATAATATTGACTGACTCATCACATGGGCAAACACCTATCACAGTTTACAAAGAGCAAACAGAGTTTTTGCAATAAAGGGCAACAGTCGAGCTCTTCTTTAACAGGTGAGCTCTTCTTCAACAGGTGAGCTCTTCTTCAACAGGTGAGCTCTTCTTTAACAGGTGAGCTCTTCTTCAACAGGTGAGCTCTTCTTCAACAGTTGAGCTCTTCTTCAACAGGTGATCTCTTCTTCAACAGGTGAGCTCTTCTTCAACAGGTGATCTCTTCTTCAACAGGTGAGCTCTTCTTCAACAGGTGAGCTCTTCTTCAACAGGTGATCTCTTCTTCAACAGGTGAGCTCTTCTTCAACAGGTGAGCTCTTCTTCAACAGGTGAGCTCTTCTTCAACAGGTGATCTCTTCTTCAACAGGTGAGGTCTTCTTCAACAGGTGAGCTCTTCTTCAACAGTCAAGCTCTTCTTCAACAGGTGAGCTCTTCTTCAACAGGTGAGCTCTTCTTCAACAGGTGATCTCTTCTTCAACAGGTGAGCTCTTCTTCAACAGGTGAGCTCTTCTTCAACAGGTGAGCTCTTCTTCAACAGGTGAGGTCTTCTTCAACAGGTGAGCTCTTCTTCAACAGGTGAGCTCTTCTTCAACAGTTGAGCTCTTCTTCAACAGGTGATCTCTTCTTCAACAGGTGATCTCTTCTTCAACAGGTGAGGTCTTCTTCAACAGGTGAGCTCTTCTTCAACAGTCAAGCTCTTCTTCAACAGGTGAGCTCTTCTTCAACAGGTGAGCTCTTCTTCAACAGGTGATCTCTTCTTCAACAGGTGAGCTCTTCTTCAACAGGTGAGCTCTTCTTCAACAGGTGAGCTCTTCTTCAACAGGTGAGCTCTTCTTCAACAGTCGAGCTCTTCTTCAACAGATGAGCTCTTCTTCAACAGGTGAGGTCTTCTTCTGTTTGGAGAAGCATAGTTGTTTTTTTTATTGTTTTTTTAGTGTAACTGCATGACCACTGTATGTGCAACTTTGTGTTGGTTGGCGTGTACACTGTATTGTTTGTGTGTGTGTGTGTGTGTGTGTGTGTGTTTGGGGGGGGGGGGGGGGGGGGTATTTGTGTGTTTCTGAGAATAAAAACAATATTCTAAAATATTTTACAACACACACATTTATGCACTGTCTGTAGTAAGTGTAACACTGAACCAAAAAAACAAAAACAAAGTCATTATGATGAATGGAGAAGTTTTTTTTTCTATTTTTCAGTGTTTTACATCGAGCACATCAGTGTTCAACTGGTTCTTATAAATGTCTATTCATATAATGGTTTGTGTGTGTCATTTGAAAACAAAATACCATTTTGAGAAGAAATTCTCGAGTTCTATTTTGCAGGATAATTGATTTGTCATGCCCATTGTGTGTGTGTTTTTTTATTTGTGTGTAGAGATCTGAGGTGAGGCATGCTTTCAAAAAATATGTAAACAATCGAGAAAAACTGAAAAGGAAAGTTGTTTACTTTGCCACCTAGTGACCACATGGAAGAATTTATGGTTCTCAATACCTCATAATATTCCCATTAATTCATCAAAGCATAAAGTCAAATATATTAAAATATTAAAAGCTATTTTTTAAGGATCTTCTTAAATAATGCATCACCGGAAACAATTTGATGTACGTAAACTTAGTCTGGTTGCTGATGGGATTGATCGGTGGGAGGGAGTGATACAGTCACATAAAGCACACAAACCGCTTTATCCAGTAATTCTGCTTGGATTCAGATTATTTACATGCTATATATTCTGCTTCTATGTTTGAGAGATGTGTAAATCTCCACAGCAATTTTATATTTAAAGCTGCTGTCCGTAACTTTTTTTGTGTTCAATATTTACAAAAATTATATAATGAGAATGTACAATGTGAATCAATTTTCCTAACCGTGTTTTAAATTTACCCTGAATTATTATGGTACACTTATAATAAGTGTTTATATTGGGACTATTTCAGGCGTATGGAGCCGCTGCGGAGGAGCACAGTGACTCGCCATAGACATAAACAGAGAGAAGTAGCTCCGGCTGCAATGTTCTGTTTAGAGAAAGACTAGAGCACAAAAAGTTACGGACTGCAGCGAATTATTAGATCATTATAAATGGAAATCAGCAGTTGTAGCTACCTAAGAAAACCCTTTTTCTTTTCTTTATAGAACAGTTGCAGCAAAAAACGCTCCAGCTCCATTCCCAGCCGAACACCTCAACTTCTTGGAGTTGACTGTTACTGCACAGATATCACCTCTTTTCAATCGTAGTCGTGTGGACAAGCAGCTACAACTTTATTTTCCTCAAAACAAGAACTTGTCCAGTTGGCCAGATCCGTAAGTGCAGAATCTACACAATAAACACAAAGAGAATGAGATCATAAATTGCAACATCCTTCTGGGCCCGTATTTATCAAGCTTCTCAAAGTGCTATTTTAGTCTTAAGTGCCGAGAATTCATGAAATTTACTCCTACTTTCAAACTTAAGTATAAAAGCAAGTTATCAAATTTCTTAAAGCTAAGAATCACTCTTACTCTCCCAGTTATTTAAGACAGCACCAGAGGTCTCTCAAGTGGTTAGGAGTTGCCAGTAGGGGCTTGTGATGGCGCTGAGGAGACAGAGACGTGCGCAAATCTTTCAATAGGGCTTGGGTGCCGCGTTGCATTCTGGGACGTCGCGGCCATGTTAATGGCCTCGCGAATGTAAAAATACAGCAAGTCGAATGAGGAGAAGCAGAGTTGGGAGAAAGAAAAAACATGTTAAAATCCTGAAAGGGATGTGGAATTTACCGGGATACGTTAAATAGGGAAGGCAGGGACCGCTATAGAGACAAAATCGGAACTATTAAAGTTTTGGATCCACATGAATTTCCAAAGAAAGAGCGGAGCACCGACGACGACGAAAACTGTATTTTGTTGGTCCCCAACAGACATTCTACTGACTATAAGTAACTTTGCAACTACAATTCAACTTATTCTACTAACCCGAACCCCAACACATATAACCATAACCTACCAGTCTACTAACAGTACAGTTAATACTCTAATTAGTGTTAGTTGACATGCTGTTGAAAACGTACATAGTTAGTAGAATGTTTAAAGTGGACAATCGAAATAAAGTCTAACCGAAACATATATATTATTATTATTATTATTTTTATTATATAAGAAATTGCTCTGCCTCCGTTTTTATTTGTTATTGCAATGTTATTGTTTACTATATTTATAATTTGCACTTCCTCAATTTTCTGTGTCTTTTGTTGTTATTTTATAGATACCTATTAATTTGCTTATATAGTATTGAAAGAATTTTTTTTTTTTTAAAGTGTATTTATTATTGTTATATAAAGTGCACTCCGTTATATAAAGTGCAACAACTTGCACTCCGTTTTCTGTGTTCATTTTTTATTTGTAACCTTTTACCTTGAAGCATTCCACATTTCTGTGTTCTCAGGTTGCACTACTTGCAAATAAACACTAAAAAAAACATCTGATTGTGTGACAATTCTTGCTTTTTGCACATCGTACTGTTATTACTTCTTGTCCGTGGTTGCGCCTCCAAGCATGAGGCGACATTTTTCGACATTTCCCATGGTGATTATGTGTTGCGCTGTTACACCCCAAAATGCAGCAACGGTTTACCATAGTTGAAATAACGCCAAAATAATCAAATTAAGACACACGACTGAGAGGGAGCACGTCTATAAACAGTGCGCAGTAGTCCGAGTAGCAGTAAAGGATGCCATCAACATGGCCGCCACGCCAAGTAATGACGTCATGACGCCCAAGCCCTATAGAGGGAGAATGTGTTCGAAATGTTTGACGACAAATAGTTAATCAAACAATATCGTTTGGACAGAGCAGGCATCATCTTTTTCAGCGCTGGTTTATGCTGGGTTTTATCAAAATTAAAAATAAAATAAAAAACACTGTTCGAGTAATTCAGCAAGCAGTAGCGATCGCTTCTTCCTCCTGCCATGTCGGTTTTCTTTTGGAATGGTGGCTGATTATTTATTTATATATATATATATATATATATATATATATATATATATATATATATATATATATATATATATATATATATATATATATATATATATATATATATATACGTGTATATATATATATATATATATATATATATATATATATATATATATATATATATATATATATAATTCTAGGCTATATATAGGCAGGTCATTTAACAGCACACCAGTTTAAAAAAATAATTAAATGGATGAAAACATGTTTATCTTTCATTTAAAATGTGTATATTATAATGTATTCTCTTGAAAACTCTTTATTGTCAAATGTGTATTAGATGTAAACTCCTCTTAGGAACTTCACCATTCAATGTGAATTTATCTGAGAATATTCTAAACTAAGGACATCTATTCAGTGATTGGTTCATGCCGATGACATCATCCAAAATCCCGTTTGTGGCACAGCAAAGTGTCGTAAATCCACTCTAAGACTAGCACTTAAGATTTAGTCCTACTCTTTACCTAAAGTATGATTGGGACGCTTGATAACTAACTTTTAAGCGCAGCTTTGAGCCAAGAATTTTTTTACTCTTAAGTCAATTCTTAGCAGAGTTCTTGTGAGTAATTCTAAGATGTTTGATAAATACGGGCCCTGGACATTAACGTTATTCAAAAAGTATTTTGTTGATGTCATTTTGGTTATGTAAATGAGAACCTTTAAGTTGTAAAAGGGAAATCTGTGACAGATCTATATTTGCTTTTTCTCAACCGTAAATTTTACATTCATTAACTTTTTTTAACAGAATAATTGTTTTGTGATCATGATAGATTTGTTTTATGAACTGTTTACTGCGTGTGTTTGATATGATCTGGACTTGTTCTGATCTTGTTATGGTAAAATATATAATTTAATATTCATCTATTATGCATTTTTAAAAAGGTTGTAAAACAAAATAAAACCTGATAAACAAAAATAATAATAATTCTCAACTTGCGCGCACACTGATTTGATTGGACAACTTGGAATACATCACATCCGGTCGGCGTGTCGCATACAGTGTAGTCGCTCAAGTTCAAATATTTGAACGCATCCGAAGCTCAAATCGGATCCGTAAATTCCGCATTCGCATATGGTCGGCACCCCACGCAATCCCTGTACGACTCTCCATTGGAAATGAATGACTTCCGGTCCGACGGCGGTCGTTTGTCGTGTGCAGTGGAAAGGTTTTGCTTGATATGAATAATCTAAAAAAACCTGTTCTGCATGTTTGGGTTTGAAAACAGGTCTGGGCAAGTAGGCTATATGTCCCACACAAGGCAGAAAGATTGCTTCATCGATCATAGGCTAAATTCCTTGTGTAGTAAATAATTGTGGCTGAGGTTGAAGCTTCAGAGAGGTCAAGAGAGAAGTTGTGTTGGAAATATAAACGGTGAAAAGAGAATTGCGCAAGAACATTTTCTCCTTGATCTCAGCAGAATCAGAACAATGATTCAGTAAACCAGGTATGTAAGAGTTTTAGGCTATATTTATTTTCTCTGTACCTGCTGGGCAGACGTTTAAATCGGGTAATGATGTCTTGAAAAGTATGGTGTTTTCTTAGCAGTTGTCCTTTTAACTTTTAAAGTGACGACTTTTCTGCAGTCAAGTTATAACATTTTTTGAAAGGTGTTTAGTAGGCTACTGTTGTCTGGGAATATTGAGCAGGCATATTTTGAAGAGTTCACCCAAAAATTGAAATTCTGTCATCATTTACTCACTCTCATGTTGTTACAAAATCGGTATGAGTTTCTTTCTTCTGTTAAACACAAAAGATGGTTTGCAGAATGTTGGTAACCAGACAGTTGACAGCCATTGACTTCTATAGGGGAAAATATTACGCAAATAAAATGCTTATCCTCAACTGTTTGATTACCAACATCTTTAAAATATCTGTCCAACAGAAGACTGAGATTTGTACAGGTTTGAAACAACTTGACAATGGAGAAAATTACCATTTTGGGTGATCTATCACTTTCCTTTGTAGGTAGGTGTTTCTTATTCACAGCTAGGTGGCACTACATAACAGAGCCACAGAGCCGGAGTTTCACTTCAGCAGTTTTGCCCCGTGCATGCGCAGTTTCACTACAGCGGTTTCATAAAATACATTTTATTTTTAAATCTTAATTCTGTCCTAAAACTATCTATTGATTATTGTTGTTCCTGCTGTTATTTTTTGCATCTGCTGTTGCCCGGAGACCTTCAGGCTCCTTTACTGATATAAAACAATGCTGTCATGCATTGCACTTAAATATTTCTAATATTATTATTTTTTCTTTAAAAAAAAAAAAAAAACTAACAGCCTGGTATAATAAACACCATGTATTTTCAGTGTTTTGATTTAATTTACAATTATTTATTACATTTACAATTTACATTTGAAACATTTCATTATTTTACCATTACAGTTGATCTAACTAATAACTATAAAAAAAACAAGTGCAATTACAATACATAAATAAATAAAACTGTAGTTTTATTCACTTCCAGTGCCATAACATGCATCTCGAAGACATAACGACGCAATGCGTATGCGTGGTCAGAACTGCTGTGGTAAAACTGGTTGGGGTAAAACTGTGGCTCTGCGACCCTTCTCTTTTGATGAGAGATTCTTGCTCAAAATGAGACCACAAAAGCTATTTGTTGTTCTACATCTTCATGCTATGAATGAATTCTATATACGTTTTGAATACATAGCTTTGGATTATAATGATATATTTCAACGCTCTGATACATGACAGATCAGAAAAGAATTTGGCAATAAATAAATATTTACAAATTTTTTTTGAGAAATGTTTTGAAATTTAAAGAAACTAAGAACAAAAGAGAAATATATGTTAAGGTGGTAGAGTTTAAAATACATTACTGTATAATGTGTATATCACATTTTAGCTTAGTTTTGAGGCCCATAATTGTCTGTGATGTCATGCATTCCCAGTTTATATATATATATATATATATATATATATATATATATATATATATATATATATATATAATATATATATATATATATATATATATATATATATATATATATATATATATATAAAGGCATTTATGCAGTTGAGTTTTGTTTTGTTATAGGGAGGGCTGAGAGAGATTAATTTGCAACTTGTTTCTTAAGCACAAAGATATAAAAGATCCTCTTGTTTATATCAAATCCTAACTCTCAGTTGAACAGCAGGTGGCAGTAGGCCTACACAAATAAAAAACAGAACATCAACATTAGATTGTTATTTGCTCATGACGGATAGTTTGACAGATAGTTTGACTTGTATTCAATTTAATAGCATTAATAGCAAACCAAATGAGTGCAAGGTTTCAACTGAACAATGCATTTTATACTTTGTTCTTGCTGTGAGGTTTTCTAGCATATGTCAACTGCTTTTGGGATGACCTATTTTAGTGGCCTCCATCAGTCCATATATATATATATATATATATATATATATATATATATATATATATATGTATATATATATGTATATATGTGTATATATATATATATATATATATATATATATATATATATATATATATATGTATATATATATATATGTATATATATATATATGTATATAGATATATGTATATATATATATGTACATATATATATATATATATATATATATATATATATATATATATATATATATATATATATATATATATATATATATATATATATATTAGGGCTGTACTAGAATAATCGAATATTCGAATATTCGTTCGGTGAGGTGGCATTCGATTTTCAGTTTTGAGATTCGAATATTCGTTTTTGTTTTTTTTCAACACGTGACTTCCGTCACGGACTCATTCTCACTCATGCTTGAAATAATAATAATAAATTTAAAAAAACACCGCAACATGCTTTCAATAAAAGCATTGCGCATTTTAAAGATTTAAATTAACAAAAAGTCAGAATAAGACAAAATAAATCCCTTATATAGAATAAAACTAATTGTAATAGATATTACATTTTGTGTCATTTTAAAAACAATTCATTTATTCTTATTCAACTGTTTATAAGCATGCTACCGTGTTCTTTATTTATTACAGTTCATTGAAATCACTGTGTGTTACTAATTTAATTTCTGTTTTGGGATTCATTTGTTTTAAAGAAAGGTTCGTTATTAATACCTTATTAAAGTTCTTGCTCTCAACAGACTTTGTGTTTTGTATCACTTGTGCACTGTCCGTTTTCGGAGCATAAACCTGCCCGTGTAATGCGTACCGGAAACTGTTCTATTTAAAAGATTATTAAATGTTTATTAATATATAAAGAATGTGTGCCACCTGATCATATTGCACCAAATGCAACACTGCACTCCACTGGGTCTGCCGCAACACATTTACGATGCCGAAGAGTGAAACGTGAAGTCGTGAAAGATGATACAAATGCAAACCGACACTATTATTATATATTTAGCCCCACCCACCGAAGCTTCGAATATTCGATATTGATTGCCACCTAAGCTTCGAAGCTCAAAAAATGGCATTCGAAACAGCCCTAATATATATATATGTATGTATGTATGTGTGTATGTGTGTATATATGTATATATTCATATTTACAAATAAATACACAACACATATGTAGACATTAAATTCCCTGTTTATCCACATCTTGATAGCACATATATTTCTACCCATTTTCGCTTCTTTGATTGTTAGCTACAGACTGAATCATCTTGTGAGTGTATATTATACAACTTGCTTTCTTTTATCTAATAAAAGAAACGTAGTGCAATTTTGGAAAATGTCTACATTTTTGGAATCACCTTCAATATGCTTAGTGTTTAAATGGTGTTATTTATGTCAACATTTACTGTTTATTATTTAACATCTTAAGGCAGTAAGATCATGATCTTTACTTTAGGAATGACCCTAAAATCACTGTAGAACAAAAGGCTTCCTAAAGTAACAGGCTTAGTGTGTTGGTTATCTAATGTGCCCTGGGGTTATTTTCCTTCAGTTCCTGAAATGATTATGAATAATGCTGTTTTAGTCAAGACACAATACTGGAGTGAAGTTCACATAATAGCCACAAGAGGGGACTATGTTATTATATTTGGGCTGTTTTCTTTATTACATCACTCCTCCGAGTGAGTTCTAAAATTGTAATCTTCTGCTTTCACTCTTTGAGATAAAAGTTCCATTTTTGTTTTCCGTTTTTCACATCTTTTGTATTCAATCAGCAAGACACGTTATCAGACCTGTTCATAAAGCTTGTGGGGGTGTGCTGGTATTTATGAACTGCATGAAAAAGGTTTGTAGAGAATTTTGAAAATTAATTGCACTGAGTGGCAAAAAGACTGAGAGGCAGCAATGGTGGGATTTGAGAATTGAGGGAGATGGACTTGGTAACACAGCGTGTAATTATCAAACCAGTGCTGCTTCTGCTTTTAGAGGTAAAAGCAAAGCTGATCATAACTGCTGGTCTAGGATCTGTCTTCTTCGTAATAATAGCATATTATTAGTAAAAAATATTTGGCAAAATAGTATCTATATTTGCGCCCATCAAATGATTGAACTTCCAATGTGTTTTCGCTTCAGTGAATTAGCCACTAGCCAATCACAGAAATGTTTGTTGATTTCTTGAATGCAGTGGCCAATCACAGGTGTTGAAGTTAGAATCCACTCACCGCTCGAGTTTTTTTTCCAGCACGCAAATCCTCTGTAAGGGTGCGTTCACACTTGTCATGTTTGGTTCCATTAAAATGAACCCTGGTGCGATTGTTTGGTTAGTGCGGTTCATTTGAACATATGTGAACGCTGCAATCCGAACCCCGGTGCGCAACAAACAAGCGGACCAGACCGAAAACACACAAAACCAGGACCGGCGCCAGAGAGGGGGTTAGGTGGAGGCTTGTCCACAGACGCCTTGGACATCGCTGTTCCGAACTAGAGACACACTTGATAATAGCGTGCAAGTAAAAGTGATTCGGTAGCAGTGGCTTTGGGAATGGCCTCACAGGGCAGCGAAGAATTCTGGGAATTCTAGTCTTTCATCCCCATGAGACAAATACATTTTCTGTCTATTCTCAGTCTAGAAAGCACCAAATTCAAAATTCACATTTCTACTGCAGTGCTGAAGAACAACCCTTTAACAACGTGTCGTGGTGCTGTTGTTGGAAGAACTACAGCAGATAATAGATAAATAACACTCAGAATGTTTAAAAATCACCACAGTACATATACAGATACATTCTGCTGATTTTCATTCTGGATTTGCAACGATGAGTCGATCGACAAAAGTAGAAAAAAAATTACACAAAGACAGCAGGAAAAAATGCAACGAAAAGTAAAACATAAAGTCAAAGAAATCGACAAGGAACCAAAAAGTGACAAAAAAAGGCAGCAAAGGAAATGCGGAAGAAGGCCAAAAAAAACTCAGATTCAGTTTTTTGCAGATTTGAAGCGAATTAGAGATTGTGTGTGGCTCTGATGATGAAGACGGTTGTTCTATTTTAATAACAACCCAAAACAGAAAAAAACGTTTTCTGCAAGAAATTTATATCATGTTTGGGTAGCAATTTTTTTATACATCTTAATGCAGTGTATGCCTAGTAAAGATTAAATACATCTCTGTTTAGTGGTGGGGTTAGACAGAGGAAGATAAAAACAATCATTAGAAGACATTCACATTCACTTTTACAGTTGCTGGAATCTGCTTGAGGCATCTGCTTTTCTGTGTAAAAAAATAAAAAAATAATTATCAAAATGTAACTTATATATTAATATATATAATAATGATCCACTTCAGTTCTGCACCCTCCATTGGACCCACCTGTGGGTCCAATATTGCATCATCATAATCTTTTAAAAAACTTTTTAACTATATAAGCTTTCCTAATAACCCAATAACCCATTAATGTTACATAGAAGAAAATAATGCAAATATATAATATAAAAAATAATATAAAAAATATTGCATGCGGGAATGACAAATGCAATTTAATAAAACAAATGTCTGAAAAACACCACACACTGCTGACTACACACAATATTTAAAGCAGAAATATGTTGCTGGTCACATAATTTGGGCTGTTGCGATTTGCAAGCGACCCCATTAATGTAAGCCACAGTATTATTTGAGTAGCCTATATAGCCTATTTCTCATTGATAAATACAGTGCAAATAGTTCCGTCTTAAGGGAAACGGAAATAAAAATAAATAATAGGCTGACCTGTACCATGATGATAACATGTCTGTGATATTTACCACTTTTTTTCTTTTATTTACATCAAAAGGCAGATAGGCGTGTGCGACATGCAGCCTAAATAATTTTGAAAATTGTATAGAAATACTTATATTAAAGGGATCCCATGGTGTTGAGACTTGTATGGCTTAATATAACATAAATGATGTATCTTACTGAATTATGTGGTAGAAAACCCATGAAAGATCTACGTTATTTAAAAAATCGATTTTATATTTGGACCATGGGCGGCGCCATTTTGTTTGCGTTCTAGGTTGATGACGTAGAGTGGTTGAACTCCTCAATCAGCTGGCGTTACCCGTTGCTATTTTTACCACAACGCAACTCGAAAATTGTTTCAGAGTTAAACAAAACAATTGAATTGCTTTGTAATTGTACTTAAAACACACTCAAACATACATGTGCAAACAAACTCACCTACACAAGTCACAAACAGATCGGCGGGCGCGCACACACACACCTGACTGCTCTGTCTCAATCGCATGCATCATCACCAAAACATCCTGCCTCTCTTCCTCACGTTACTTTATCCCATCGTCCTACCTAGATATTTCCCTCTGCTGGTCACATTAGGCATTATAGTTAATCTACTATCAACAGTCTATCTAGGGAACAGGATGTGTTGAACAGGATATCAACACAGGGAATAGATTGAGGGTTATGTATGCGCGCGCAGTGCGTGCGTGTGTGTGTGTGTGTTCGCGCCGATCTGTTGGGGTGTGTGTGTGTTCGCGCCGATCTGTTGGTGTGTGTGTGTGTGTGTGTGTTCGCGCCGATCTGTTGGGGTGTGTGTGAGTCTGTGTGAGAGAGAGAGAGTTTGTGTGCACACGTATGTTTGAGTGCGTGAAGTCGGACAGCTGTGTGTAAATCGGCTTTACTCGTTATTGCGGTGGAACGTGAGACTGAATGACTGCACTCGAACATGTCCACTATGGTGTCGGACAACACTACAAATGGCCGTCCCTTCAAATAATGCCCTATTTAAGGGTATAGGGTCGATTTCAGATTCAGCCCCTGTCGTGGAGACTGAGCAGCCCAACATCTCGATTGAGACAGAGCCTGTCGTGTGCGCGCCCGCCGATCTGTTTGTGACTTGTGTAGGTGAGTTTGTGTGCACATGTATGTTTGAGTGTGTTTTAAGTATAATTACAAAGGAATTCATTGGTTTTGTTTAACTCTGAAACAATTTTCGAGTTGCGTTGTGGTAAAAATAGCTACGGGTAATGCCAGCTGATTGAGGAGTTCAACCAATCTACGTCATCAACCTAGAACGCAAACAAAATGGCGCCGCCCATGGTCCAAATATAAAATCGATTTTTTAAATAACGTAGATCTTTCATGGGTTTTCTACTACATAATTCAGTAAGAGACATCATTTATGTTATATTAAGCCATACAAGTCTCAACACCATGGGATCCCTTTAATGAATGTAAGCATGTGTAGCCTATTCAGTTCACGTGAAAAGAAAGAGACAGAAAAGTGAGAAGCTAGAACCATTGATACTGACAAAATTAGCAGGGTTTGGGATGAATTAAAATCATGTCGTTTGAAGAGCATGAAATACCTTTTAAAATCATATTAGTTTTATCATAAAACGAATACAATTTTATTACATACTGAATTGAGTGAGGTTTCTCTGAGTTTTCTTTATTATGTTTCCTTGATAGAGCCAGCATATAGACCTATTTAAACAGTTTTATTATTTATTATTAATATTATGAGAACTTTAATGTTTCACCAAACTCAGCTCAGACCTTCAGACTGGTCTGACTAGTTTATATCTTTTCTAACTGGTCAGACTTACTTTCCCAAAAAATCCCATTGACTTGCGTTATCTGAGAAATGAAGGTTGTAATGATTAAAGCTGTCCACTAGAGGGGGAGACAGAATAATACAGTAAGTCTTTACTACTCACTTTCCCTGTTTAGATCAGTTTCAATGACAAATGAATTTCATTCATAAATAGGCCATATCTGTCTATGAGAACAAGATTTACACTTCAAGCTGTACAATTATTAAAACCTGAACCCTGCTTCAGAGTTTGCCATTCTCTTCCTTTAAGATATTCACACTGTTTTTTGCATTTAATGTTTGTCAATCTGGATCTTGAATTTGTCATGACATGAGCTTTATATTTTAAGAAGTACTCACTGTTGATAAATCACATTCAATGAATGTAAAGAGCTAATGTCAGGGCAAATGTCATGCAAAGTTTAGCTAGGCTATTTAAACATCTGAACCAGCTAAGCAATGTCTACAGACTATCTATAAGTGTTCAGGAAAGTGTGTTGGAACTGGTTGGAAGTAGGTAGGTCAGTCAGTACAATGTTTTTTATTGTGTTCTGCATATGCAAACAAAGCTACAATGTTTTTGAACTTTTGAAGATGTCTTTATCACATTTTTTGTCTTTATACCCTGCTTGAACCTTACTAACTGAACAAATGTTACTGCAGGAAGTGGAGAAAAATTAACAATACTGTTTTAAGAAAACTCTTAGTAGCTTCAAGCACACTGATAGGCCTGCAGCTTCTGTGATGATCTGCATTTAGGGCTCTGCCTTGAGTTCTCCATCCATTGGTCAATACAGACCTTAAACCTCACCACACTCCTGCAGCATGAGGTGAACGCAGATTCTTCAACCATTGCTTTATAAAGAAAATATAGTCAACATTAACTGCAGATGGTGCCAAATAAGAATGATTATGTTTTGAAAAACAGTGTCTATCACATCAATTACAGCTGATAGCATGGCAAAAATGCTAAAACCTTTTGTTACTGCAAAAACCCAGTCTATAGGTGCTACACACTTTCAAATTATATCACACAATAGATTTAACATGATTTCAGACTAGCAATATCCATGCTACTAGCACCACATTCGTTCCTTATAATGGCTAAATCCACTTAAATTGACATAGTTCACCCAAAATGAAAATTCTTCCATCATTTCCTTGCCCTCCGCAGGACTTTTTCTTCTGCTGAAGAAAATTAATTTGTCACTATAGGCTTAACTCAACATTGGAAGCCATTGATAAAAATAGAGAATATGATGTCAAGGCCGCACTAATTTATTATAGACTAGTATTTAAGTATTTGTGATGATGAACAAAACGATTACACAAAGTGGCCTAAAATGTAACTCCCAAATAAAAAGCAAGTCAGAACAGAAGTCTGAGCTTTTAATACTTCTGAAGATTTTTCTTTTAAGGTTTGTCCCATTCACTTCAATTGCCTTACTGTAACCCCCTTTTTTAATGAAACTTTTTAAGGAGGGATGAGTGAAAATTGTTTATGTGGTAACCTTTTTTTTTTTTTAAATTGTCACATGCTGAAAAAAAAACTGTCCTTCTGGTCTGAACTGAGTTTGGTGAAGCATTAAAGTTCTCTTACGGGTCTTACAGAACAACATTAGGGTAAGTCATTAATGACATCAATTTCATTGTTGGGTGAACTAACCCTTTAAAACCAAGAGAAAGCTGTTTCTATTTATTAATCTCTGTGTGTTTGCAAATGGCGATTGTGACTTTTCTAAATGATTAAACACTAAAAATAGATAACCTGGGGTCATTTTTAAATTGGTGTGATTGTTGAACTGTAAAGAATTTATAATCTTTCCAACTCAATTTTCTAGTGACTGGTCACATCTAAAATTTTCAATTGGCCCAAGTGAAATTCTGTAAATGTAATTTTATCAATTGTAGCAATAGTCTGTTAACATTGGCTCAATGAGAAATAATTCATTAAAACAATTGAAAAGAAATGAGTTTGCCAACCCATGTTATTGGCCCAATTGTACATTTTAAATTGTAGTAGCATTCATTTTTAGTTTTACCTAAACTAAAAATGTATTTTGGTAACTTTTATTAGTAAAGCAACTTCACTGTATTGTTTATTCACCGTTGCCCCAAAAAAAAAAAAAAAAAAAAAAATATATATATATATATATATATATATATATAATACACACACTCAAGCTATACTGCCACATGTAATTTAATACATTTTATTAAATCTACAACAGTATTGTGAAAATACCTTAAATGGTAAATACAATGAACATTTCTGTGCAGTAGACCTTAGTAGATAAAAATCGAAAAAAGTTGACATTTCGATTATGTTTGCTAAAGGGTGTCAAAATGGACGTTCAGGGCAGAGCTTATATTACTAATAAGGCTATAACTCAAGAAAGAAATGAGATATCGTCACCTCGATTGTCATTCACGATCCAAATCATAAATCAATCTGCTGATTCATGACCGTTTGAATCTTTATTTGAGGTTTGAAAACAAACGCGGAAAAGAATAAAATGCTGAATAGTCGTAGTTTTTGTTATTTTTGTGGAACGACATTAGGGTGAGTCATTAATGACATCAATTTCATTTTTGGGTGAACTAACCCTTTAAGTTGTCATTTGGGTCACCGTGTGGGAAAACAAGATTCCATCTGATTACAGAGCTGGCAACTGTTACTTTAGAAATCCTGACATTAGACCACGATACAAAGCACAGGTGTTTTGAGACATGTAAGCGTTACTTGCATCAGGGGACCAGTAGAAAAACAGCAGTGGCAGAGAAAAGATTAAACTTTTTCCCTTACTATCCATCTACACCAATACATTCTACTAATCCATCAACAGTACATACTAATCCGTCTACACTAATATAATCTTTTAAAACCTTTATTTTGTGCAGGAGCCTGTTTAATTTTTGTTAGTGTATCCTAATATGCATCATTTAGAAATTCCCCCTCAGGGAGTTTTCTCTCAGAACAGAACGCAAGATGACTGTATGACAAATGTATTCAGTTTTAACCAGTTTGGCACAAACTACGCAACATTGAGCACTGGGAAGGTATGTAATGACCCAGCAGCTATAAGTTACAGTAAAACTACCCAGCACTGGGTAAAAATATTTAATAACCCATTATAAATAATAACCCAATAAAATGACCCAGCAGGCTAAACCCTTCATTTGGGTTTCAAATAAAATGTGACCCAGCACATGAGTAAATATGTAACAAAAAAACAAAATGAAACATAAAATGACCCAGCTTGGCTGATGCTTTGGGTTAAAAATAAATCCCAGCATTTATTTTATTAGAGTGCATCTGTTCTGACCAAACCTGTTTCAGGAGATGAGCAATGTGGGAGACAAAAATGTAGAGTGAATAGAAGCAAGGAAAGGGATGAGGGAGGGGTTAAGTGTTACATCAGTCACTGGCACAAGCAGTCAGAGTAAGACTATAGATGTTTGACTGTCATTTTAAGTCTGGCAGTGGCTCTGGCTCATCCCAGGACAGTTACTCTCTGACAGATATTTTACTACGGATTTGCACTCTTAACCTATCAAGTTTCTGCCTTTGAATATGCTGAGCAGAATGTTTTATTTGTTTCTCTTACTGATTGTGGAAGGTAAGAACAACTTCTTAATGAAACGCATTCTTCTGTTCTTTACACATATTTCCAGCATCTGGTGTCTATTATTGTTATTGCATGCTTATCAGCTGCTTATCTGATAAACATAGATGTAACAACTGCTAAATAAATACAAACGGCTTTATGTAAGATAAAATCATGTTAAAAATCATAAAAGAGTCTCCCTGACATAATAGGCTTGCTGTGTTGTTGATCTAATGTGCTTTGTGGCCAAAATACAGTTATTGTTTTTTTCAATTGCTTAAGCACAATTTTGAAAACAGGGCCCTGTTTTTCAAAACACTACACACAAATAACACAACACTTCAGATAATTTACAATATGGAACACTTTTGTCAAAACTATACAATGTCTTATAAAAAACTTTTGTTGTCATAACATAAAACACAACCATCATATGGTCTGATTCTGTTTGAATCAGTTAAACACTCATGTGTTTCACACTCATTCGATTCATTCATGCATTTTCAAAGGTTTGTGTTTTATATCTGCTGAGGTTAGTCTGAAGTATGTTCATTTGAAAGCCTTTGCTTAGAAATACCAAGGAAATGACATCATCATACATTTGTGTGTCAAACCAATGTGTTTCGTGTTTTGCAAATCCCTGTGTAATGTCTTGCAAAAAGTGTGAAGCTAATAATGTGCTCACAGTTGTGAAAATCTAGGCCGGTGTTTAGCTTCTTGAGTGTAAGATTTTGCTAATTGTGGGAAAGTTTTCATTTTAGTGTGTAAGATGTCATGGCAAATTCTAAGTTCTTGATTGTCTCCGGTGCTTTAAAGAAAATCTCTCAGAGTCGAAGTTCCAGGTCTCAGAAGAAATTAACTTTATTGTATGAACAACAAAGTGAGATGCTAGCTGAACATCTGACCATCTCATCCTCAGCTCACACTTTTATACAGTTCTAGCTCAAGGTTTCATGGGAGGTGCATTACTCCCCACACTTTTTGCTACAGTTGCTCTATTCATAAACTTATCTAGTCTTCTTTGTAATGGTGGCCGACTGCCACTAGTTTTTCTTTCTCATCCATTAGGCACCATTCTTTTTACAGTCACCTCCTGGTTTTTTCCACAATTATATATAAACAATGTATCATATTTGTCTGTGGGCCTTCCCCGCCTTCCCAGTACATGACAGTGGCCCAGCGCTTCTCACCCATTTTCCCTTGCAACTAATGTAACAACTCCTGTTTCTCACGCTTTGATGTTTCTTACAAGCGGCAGACCATGGTTTCTTGGTGCCCAGCTGAGGCCAGCTTATACTGCAACTAAGGCCTGGTGAGGCCTACTAAGGCCTAATGAAAATGAATTTCTTCGACACATCCCCCCTTTGGGACTTAGTCTAAGTCCCACACCTATTCCCTTCTACCAGAGTATGTCCCCATAAATTCAGCCTTCTTTCAGTTAATCTATCTATGGCTAATGATCAGCCATTCCTGCTTTTACTCCAACAGACCTCCTTCATGTGAACATACTCCAGCTGGATAATGAGACCAAACATCTCCACTCTCTTTTTGGCTAGAAGGAAGTAAAAGATCTCATCTCCCTAACTAATACAGTCATGGGGGAACATTGTGGCAAATCATTTGATAAATCAGTGCGCTATATTCATTTCAGCAGTATACTATTTCAAAGCTTCATTAATTCAGTGGATTAACTTTTTCAGTGATTATACTATAAATGTGTTAGTACCATGTATCCCACGATGCCAGAGGAACTCTCAGACGCTTCCGGTGGTCTGGAGCGCTATCTGGGTTGCTCCACCGTTGCCAGGTGTACTCCGGCCCAGCCTAGAGTGCTACCTGGTGTTGGGGCTGACAGCGGGTTTTTAAACCACCAGTAGAGTCTAGCCCGCACTGAGGTGCTCGTCGATCCCTCCTCCTTTGCTCTCGTAGGATTTTACAATACACTACAAACTACAGTAAAAGTAAAATGGTTCTCCTTTTTTTTAATTTTATTTTAATTTTATTTTTTTATGTATAATAGTGATTATAAAATCTTTCTAAACATTCCCTTTTATTCTGGTTGCATCATCTCATACCACGGACAATGACCTGCTTCAGACCCTTAGTCGTCCCCTCTCTATCACAGTTTAAGAGTAAATGAGCATAAAAATAACAGATAAAGGTAATAGATGATAATAATAAAATAAGAATACAGTGTGAGAAGGAGGCTTTTCTTAAGAGAAAATAACAAACAAAACACAATCCTACTCTTCCTACCTACTCTACCCACATTTCTAAGATGCTTTCTATTTTTTCCAAAATAAAATACACAGTGGGGCTAACTCCCTCTCTCTTCAAAAACATGGTCAAAAAGCTTAAACAAAATTAAAATTACATTGCTCCCCTTCCCTTACTTTAAGGTTTTTACAGAAACTCATCCAGCTCATCCAGTCCCGGGCCTATGGGGTACATTCCAGAACTGGCACCTATATCCACTCTCAATCTTTTACAGATATGCTGATCATCTGTTTGACAGCAGCACTGGCCAGCATTGATCTGAGATAAAACACAACACAACAGAACAACAAAACAAAAATACCTACAGCCACTCATATTATTATTTCCCATGATTCAAATATTATTGCCAAACCAATGCAAAGTTCCCTAATATGCTTATCTCCTACATTTTCAGTGATTTATTCAGTTAGTTTCTTCATTGCCTCGTTGAGTGATCCACCAGGAGCTCCAATATTTGGAACATAAGTACAACAGTTGGCTTTAAATATTACAAAGACACCTCATTTCTCATGCGTCTGTTTTGCCATGTCATTTTGCTTATATGCCCCCAACTGTTCTCCCATTGCGTCTTCAGTGTGGTTAATGAGTTTCTATTGATCACAATAAATGTAATACATAAAACATATCACAAATTATCCACATAAATATATTCAAAGCCTGATTATAGTTCATCTCTAACTTAAATTCCTTTGGAATTCCCCTTGAGTGACCACTCAAATCACACATTTTCTAACATTGTTTTGGATACAAATGCTATATTCAGCTATAAATCGCTCAATCATTTATCAAAAAAAAAAAAAAAAAATCATGTATCATCAACTTTGGTCTTATTTTTCCAATCACTTCCCCCCTTGCGCAATGGTCAACCATGCGCATCTAAAATTAAAGATAAAAAGAGCAAAAAGTGTTGCTGATGTCCTCATATCTCCTTTTAAATCTCATTTGTCCAACAATCTAAAGGTGATATGTTCTGTTTATGCCCTCTAATTAATTTATCAATGTGGTTAAATTGTCCAAACACAACAATGATGACAAATGCTACTGAACATATCCAATGGGACATTCCATGCGACAGTGTCTAATTTTATTTATTTTTGAATAATACTGCTGACCAATATTGTCATGTGGTTGTGTTATACACTACTGTTGTAAACCCCACATTTTTCCATTTCTAATAGATTAAATGATCTGGCAGGTCTGGACATGTCACATTTTGAAATTTCTCAAGTCTAATTTGCCATTTATCTGTTAATTTAATTAAATAAAATATTGTTAATTTAATTTAATTAAAAAATATATATTTTTTTTTTTTGTTATGACTGCACTGGTAAAAACGATTTGTTGGGTTTACTTAAAATATATATGCACCATTTTTGCATCATACTTTTTAAGTAAACCCAACTTGGAATAATTTTATTTAAAATTAACAAGAAAAACTTTGTTATATGTACTTAAATATTTGATTTCACTCAACATGCTTTACTTAAAAATATATGTAACATGATAGAATCTACTAAGTAATGTTAAGTTAACACAACTTGCACATACTTGCATGTTACATATATTTTTAAGTAAAGCATGTTGAGTGAAATCAAATTTTTAAGTACATATAACAAAGTTTTTCTTGTTAATTTTAAATAAAATTATTCCAAGTTGGGTTTACTTAAAAAGTATGATGCAAAAATGGTGCATATATATTTTAAGTAAACCCAACACATCATTTTTACCAGTATGAAACCAAAAATCATGACTATTTCTTCTGGAAAAAAAATTACAATTTGACAAAAAGAAAGTCTCTAAAGGACCATCCATGAAGCCACCTTCATGATAATCCTCAGTCTGTGTGCTGTTCCAGTTCCTCGAGGTCACAAGGACTATCCTAAAGAAAAGAATAGCAAATGTTTATTTACTTACAACATTACTTGGTGTAGTTTTAGATTGTTTTACAGTGGGGAGAATATAATGCATTTATATAACAAAATGAGACAGAATGTTTTAAAATAATAAGAAAACACATTTATATTTAATAAATAAAATAAATGTTACATTTTATTGTTTCATTTCAGTTTTATGGTGAAATTGATTTACCGCCATCTATTAAGTTGGTCATTGAGCTTTGCAGTAGAGATGTCAAAGCCCTATTCGGATGGTAATTGTTGTAAAAATATAAAAATAAATTTGCATGGCACTTCAGTAACATTATTCGGTATTCGGGTGGCGATTTTAATTCACGATGGAGGAGTACGTTTTGTGGGAGGATGATTGCTGTATATAAAATTTCATATGCTAATATGTGCAATAATATCCTATTTATTATTTTATTATTTAAATTTCCTGCTTAAAAAATAACAAGATAGATAGTTTAAAAAGTTTTCTGTATTACATTTTATCTCAAAATGATGCATCACCATAAAAAACTAAAATATCTGCAAATGTTGAAAATGTTTTAGATCCCCATGAGAAACAGTCACTGTCGAATACTCTTCACTGGCTTCACTAAAAAAAATGCTTGGTTAAAAACAACCCAAGTTGAAAATGGACAAACCCAGTATTTGGGTTGTTTTGTTGGCAAACGTTTGTGCAAGGCAGTTTTATTTAAATCAACTATTGTTTAAAAAATACTGCTTGCTTGCTTAAAATGAACCCAATATATGTTGAATTTTAATTTTTTTATATATATGTTTAATAAGTTGACATTGTTTATAACCCAGCAGGCACAGTACATCAATGTGACGTCAGGAAGACGTTGGACTCCAACCAACTAATCCATCGCAGTCAGACGTCATATTTTGGTTGAAAATCTAAGTCGAGTTGACATCTAAAACCAACGTTTATTTAACATCAGGCTTCAACGTCAGACAGACGTTGAATTTTGATTGGAATAAGCACTGAACTGAAGTAGTAATGATAATAATAATTTAAAAAAAAGAAAAAAAAAAGGGTGAAATGTATGAGTGTCACACATTACTCACCAGGCTGACTTTATTTCTGTCAGACGTCTACAGAAGCACTTATTGAGAATTAAAAGAGGTTTTGTTGTTGATGTTTTATTGAAAATAATAGTTTGGTTTGAAGTCACCATTATGGTGATCAGTGATTGTTTTAGTTGGGTAGTTTGGCTTGACTTTTTAACATTAGTTTTTCTCTGGCTGCTGTAACTGTGTTTGTTATGGCAAGAGAATATGTGATCAGATGATTTTTTCTGACTTGATGATAAAGATCATCATACAGGTCTATTTCACTAATGCCATCATGAATCTAATCTTTTGATACATGGTAATTTTGTATTATTAATTATAACAAGCCTACACTCTAAAAAATTCTGAATAAAAAACAACCCAATGTTGGGGTTTTTTTGGACCAGAATTCAACGTCTGTCCAATGTTGGTGCTTGACGTCAAACAAACGTTGGATTTAGACATCAAACCAATTTTCTTTTCAACCAAAATGCAACATCTGACTGACAATGGAGTTTACATCCTGTGCCTGCTGGGAAGTTGAAAAAAATTAAAATTAAACAATAAATATTTATTAAATTGCTTATTAATGTGTTCACCGTTTGATTATTATTGATGCCTCTAGTAATTATGTCAGATTTTTTTTTTTCAACCTATTTTGGTTTCATTTTAAGCCAGCCATACAGTCATTTTTAAACAATTAAAACCAGGATTAAAAACCACTGCCATGTATTGCGTTCAATGTATTCCAGACACTCACCTAATGCCTGATGAGATTATCAGCGCTGTCAGAGAGGTACACCATAAAACACTGAATCAGTTCTGTATATTTCCACAGGATTGATCTGAAAAGTACATGAAGCAAAAAAGTTGATTTTCATAGATACACGCTTGTTATCTATACTGACTGAGAAAAATATTTTTAAAGCAGACAAATCATCCAAAATGCAGAGAATATGCCAAGTTCCCCTTTATTTGGTAAAGCCAATTTGTCAAAAACAATTAATCGTCAAGTGTGAAATTATTATTTATTAATTTTTTACCTGCAATAATTGATCTAACAGGATGCACCATATCCTGCTATTGTTGCACCACAACTGTTTGCACTGGAAAGACAAAAACAATAGCATTACAACAAAAAAGAATAGGCTAACTTTTTCAAATTTTCTTACATATTTTTGGAGCTGTGTGAAAGCTCAGTGCATGCACTTAATGCATATGTAAACTCCATAATTTTACCTTATGCAGTTTTCATGAATACATGTAAACATAAGCATTTAAGCATTCAACAATAAGTTTGCTGGAAGCATGTACATTTATAAAATATACTCGTGTGCAAACTGGTTTCTTTGTTCATGTGCAATAAAGATACACATACAAACTTGATGTATAGAGCTAGAACTATCACAAGGTATTCAAAAGTAACATTCTGATTGTTGAAGAATTCATCAAAAATTCAAAATATAATTGTAACAAATCGTGACTACTAATGCATTAAACGAGTCGACGTTAGATGACATGACAAACTTTATTTTGTTAACATAAAGCTAAGCTTCGCATATCTCCTTTCACCATCTTCACCACACTGTGCTTCAGAAAACATTACATTGTACTTCTAGATTAGGAATACACCCCTCAGAACCAATAAATGAGTGTTAATGAATGTTTAAAAAAGTCAAAATCGAATATTTTACTTTGTTAATATAAATTTAGCTTTAGCTTACCTCCTTTCACCATCATCAACACTTCATGCTTCAGAAAACATCACATTGTGCTTCTTCCAGTTAAGGAACAAACTCCACTAATACAATAAAAAAGTGTTAATGAATCTTAAAAAAGTCAAACTCTAATATTTTCTAAGTTTTTAAAAAAAGACAGCTTACCTGACATAGTCTTAACCACATCAGGCTTCAAAATGGCTCTAGCTTCTTCTCATTGGCTGGATAGAATATTTGAATATCACGCAGCTCACAAATAGGTAAAATGTTATGTTGGTGTTACTTAAATTTAACCAAGTTGTAATGCTAGTTGATGGTACTTACGTTTTTTTGTTTACTTTATGCATACACTTATGTTCCCCTTTTGATTTACATTTTTGTGTTGCATATGCTAGAATATGTTAAGTAGAGCTTGAAATGTAATAAATATATATATTTTTGAGTTTAATCTATTTATCTTTAAAAGTAATGGTTGTTGAGCCAACGAATCGTTTTTTTCAGTGTGGGGATCTCAGTATTATCTTAAATTCCTGACCAACAGTATTAACTTCTTAATCCCTGGTAATGACAGCATTCGTGACCTTATGAGTTTATAATTTTGAAATTTACTGTTTTAGATCTAGCCCTTAAAAATTTGTATTATAATTTTTTTATTGATCAAGATGGAGTGACCAGCACCATGTCTTAATAATCTACATTTTGTTCAACACATTTCCCCCTCTTTTTCTATTTTCATTTTGTATTATTTAGTGCATAAGAAAGCACAAGCTTATCAGCTCTGTCTTGAAGCAGATCCTAAAATCTCTCTCTTTATTGGACAGTATCAATTATCTAATTCTGTGTTTATCCCTAATTGGTTAATGCAATCGTCCTTTACTGCATGTGCAGTCCTAGCAAAATGTTCAACAAGTCCAGTCCTAGTTTTAGTTAATTGTTGAGTCATGCAAACACTCATGCTCTCCTCCTTTTTTCTTTTCTTTCTAAAACGTACACTGTAAAAAATTTCCCTGTAAAATAACAGTAAAGAGCTGGCAGCAGAGACGCCAGCAGTATACCGTTATTTTTACGGTATTCATATGTAAAATGATTTTACGGTAGTAGTCTGTAAACTAGAAAAACGGTATATTTCTGTATTTTTATAATTTACAGTAAAGAGCTGGCAGCAGAGACGCCAGCAGTATACCGTTATTTTTACGGTATTCATATGTAAAATGATTTTACGGTAGTAGTCTGTAAACTAGAAAAACGGTATATTTCTGTATTTTTATAATTTACAGTAAAGAGCTGGCAGCAGAGACGCCAGCAGTATACCGTTATTTTTACGGTATTCATATGTAAAATGACTTTACAGTAGTAGTCTGTAAACCAGAAATGCTGTATATGTCTGTAGTCACACTGTTAAATGATTTCACAGTCTAATACAGTAAACTGTGAGAATTAAAGTAACAACCTAAACAGTATATTTTCAATATATAAACATATTATAATTTTCAAATAATCACAGAAATATGTTGCATTTTTTAAATAAGTTTTTTATTTTTTACTGTATTAGAAAAACAATAAATTTAGCAGTTTCCTAAAATATCAGTCTTCATTGCAATCAATGTTAATTGCAATTAACTTCAGTATTCTCAGGGCTATAGGCAATTGCTTAAGATATGCATTATTGTGAATATTATGGAAAATAAGCAATAACTTCAAAATCAAATACCTTTATTCCAAAGAGCAATGTCAATTTTAGCATGAATACAAAAAATGGAAAAAAATAAAATAAAACAAAATCCTGTTGGGCATTTCTACGAGATTTCTAGTAGCAAAAAGAGCCTAGTAGTATCTGTTTTAGACTATGGCAATAAACTTGAAGAGTTAGTTCACCCAGCCCATGATTTACTAACCTTCAAGTCAGTATATATGACATTCTTCTTTTAGATTCTTCTTTTTATTTCAAAATGCTTACACTACGTCTGACGTGCGTAACTGGTGTGCAATGTCAGACGAAGCGCAAGCGTTTTGAACTGCGAGAGGCGCTACACTTTTTTCATAAGCTGAATAAGAACGGTGATTAGCCTGAAGCTGGATAATTTACTTTATACAATTTTAAATATGGACATTTTTCTGACACAAACGCAATAATTCACTTAAGAAGGCCCTTTTTAACCCGCCGGAGCCGTGTGGAGCAGTTATATGATGTATGTGCACTTTTATGGACTTAAAAAAACAGAACAATAATCACTGCCGTTATAAAGCTTGGAAGAGCTAGGACATTTATTAATATAACTCTGACTGTATTCGTCTGAAAGAATAATGTCATATACACATAGGATGACTTGAGGGTAGGAAATCATGGGCTAATTTTCATTTTTGTGTGAACTAACCCTTTAAATTCTTAAATTGCTCAGAGACTGCCCCTAACCCTTACCAAACATGAAGGGAAAAACCTAGTTAAATAAAACCTAGTTTAATTTAACACATAAGTTTGAAGACCTACAAAGTACAGTACAACATTTTGACAGTAGGCATCAATAATATGCATCAATTAAAACATTTTAGGGTTTATTTCATTTCAGGTTACTCTTTAAATTGTCCTGTGAGGTAGGCTTGTATTTTTACTGCTTAAAATAGTCATTTGGGGTAGCTTGTGTATTTACATCTTAGTTTATATGGATCCAGGAGAGATGTCCATCACTCTGGTAGCCGCTGTTCCTCTCTGCAGTATTATTCCAGTGTTGTCACTGTCAAACAACAGACAATCATAATAATAATTATCGGGGCCAAGCGCAAAGAAGAAGACAAGACATGCCAGCATGGCTGGAAGTCTCAAGCCAACTGCAACAATGAGCCATTAAGGACCTATTAAGTTGATTTTAGGCAAAATAGCAGTCAAATTTTAAATACAGTCAATAATAATGGTTTAATGGTTTATCACTTTCGACCAATAGGTGTCACTGTTACGAAACTGATGTGGTTTAGTCAGATTGAGATGACAATGACACATGCAAAGTTTGGTGTCAATATGTCAAAGCATTGCAGAGATACAGCCTCAAGAGTAATTTTTGCATCATGGCTCAACTCTGTTGCAGTGGTATATGAAAACTGTTTTGTCTATCAATCCGAAATCCATAAGTATTTGTCAGCATGGTCTGAAGACGATACGGATCAATTTTGGTGAAAATCGGACAAACGGTCTAGGATGAGTTTGAAAAAGTAGATTTTTAACAAATAACAAGATGGAGCACAGATATGTTTGCAAAATATGGCAAAATTGGTATCTATCTTCTCGGCATGAGCCAATGAATGTATTATGACCAGTCTCATTACAATAGGCTAATTTAATCAAAAGTTATTAGCATTTTTGTACATTTTATTACAACTTTTGACCACAAGGTGGCGCTGCCCCGAAACTTTTTGAATATCTTCGGGACATAGAGCGGAAGACACATACCGAGTTTTGTAACGATACACTAGTGCATTCTTAAATTATAGCATTAGCATTTTAAACCGTAATACTGCATTGAAGTCAATGGGAATTTCATGTTTTGTTTTATTATAGCGCCACCAAGAGGCACAATCCCACCAATTTTTTTATGTGTCCTCGTAGTGAGCCCATACATATGTGTGTCAAGTTTGGTGAAAATATTTCATTTTGTTTTGGAGTTATAGACATTTATATGAAAAAACACGTAAAAAATGACTGACACCTGACTTTGATTGGATTTTACTACCCCTTACTATCAATATTTTGAGATTTGGGCATTAGCGTATAGCTATCGACCTATGTTTCCGAACTTCTGAGGCTGGTTTCGTCTCGATCGGACTAGCGGTTTCGAAGATATCAGCAAATGTTTTTTAAGCACTAAATTACAACTCTGCGCAAACCATATGCCGAAACCTGGCAAGTCTGGTATCGTTGGAGTCGGCAAGGATTCAGGAGACCAAAAAACACACTCCCATCAAAATATGTCAACCACACCCAAAGTTATAAGCGTTTGAAAAAAAGAATTCTCCACTAGGTGGCGCTGTTTCGAAACTTCTCAGGCTACTTCAGGGCATCGTGGTGATGACCCATACCAAGTTTCATAACAATCTGTTCATGCGTTCATAAAATACAGCATTTTTGCACATAATTCAAAATGGCCGACATCCAAAATGGCCGACATGGTAAAATTGGATATCAGTCGACTCGGCATGACGCCCTGAATCTAATGAGACCAATTTTATGATTTTTGGATAAACGGTTCAGAAGTTATAAGCCAAAATAGGCATTTTTCGTATCTCCGGACAGGTAGGTGGCGCTGCGCCGAAACGCTGCATGTTGCTTCAAGTCATGCTTGTGATGACATGTACCAAGGTTGATTTGAATACGATAAAGCGTTGCGGAGATATAGCCTTTAGTGTGTTTTTGCAACCTCCACGTAAAATTTGTTTGTGCGTTTATTGAAAACGATTGGACGAATCAACTTGAATTCCATAACTTTTTGTCAAGATGCTCTGAAGATGATCTGTTTCAATTTTCGTGAAAATCGGAGCAACGGCCTAGGAGGAGTTCGAAAAAGTAGGTTTTTCAGAAAATTCAAAATGGCGGGAAAATTTGCATACCGGAAAATGACATCATAGGGTGAAATCGAATCGGCTTGAGCCAAGGAATCCGATGAAAAAAGAATTTTGTTTCTAGCCCTTAGGGGTCAAAAGTTATAAGCATAAATATGAGTGAAACTTTGGACAGGTGGTGGCGCTAGAGGGATTGAGTTAGAGGCACCAAATTTGCTATAGTGACAGCTCAGACTGGCCTCTATGAGTGTGCCAAATTTCACAACTTTTTACCATACGGTTCTATGGGCTGCCAGAGACTCCTATGGCGGAAGAAGCAGAATAATAAATATAGCTGCAAGCAGCCATTATCGGGGCCAAGCGCAAAGAAGAAGACAAGACATGCCAGCATGGCTGGAAGTCTCAAGCCAACTGCAACAATGAGCCATTAAGGACCTATTAAGTTGATTTTAGGCAAAATAGCAGTCAAATTTTAAATACAGTCAATAATAATGGTTTAATGGTTTATCACTTTCGACCAATAGGTGTCACTGTTACGAAACTGATGTGGTTTAGTCAGATTGAGATGACAATGACACATGCAAAGTTTGGTGTCAATATGTCAAAGCATTGCAGAGATACAGCCTCAAGAGTAATTTTTGCATCATGGCTCAACTCTGTTGCAGTGGTATATGAAAACTGTTTTGTCTATCAATCCGAAATCCATAACTATTTGTCAGCATGGTCTGAAGACGATACGGATCAATTTTGGTGAAAATCGGACAAACGGTCTAGGATGAGTTTGAAAAAGTAGGTTTTTAACAAATAACAAGACGGAGGACAGATAGGTTTGCAAAATATGGCACAATTGGTATCCATGTTCTCGGCATGAGCCATTGACTGTATTATGACCAGTCTCATTACAATGGGTTAATTTAATCAAAAGTTATTCGCATTTCTGTACATTTTATTACAACTTTTGACCACAAGGTGGCGCTACCCCGAAACTTTTTGAGTATCTTCAGGACATGGAGCGGAAGACACATACCGAGTTTTGTAACGATACGCTAATGCATTCTTAAATTATAGCATTAGCATTTTAAACCATAATACTGCATTGAAGTCAATGGGAATTTCATGTTTTGTTTTATTATAGCGCCACCAAGAGGCACAATCCCACCAATTTTTTTATGTGTCCTCATAGTGAGCCCATACATATGTGTGTCAAGTTTGGTGAAAATATCTCATTTTGTTTTGGAGTTATAGACATTTATATGAAAAAACACGTAAAAAAGGACTGACACCTGACTTTGATTGGATTTTACTACCCCTTACTATCAATATTTTGAGATTTGGGCATTAGCATATAGCTATCGACCTATGTTTCCGAACTTCTGAGGCTGGTTTCGTCTCGATCGGACTAGCGGTTTCGAAGATATCAGCAAATGTTTTTTAAGCACTAAATTACAACTCTGCGCAAACCATATGCCGAAACCTGGCAAGTCTGGTATCGTTGGAGTCGGCAAGGATTCAGGAGACCAAAAAACACACTCCCATCAAAATATGTCAACCACACCCAAAGTTATAAGCGTTTGAAAAAAAAAATTCTCCACTAGGTGGCGCTGTTTCGAAACTTCTCAGGCTACTTCAGGGCATCGTGGTGATGACCCATACCAAGTTTCATAACAATCTGTTCATGCGTTCATAAAATACAGCATTTTTGCACATAATTCAAAATGGCCGACATCCAAAATGGCCGACATGGTAAAATTGGATATCAGTCGACTCGGCATGACGCCCTGAATCTAATGAGACCAATTTTATGATTTTTGGATAAACGGTTCAGAAGTTATAAGCCAAAATAGGCATTTTTCGTATCTCCGGACAGGTAGGTGGCGCTGCGCCGAAACGCTGCATGTTGCTTCAAGTCATGCTTGTGATGACATGTACCAAGGTTGGTTTGAATACGATAAAGCGTTGCGGAGATATAGCCTTTAGTGTGTTTTTGCAACCTCCACGTAAAATTTGTTTGTGCGTTTATTGGAAACGATTGGACGAATCAACTTGAATTCCATAACTTTTTGTCAACATGCTCTGAAGATGATCTGTTTCAATTTTCGTGAAAATCGGAGCAACGGCCTAGGAGGAGTTCGAAAAAGTAGGTTTTTCAGAAAATTCAAAATGGCGGGAAAATTTGCATACCGGAAAATGACATCATAGGGTGAAATCGAATCGGCTTGAGCCAAGGAATCCGATGAAAAAAGAATTTTGTTTCTAGCCCTTAGGGGTCAAAAGTTATAAGCATAAATATGAGTGAAACTTTGGACAGGTGGTGGCGCTAGAGGGATTGAGTTAGAGGCACCAAATTTGCTATAGTGACAGCTCAGACTGGCCTCTATGAGTGTGCCAAATTTCACAACTTTTTACCATACGGTTCTATGGGCTGCCAGAGACTCCTATGGCGGAAGAAGAAGAAGAAGAAGAAGCAGAATAATAATAGGAACACTAACGATTTCAATAGGTGCCTCCGCACCTTCGGTGCTTGGCCCCTAAATATAGCTGCAAGCAGCCATTATCGGGGCCAAGCGCAAAGAAGAAGACAAGACATGCCAGCATGGCTGGAAGTCTCAAGCCAACTGCAACAATGAGCCATTAAGGACCTATTAAGTTGATTTTAGGCAAAATAGCAGTCAAATTTTAAATACAGTCAATAATAATGGTTTAATGGTTTATCACTTTCGACCAATAGGTGTCACTGTTACGAAACTGATGTGGTTTAGTCAGATTGAGATGACAATGACACATGCAAAGTTTGGTGTCAATATGTCAAAGCATTGCAGAGATACAGCCTCAAGAGTAATTTTTGCATCATGGCTCAACTCTGTTGCAGTGGTATATGAAAACTGTTTTGTCTATCAATCCGAAATCCATAAGTATTTGTCAGCATGGTCTGAAGACGATACGGATCAATTTTGGTGAAAATCGGACAAACGGTCTAGGATGAGTTTGAAAAAGTAGATTTTTAACAAATAACAAGATGGAGCACAGATATGTTTGCAAAATATGGCAAAATTGGTATCTATCTTCTCGGCATGAGCCAATGAATGTATTATGACCAGTCTCATTACAATAGGCTAATTTAATCAAAAGTTATTAGCATTTTTGTACATTTTATTACAACTTTTGACCACAAGGTGGCGCTGCCCCGAAACTTTTTGAATATCTTCGGGACATAGAGCGGAAGACACATACCGAGTTTTGTAACGATACACTAGTGCATTCTTAAATTATAGCATTAGCATTTTAAACCGTAATACTGCATTGAAGTCAATGGGAATTTCATGTTTTGTTTTATTATAGCGCCACCAAGAGGCACAATCCCACCAATTTTTTTATGTGTCCTCGTAGTGAGCCCATACATATGTGTGTCAAGTTTGGTGAAAATATTTCATTTTGTTTTGGAGTTATAGACATTTATATGAAAAAACACGTAAAAAATGACTGACACCTGACTTTGATTGGATTTTACTACCCCTTACTATCAATATTTTGAGATTTGGGCATTAGCGTATAGCTATCGACCTATGTTTCCGAACTTCTGAGGCTGGTTTCGTCTCGATCGGACTAGCGGTTTCGAAGATATCAGCAAATGTTTTTTAAGCACTAAATTACAACTCTGCGCAAACCATATGCCGAAACCTGGCAAGTCTGGTATCGTTGGAGTCGGCAAGGATTCAGGAGACCAAAAAACACACTCCCATCAAAATATGTCAACCACACCCAAAGTTATAAGCGTTTGAAAAAAAAAATTCTCCACTAGGTGGCGCTGTTTCGAAACTTCTCAGGCTACTTCAGGGCATCGTGGTGATGACCCATACCAAGTTTCATAACAATCTGTTCATGCGTTCATAAAATACAGCATTTTTGCACATAATTCAAAATGGCCGACATCCAAAATGGCCGACATGGTAAAATTGGATATCAGTCGACTCGGCATGACGCCCTGAATCTAATGAGACCAATTTTATGATTTTTGGATAAACGGTTCAGAAGTTATAAGCCAAAATAGGCATTTTTCGTATCTCCGGACAGGTAGGTGGCGCTGCGCCGAAACGCTGCATGTTGCTTCAAGTCATGCTTGTGATGACATGTACCAAGGTTGGTTTGAATACGATAAAGCGTTGCGGAGATATAGCCTTTAGTGTGTTTTTGCAACCTCCACGTAAAATTTGTTTGTGCGTTTATTGAAAACGATTGGACGAATCAACTTGAATTCCATAACTTTTTGTCACCATGCTCTGAAGATGATCTGTTTCAATTTTCGTGAAAATCGGAGCAACGGCCTAGGAGGAGTTCGAAAAAGTAGGTTTTTCAGAAAATTCAAAATGGCGGGAAAATTTGCATACCGGAAAATGACATCATAGGGTGAAATCGAATCGGCTTGAGCCAAGGAATCCGATGAAAAAAGAATTTTGTTTCTAGCCCTTAGGGGTCAAAAGTTATAAGCATAAATATGAGTGAAACTTTGGACAGGTGGTGGCGCTAGAGGGATTGAGTTAGAGGCACCAAATTTGCTATAGTGACAGCTCAGACTGGCCTCTATGAGTGTGCCAAATTTCACAACTTTTTACCATACGGTTCTATGGGCTGCCAGAGACTCCTATGGCGGAAGAAAAAGAAAAAGAAGAAGAAGAAGAAGAAGCAGAATAATAATAATAGGAACACTAACGATTTCAATAGGTGCCTCCGCACCTTCGGTGCTTGGCCCCTAAATATAGCTGCAAGCAGCCATTATCGGGGCCAAGCGCAAAGAAGAAGACAAGACATGCCAGCATGGCTGGAAGTCTCAAGCCAACTGCAACAATGAGCCATTAAGGACCTATTAAGTTGATTTTAGGCAAAATAGCAGTCAAATTTTAAATACAGTCAATAATAATGGTTTAATGGTTTATCACTTTCGACCAATAGGTGTCACTGTTACGAAACTGATGTGGTTTAGTCAGATTGAGATGACAATGACACATGCAAAGTTTGGTGTCAATATGTCAAAGCATTGCAGAGATACAGCCTCAAGAGTAATTTTTGCATCATGGCTCAACTCTGTTGCAGTGGTATATGAAAACTGTTTTGTCTATCAATCCGAAATCCATAACTATTTGTCAGCATGGTCTGAAGACGATACGGATCAATTTTGGTGAAAATCGGACAAACGGTCTAGGATGAGTTTGAAAAAGTAGGTTTTTAACAAATAACAAGACGGAGGACAGATAGGTTTGCAAAATATGGCACAATTGGTATCCATGTTCTCGGCATGAGCCATTGACTGTATTATGACCAGTTTCATTACAATGGGTTAATTTAATCAAAAGTTATTCGCATTTCTGTACATTTTATTACAACTTTTGACCACAAGGTGGCGCTACCCCGAAACTTTTTGAGTATCTTCAGGACATGGAGCGGAAGACACATACCGAGTTTTGTAACGATACGCTAATGCATTCGTAAATTATAGCATTAGCATTTTAAACCATAATACTGCATTGAAGTCAATGGGAATTTCATGTTTTGTTTTATTATAGCGCCACCAAGAGGCACAATCCCACCAATTTTTTTATGTGTCCTCGTAGTGAGCCCATACATATGTGTGTCAAGTTTGGTGAAAATATCTCATTTTGTTTTGGAGTTATAGACATTTATATGAAAAAACACGTAAAAAAGGACTGACACCTGACTTTGATTGGATTTTACTACCCCTTACTATCAATATTTTGAGATTTGGGCATTAGCGTATAGCTATCGACCTATGTTTCCGAACTTCTGAGGCTGGTTTCGTCTCGATCGGACTAGCGGTTTCGAAGATATCAGCAAATGTTTTTTAAGCACTAAATTACAACTCTGCGCAAACCATATGCCGAAACCTGGCAAGTCTGGTATCGTTGGAGTCGGCAAGGATTCAGGAGACCAAAAAACACACTCCCATCAAAATATGTCAACCACACCCAAAGTTATAAGCGTTTGAAAAAAAAAATTCTCCACTAGGTGGCGCTGTTTCGAAACTTCTCAGGCTACTTCAGGGCATCGTGGTGATGACCCATACCAAGTTTCATAACAATCTGTTCATGCGTTCATAAAATACAGCATTTTTGCACATAATTCAAAATGGCCGACATCCAAAATGGCCGACATGGTAAAATTGGATATCAGTCGACTCGGCATGACGCCCTGAATCTAATGAGACCAATTTTATGATTTTTGGATAAACGGTTCAGAAGTTATAAGCCAAAATAGGCATTTTTCGTATCTCCGGATAGGTAGGTGGCGCTGTGCCGAAACGCTGCATGTTGCTTCAAGTCATGCTTGTGATGACATGTACCAAGGTTGGTTTGAATACGATAAAGCGTTGCGGAGATATAGCCTTTAGTGTGTTTTTGCAACCTCCACGTAAAATTTGTTTGTGCGTTTATTGAAAACGATTTGACGAATCAACTTGAATTCCATAACTTTTTGTCAACATGCTCTGAAGATGATCTGTTTCAATTTTCGTGAAAATCGGAGCAACGGCCTAGGAGGAGTTCGAAAAAGTAGGTTTTTCAGAAAATTCAAAATGGCGGGAAAATTTGCATACCGGAAAATGACATCATAGGGTGAAATCGAATCGGCTTGAGCCAAGGAATCCGATGAAAAAAGAATTTTGTTTCTAGCCCTTAGGGGTCAAAAGTTATAAGCATAAATATGAGTGAAACTTTGGACAGGTGGTGGCGCTAGAGGGATTGAGTTAGAGGCACCAAATTTGCTATAGTGACAGCTCAGACTGGCCTCTATGAGTGTGCCAAATTTCACAACTTTTTACCATACGGTTCTATGGGCTGCCAGAGACTCCTATGGCGGAAGAAGAAGAAGAAGAAGAAGAAGAAGAAGAAGCAGAATAATAAATATAGCTGCAAGCAGCCATTATCGGGGCCAAGCGCAAAGAAGAAGACAAGACATGCCAGCATGGCTGGAAGTCTCAAGCCAACTGCAACAATGAGCCATTAAGGACCTATTAAGTTGATTTTAGGCAAAATAGCAGTCAAATTTTAAATACAGTCAATAATAATGGTTTAATGGTTTATCACTTTCGACCAATAGGTGTCACTGTTACGAAACTGATGTGGTTTAGTCAGATTGAGATGACAATGACACATGCAAAGTTTGGTGTCAATATGTCAAAGCATTGCAGAGATACAGCCTCAAGAGTAATTTTTGCATCATGGCTCAACTCTGTTGCAGTGGTATATGAAAACTGTTTTGTCTATCAATCCGAAATCCATAAGTATTTGTCAGCATGGTCTGAAGACGATACGGATCAATTTTGGTGAAAATCGGACAAACGGTCTAGGATGAGTTTGAAAAAGTAGATTTTTAACAAATAACAAGATGGAGCACAGATATGTTTGCAAAATATGGCAAAATTGGTATCTATCTTCTCGGCATGAGCCAATGAATGTATTATGACCAGTCTCATTACAATAGGCTAATTTAATCAAAAGTTATTAGCATTTTTGTACATTTTATTACAACTTTTGACCACAAGGTGGCGCTGCCCCGAAACTTTTTGAATATCTTCGGGACATAGAGCGGAAGACACATACCGAGTTTTGTAACGATACACTAGTGCATTCTTAAATTATAGCATTAGCATTTTAAACCGTAATACTGCATTGAAGTCAATGGGAATTTCATGTTTTGTTTTATTATAGCGCCACCAAGAGGCACAATCCCACCAATTTTTTTATGTGTCCTCGTAGTGAGCCCATACATATGTGTGTCAAGTTTGGTGAAAATATTTCATTTTGTTTTGGAGTTATAGACATTTATATGAAAAAACACGTAAAAAATGACTGACACCTGACTTTGATTGGATTTTACTACCCCTTACTATCAATATTTTGAGATTTGGGCATTAGCGTATAGCTATCGACCTATGTTTCCGAACTTCTGAGGCTGGTTTCGTCTCGATCGGACTAGCGGTTTCGAAGATATCAGCAAATGTTTTTTAAGCACTAAATTACAACTCTGCGCAAACCATATGCCGAAACCTGGCAAGTCTGGTATCGTTGGAGTCGGCAAGGATTCAGGAGACCAAAAAACACACTCCCATCAAAATATGTCAACCACACCCAAAGTTATAAGCGTTTGAAAAAAAAAATTCTCCACTAGGTGGCGCTGTTTCGAAACTTCTCAGGCTACTTCAGGGCATCGTGGTGATGACCCATACCAAGTTTCATAACAATCTGTTCATGCGTTCATAAAATACAGCATTTTTGCACATAATTCAAAATGGCCGACATCCAAAATGGCCGACATGGTAAAATTGGATATCAGTCGACTCGGCATGACGCCCTGAATCTAATGAGACCAATTTTATGATTTTTGGATAAACGGTTCAGAAGTTATAAGCCAAAATAGGCATTTTTCGTATCTCCGGACAGGTAGGTGGCGCTGCGCCGAAACGCTGCATGTTGCTTCAAGTCATGCTTGTGATGACATGTACCAAGGTTGGTTTGAATACGATAAAGCGTTGCGGAGATATAGCCTTTAGTGTGTTTTTGCAACCTCCACGTAAAATTTGTTTGTGCGTTTATTGAAAACGATTGGACGAATCAACTTGAATTCCATAACTTTTTGTCAACATGCTCTGAAGATGATCTGTTTCAATTTTCGTGAAAATCGGAGCAACGGCCTAGGAGGAGTTCGAAAAAGTAGGTTTTTCAGAAAATTCAAAATGGCGGGAAAATTTGCATACCGGAAAATGACATCATAGGGTGAAATCGAATCGGCTTGAGCCAAGGAATCCGATGAAAAAAGAATTTTGTTTCTAGCCCTTAGGGGTCAAAAGTTATAAGCATAAATATGAGTGAAACTTTGGACAGGTGGTGGCGCTAGAGGGATTGAGTTAGAGGCACCAAATTTGCTATAGTGACAGCTCAGACTGGCCTCTATGAGTGTGCCAAATTTCACAACTTTTTACCATACGGTTCTATGGGCTGCCAGAGACTCCTATGGCGGAAGAAGAAGAAGAAGAAGAAGCAGAATAATAATAATAGGAACACTAACGATTTCAATAGGTGCCTCCGCACCTTCGGTGCTTGGCCCCTAATAATAGGAACACTAACGATTTCAATAGGTGCCTCCGCACCTTCGGTGCTTGGCCCCTAATAATAGGAACACTAACGATTTCAATAGGTGCCTCCGCACCTTCGGTGCTTGGCCCCTAAATATAGCTGCAAGCAGCCATTATCGGGGCCAAGCGCAAAGAAGAAGACAAGACATGCCAGCATGGCTGGAAGTCTCAAGCCAACTGCAACAATGAGCCATTAAGGACCTATTAAGTTGATTTTAGGCAAAATAGCAGTCAAATTTTAAATACAGTCAATAATAATGGTTTAATGGTTTATCACTTTCGACCAATAGGTGTCACTGTTACGAAACTGATGTGGTTTAGTCAGATTGAGATGACAATGACACATGCAAAGTTTGGTGTCAATATGTCAAAGCATTGCAGAGATACAGCCTCAAGAGTAATTTTTGCATCATGGCTCAACTCTGTTGCAGTGGTATATGAAAACTGTTTTGTCTATCAATCCGAAATCCATAAGTATTTGTCAGCATGGTCTGAAGACGATACGGATCAATTTTGGTGAAAATCGGACAAACGGTCTAGGATGAGTTTGAAAAAGTAGATTTTTAACAAATAACAAGATGGAGCACAGATATGTTTGCAAAATATGGCAAAATTGGTATCTATCTTCTCGGCATGAGCCAATGAATGTATTATGACCAGTCTCATTACAATAGGCTAATTTAATCAAAAGTTATTAGCATTTTTGTACATTTTATTACAACTTTTGACCACAAGGTGGCGCTGCCCCGAAACTTTTTGAATATCTTCGGGACATAGAGCGGAAGACACATACCGAGTTTTGTAACGATACACTAGTGCATTCTTAAATTATAGCATTAGCATTTTAAACCGTAATACTGCATTGAAGTCAATGGGAATTTCATGTTTTGTTTTATTATAGCGCCACCAAGAGGCACAATCCCACCAATTTTTTTATGTGTCCTCGTAGTGAGCCCATACATATGTGTGTCAAGTTTGGTGAAAATATTTCATTTTGTTTTGGAGTTATAGACATTTATATGAAAAAACACGTAAAAAATGACTGACACCTGACTTTGATTGGATTTTACTACCCCTTACTATCAATATTTTGAGATTTGGGCATTAGCGTATAGCTATCGACCTATGTTTCCGAACTTCTGAGGCTGGTTTCGTCTCGATCGGACTAGCGGTTTCGAAGATATCAGCAAATGTTTTTTAAGCACTAAATTACAACTCTGCGCAAACCATATGCCGAAACCTGGCAAGTCTGGTATCGTTGGAGTCGGCAAGGATTCAGGAGACCAAAAAACACACTCCCATCAAAATATGTCAACCACACCCAAAGTTATAAGCGTTTGAAAAAAAAAATTCTCCACTAGGTGGCGCTGTTTCGAAACTTCTCAGGCTACTTCAGGGCATCGTGGTGATGACCCATACCAAGTTTCATAACAATCTGTTCATGCGTTCATAAAATACAGCATTTTTGCACATAATTCAAAATGGCCGACATCCAAAATGGCCGACATGGTAAAATTGGATATCAGTCGACTCGGCATGACGCCCTGAATCTAATGAGACCAATTTTATGATTTTTGGATAAACGGTTCAGAAGTTATAAGCCAAAATAGGCATTTTTCGTATCTCCGGACAGGTAGGTGGCGCTGCGCCGAAACGCTGCATGTTGCTTCAAGTCATGCTTGTGATGACATGTACCAAGGTTGGTTTGAATACGATAAAGCGTTGCGGAGATATAGCCTTTAGTGTGTTTTTGCAACCTCCACGTAAAATTTGTTTGTGCGTTTATTGAAAACGATTGGACGAATCAACTTGAATTCCATAACTTTTTGTCAACATGCTCTGAAGATGATCTGTTTCAATTTTCGTGAAAATCGGAGCAACGGCCTAGGAGGAGTTCGAAAAAGTAGGTTTTTCAGAAAATTCAAAATGGCGGGAAAATTTGCATACCGGAAAATGACATCATAGGGTGAAATCGAATCGGCTTGAGCCAAGGAATCCGATGAAAAAAGAATTGTGTTTCTAGCCCTTAGGGGTCAAAAGTTATAAGCATAAATATGAGTGAAACTTTGGACAGGTGGTGGCGCTAGAGGGATTGAGTTAGAGGCACCAAATTTGCTATAGTGACAGCTCAGACTGGCCTCTATGAGTGTGCCAAATTTCACAACTTTTTACCATACGGTTCTATGGGCTGCCAGAGACTCCTATGGCGGAAGAAGAAGAAGCAGAAATATAGCTGCAAGCAGCCATTATCGGGGCCAAGCGCAAAGAAGAAGACAAGACATGCCAGCATGGCTGGAAGTCTCAAGCCAACTGCAACAATGAGCCATTAAGGACCTATTAAGTTGATTTTAGGCAAAATAGCAGTCAAATTTTAAATACAGTCAATAATAATGGTTTAATGGTTTATCACTTTCGACCAATAGGTGTCACTGTTACGAAACTGATGTGGTTTAGTCAGATTGAGATGACAATGACACATGCAAAGTTTGGTGTCAATATGTCAAAGCATTGCAGAGATACAGCCTCAAGAGTAATTTTTGCATCATGGCTCAACTCTGTTGCAGTGGTATATGAAAACTGTTTTGTCTATCAATCCGAAATCCATAAGTATTTGTCAGCATGGTCTGAAGACGATACGGATCCATTTTGGTGAAAATCGGACAAACGGTCTAGGATGAGTTTGAAAAAGTAGATTTTTAACAAATAACAAGATGGAGCACAGATATGTTTGCAAAATATGGCAAAATTGGTATCTATCTTCTCGGCATGAGCCAATGAATGTATTATGACCAGTCTCATTACAATAGGCTAATTTAATCAAAAGTTATTAGCATTTTTGTACATTTTATTACAACTTTTGACCACAAGGTGGCGCTGCCCCGAAACTTTTTGAATATCTTCGGGACATAGAGCGGAAGACACATACCGAGTTTTGTAATGATACACTAGTGCATTCTTAAATTATAGCATTAGCATTTTAAACCGTAATACTGCATTGAAGTCAATGGGAATTTCATGTTTTGTTTTATTATAGCGCCACCAAGAGGCACAATCCCACCAATTTTTTTATGTGTCCTCGTAGTGAGCCCATACATATGTGTGTCAAGTTTGGTGAAAATATTTCATTTTGTTTTGGAGTTATAGACATTTATATGAAAAAACACGTAAAAAATGACTGACACCTGACTTTGATTGGATTTTACTACCCCTTACTATCAATATTTTGAGATTTGGGCATTAGCGTATAGCTATCGACCTATGTTTCCGAACTTCTGAGGCTGGTTTCGTCTCGATCGGACTAGCGGTTTCGAAGATATCAGCAAATGTTTTTTAAGCACTAAATTACAACTCTGCGCAAACCATATGCCGAAACCTGGCAAGTCTGGTATCGTTGGAGTCGGCAAGGATTCAGGAGACCAAAAAACACACTCCCATCAAAATATGTCAACCACACCCAAAGTTATAAGCGTTTGAAAAAAAAAATTCTCCACTAGGTGGCGCTGTTTCGAAACTTCTCAGGCTACTTCAGGGCATCGTGGTGATGACCCATACCAAGTTTCATAACAATCTGTTCATGCGTTCATAAAATACAGCATTTTTGCACATAATTCAAAATGGCCGACATCCAAAATGGCCGACATGGTAAAATTGGATATCAGTTGACTCGGCATGACGCCCTGAATCTAATGAGACCAATTTTATGATTTTTGGATAAACGGTTCAGAAGTTATAAGCCAAAATAGGCATTTTTCGTATCTCCGGACAGGTAGGTGGCGCTGCGCCGAAACGCTGCATGTTGCTTCAAGTCATGCTTGTGATGACATGTACCAAGGTTGGTTTGAATACGATAAAGCGTTGCGGAGATATAGCCTTTAGTGTGTTTTTGCAACCTCCACGTAAAATTTGTTTGTGCGTTTATTGAAAACGATTGGACGAATCAACTTGAATTCCATAACTTTTTGTCAACATGCTCTGAAGATGATCTGTTTCAATTTTCGTGAAAATCGGAGCAACGGCCTAGGAGGAGTTCGAAAAAGTAGGTTTTTCAGAAAATTCAAAATGGCGGGAAAATTTGCATACCGGAAAATGACATCATAGGGTGAAATCGAATCGGCTTGAGCCAAGGAATCCGATGAAAAAAGAATTTTGTTTCTAGCCCTTAGGGGTCAAAAGTTATAAGCATAAATATGAGTGAAACTTTGGACAGGTGGTGGCGCTAGAGGGATTGAGTTAGAGGCACCAAATTTGCTATAGTGACAGCTCAGACTGGCCTCTATGAGTGTGCCAAATTTCACAACTTTTTACCATACGGTTCTATGGGCTGCCAGAGACTCCTATGGCGGAAGAAAAAGAAGAAGAAGAAGAAGCAGAATAATAATAATAGGAACACTAACAATTTCAATAGGTGCCTCCGCACCTTCGGTGCTTGGCCCCTAATAATAAATATAGCTGCAAGCAGCCATTATCGGGGCCAAGCGCAAAGAAGAAGACAAGACATGCCAGCATGGCTGGAAGTCTCAGGCCAACTGCAACAATGAGCCATTAAGGACCTATTAAGTTGATTTTAGGCAAAATAGCAGTCAAATTTTAAATACAGTCAATAATAATGGTTTAATGGTTTATCACTTTCGACCAATAGGTGTCACTGTTACGAAACTGATGTGGTTTAGTCAGATTGAGATGACAATGACACATGCAAAGTTTGGTGTCAATATGTCAAAGCATTGCAGAGATACAGCCTCAAGAGTAATTTTTGCATCGTGGCTCAACTCTGTTGCAGTGGTATATGAAAACTGTTTTGTCTATCAATCCGAAATCCATAAGTATTTGTCAGCATGGTCTGAAGACGATACGGATCAATTTTGGTGAAAATCGGACAAACGGTCTAGGATGAGTTTGAAAAAGTAGATTTTTAACAAATAACAAGATGGAGCACAGATATGTTTGCAAAATATGGCAAAATTGGTATCTATCTTCTCGGCATGAGCCAATGAATGTATTATGACCAGTCTCATTACAATAGGCTAATTTAATCAAAAGTTATTAGCATTTTTGTACATTTTATTACAACTTTTGACCACAAGGTGGCGCTGCCCCGAAACTTTTTGAATATCTTCGGGACATAGAGCGGAAGACACATACCGAGTTTTGTAATGATACACTAGTGCATTCTTAAATTATAGCATTAGCATTTTAAACCGTAATACTGCATTGAAGTCAATGGGAATTTCATGTTTTGTTTTATTATAGCGCCACCAAGAGGCACAATCCCACCAATTTTTTTATGTGTCCTCGTAGTGAGCCCATACATATGTGTGTCAAGTTTGGTGAAAATATTTCATTTTGTTTTGGAGTTATAGACATTTATATGAAAAAACACGTAAAAAATGACTGACACCTGACTTTGATTGGATTTTACTACCCCTTACTATCAATATTTTGAGATTTGGGCATTAGCGTATAGCTATCGACCTATGTTTCCGAACTTCTGAGGCTGGTTTCGTCTCGATCGGACTAGCGGTTTCGAAGATATCAGCAAATGTTTTTTAAGCACTAAATTACAACTCTGCGCAAACCATATGCCGAAACCTGGCAAGTCTGGTATCGTTGGAGTCGGCAAGGATTCAGGAGACCAAAAAACACACTCCCATCAAAATATGTCAACCACACCCAAAGTTATAAGCGTTTGAAAAAAAAAATTCTCCACTAGGTGGCGCTGTTTCGAAACTTCTCAGGCTACTTCAGGGCATCGTGGTGATGACCCATACCAAGTTTCATAACAATCTGTTCATGCGTTCATAAAATACAGCATTTTTGCACATAATTCAAAATGGCCGACATCCAAAATGGCCGACATGGTAAAATTGGATATCAGTCGACTCGGCATGACGCCCTGAATCTAATGAGACCAATTTTATGATTTTTGGATAAACGGTTCAGAAGTTATAAGCCAAAATAGGCATTTTTCATATCTCCGGACAGGTAGGTGGCGCTGCGCCGAAACGCTGCATGTTGCTTCAAGTCATGCTTGTGATGACATGTACCAAGGTTGGTTTGAATACGATAAAGCGTTGCGGAGATATAGCCTTTAGTGTGTTTTTGCAACCTCCACGTAAAATTTGTTTGTGCGTTTATTGAAAACGATTGGACGAATCAACTTGAATTCCATAACTTTTTGTCAACATGCTCTGAAGATGATCTGTTTCAATTTTCGTGAAAATCGGAGCAACGGCCTAGGAGGAGTTCGAAAAAGTAGGTTTTTCAGAAAATTCAAAATGGCGGGAAAATTTGCATACCGGAAAATGACATCATAGGGTGAAATCGAATCGGCTTGAGCCAAGGAATCCGATGAAAAAAGAATTTTGTTTCTAGCCCTTAGGGGTCAAAAGTTATAAGCATAAATATGAGTGAAACTTTGGACAGGTGGTGGCGCTAGAGGGATTGAGTTAGAGGCACCAAATTTGCTATAGTGACAGCTCAGACTGGCCTCTATGAGTGTGCCAAATTTCACAACTTTTTACCATACGGTTCTATGGGCTGCCAGAGACTCCTATGGCGGAAGAAGAAGAAGAAGAAGAAGAAGAAGAAGAAGAAGAAGAAGCAGAATAATAATAATAGGAACACTAACAATTTCAATAGGTGCCTCCGCACCTTCGGTGCTTGGCCCCTAAATATAGCTGCAAGCAGCCATTATCGGGGCCAAGCGCAAAGAAGAAGACAAGACATGCCAGCATGGCTGGAAGTCTCAAGCCAACTGCAACAATGAGCCATTAAGGACCTATTAAGTTGATTTTAGGCAAAATAGCAGTCAAATTTTAAATACAGTCAATAATAATGGTTTAATGGTTTATCACTTTCGACCAATAGGTGTCACTGTTACGAAACTGATGTGGTTTAGTCAGATTGAGATGACAATGACACATGCAAAGTTTGGTGTCAATATGTCAAAGCATTGCAGAGATACAGCCTCAAGAGTAATTTTTGCATCATGGCTCAACTCTGTTGCAGTGGTATATGAAAACTGTTTTGTCTATCAATCCGAAATCCATAAGTATTTGTCAGCATGGTCTGAAGACGATACGGATCAATTTTGGTGAAAATCGGACAAACGGTCTAGGATGAGTTTGAAAAAGTAGATTTTTAACAAATAACAAGATGGAGCACAGATATGTTTGCAAAATATGGCAAAATTGGTATCTATCTTCTCGGCATGAGCCAATGAATGTATTATGACCAGTCTCATTACAATAGGCTAATTTAATCAAAAGTTATTAGCATTTTTGTACATTTTATTACAACTTTTGACCACAAGGTGGCGCTGCCCCGAAACTTTTTGAATATCTTCGGGACATAGAGCGGAAGACACATACCGAGTTTTGTAACGATACACTAGTGCATTCTTAAATTATAGCATTAGCATTTTAAACCGTAATACTGCATTGAAGTCAATGGGAATTTCATGTTTTGTTTTATTATAGCGCCACCAAGAGGCACAATCCCACCAATTTTTTTATGTGTCCTCGTAGTGAGCCCATACATATGTGTGTCAAGTTTGGTGAAAATATTTCATTTTGTTTTGGAGTTATAGACATTTATATGAAAAAACACGTAAAAAATGACTGACACCTGACTTTGATTGGATTTTACTACCCCTTACTATCAATATTTTGAGATTTGGGCATTAGCGTTTAGCTATCGACCTATGTTTCCGAACTTCTGAGGCTGGTTTCGTCTCGATCGGACTAGCGGTTTCGAAGATATCAGCAAATGTTTTTTAAGCACTAAATTACAACTCTGCGCAAACCATATGCCGAAACCTGGCAAGTCTGGTATCGTTGGAGTCGGCAAGGATTCAGGAGACCAAAAAACACACTCCCATCAAAATATGTCAACCACACCCAAAGTTATAAGCGTTTGAAAAAAAAAATTCTCCACTAGGTGGCGCTGTTTCGAAACTTCTCAGGCTACTTCAGGGCATCGTGGTGATGACCCATACCAAGTTTCATAACAATCTGTTCATGCGTTCATAAAATACAGCATTTTTGCACATAATTCAAAATGGCCGACATCCAAAATGGCCGACATGGTAAAATTGGATATCAGTCGACTCGGCATGACGCCCTGAATCTAATGAGACCAATTTTATGATTTTTGGATAAACGGTTCAGAAGTTATAAGCCAAAATAGGCATTTTTCGTATCTCCGGACAGGTAGGTGGCGCTGCGCCGAAACGCTGCATGTTGCTTCAAGTCATGCTTGTGATGACATGTACCAAGGTTGGTTTGAATACGATAAAGCGTTGCAGAGATATAGCCTTTAGTGTGTTTTTGCAACCTCCACGTAAAATTTGTTTGTGCGTTTATTGAAAACGATTGGACGAATCAACTTGAATTCCATAACTTTTTGTCAACATGCTCTGAAGATGATCTGTTTCAATTTTCGTGAAAATCGGAGCAACGGCCTAGGAGGAGTTCGAAAAAGTAGGTTTTTCAGAAAATTCAAAATGGCGGGAAAATTTGCATACCGGAAAATGACATCATAGGGTGAAATCGAATCGGCTTGAGCCAAGGAATCCGATGAAAAAAGAATTTTGTTTCTAGCCCTTAGGGGTCAAAAGTTATAAGCATAAATATGAGTGAAACTTTGGACAGGTGGTGGCGCTAGAGGGATTGAGTTAGAGGCACCAAATTTGCTATAGTGACAGCTCAGACTGGCCTCTATGAGTGTGCCAAATTTCACAACTTTTTACCATACGGTTCTATGGGCTGCCAGAGACTCCTATGGCGGAAGAAGAAGAAGAAGAAGAAGAAGAAGAAGAAGAAGAAGCAGAATAATAAATATAGCTGCAAGCAGCCATTATCGGGGCCAAGCGCAAAGAAGAAGACAAGACATGCCAGCATGGCTGGAAGTCTCAAGCCAACTGCAACAATGAGCCATTAAGGACCTATTAAGTTGATTTTAGGCAAAATAGCAGTCAAATTTTAAATACAGTCAATAATAATGGTTTAATGGTTTATCACTTTCGACCAATAGGTGTCACTGTTACGAAACTGATGTGGTTTAGTCAGATTGAGATGACAATGACACATGCAAAGTTTGGTGTCAATATGTCAAAGCATTGCAGAGATACAGCCTCAAGAGTAATTTTTGCATCATGGCTCAACTCTGTTGCAGTGGTATATGAAAACTGTTTTGTCTATCAATCCGAAATCCATAAGTATTTGTCAGCATGGTCTGAAGACGATACGGATCAATTTTGGTGAAAATCGGACAAACGGTCTAGGATGAGTTTGAAAAAGTAGATTTTTAACAAATAACAAGATGGAGCACAGATATGTTTGCAAAATATGGCAAAATTGGTATCTATCTTCTCGGCATGAGCCAATGAATGTATTATGACCAGTCTCATTACAATAGGCTAATTTAATCAAAAGTTATTAGCATTTTTGTACATTTTATTACAACTTTTGACCACAAGGTGGCGCTGCCCCGAAACTTTTTGAATATCTTCGGGACATAGAGCGGAAGACACATACCGAGTTTTGTAACGATACACTAGTGCATTCTTAAATTATAGCATTAGCATTTTAAACCGTAATACTGCATTGAAGTCAATGGGAATTTCATGTTTTGTTTTATTATAGCGCCACCAAGAGGCACAATCCCACCAATTTTTTTATGTGTCCTCGTAGTGAGCCCATACATATGTGTGTAAAGTTTGGTGAAAATATTTCATTTTGTTTTGGAGTTATAGACATTTATATGAAAAAACACGTAAAAAATGACTGACACCTGACTTTGATTGGATTTTACTACCCCTTACTATCAATATTTTGAGATTTGGGCATTAGCGTATAGCTATCGACCTATGTTTCCGAACTTCTGAGGCTGGTTTCGTCTCGATCGGACTAGCGGTTTTGAAGATATCAGCAAATGTTTTTTAAACGCTAAATTACAACGCTGCGCAAACCATATGCCGAAACTGGGCATGTCTTGTATCGTTGGACTCGGCAAGGATTCAGGAGCCCAAAAAAGCTACTCCCATCAAAATGTTTCACTCACACCCAAAGTTATAAGCGTTTGAAAAAAAAGAATTATCCACTAGGTGGCGCTGTTTCGAAACTTCTCAGGCTACTTCAGGGCATCGTGGTGATGACCCATACCAAGTTTCGTAACAATCCGTTCATGCGTTCATAAAATACAGCATTTTTGCACATAATTCAAAATGGCCGACATCCAAAATGGCCGACATGGTAAAATTGGATATCAGTCGACTCGGCATGACGCCCTGAATCTAATGAGACCAATTTTATGATTTTTGGATAAACGGTTCAGAAGTTATAAGCCAAAATATGCATTTTTCGTATCTCCGGACCAGTAGGTGGCGCTGCGCCGAAACGCTGCATGTTGCTTCAGGTCATGCTTGTGATGACATGTACCAAGTTTGGTTTGAATACGATAAAGCGTTGCGGAGATATAGCCTTTAGTGTGTTTTTGCAACCCCTACGTAAAATTTGTTTGTGCGTTTATTGAAAACGATTGGACGAATCAACTTAAATTCCATAACTTTTTGTCAGCATGCTATGAAGATGATCTGTTTCAATTTTCGTGAAAATCGGAGCAACGGCCTAGGAGGAGTTCGAAAAAGTAGGTTTTTCAGAAAATTCAAAATGGCGGGAAAATTTGCATACCGGAAAATGACATCATAGGGTGAAATCGAATCGGCTTGAGCCAAGGAATCCGATGAAAAAAGAATTTTGTTTCTAGCCCTTAGGGGTCAAAAGTTATAAGCATAAATATGAGTGAAACTTTGGACAGGTGGTGGCGCTAGAGGGATTGAGTTAGAGGCACCAAATTTGCTATAGTGACAGCTCAGACTGGCCTCTATGAGTGTGCCAAATTTCACAACTTTTTACCATACGGTTCTATGGGCTGCCAGAGACTCCTATGGCGGAAGAAGAAGAAGAAGAAGCAGAATAATAAATATAGCTGCAAGCAGCCATTATCGGGGCCAAGCGCAAAGAAGAAGACAAGACATGCCAGCATGGCTGGAAGTCTCAAGCCAACTGCAACAATGAGCCATTAAGGACCTATTAAGTTGATTTTAGGCAAAATAGCAGTCAAATTTTAAATACAGTCAATAATAATGGTTTAATGGTTTATCACTTTCGACCAATAGGTGTCACTGTTACGAAACTGATGTGGTTTAGTCAGATTGAGATGACAATGACACATGCAAAGTTTGGTGTCAATATGTCAAAGCATTGCAGAGATACAGCCTCAAGAGTCATTTTTGCATCATGGCTCAACTCTGTTGCAGTGGTATATGAAAACTGTTTTGTCTATCAATCCGAAATCCATAACTATTTGTCAGCATGGTCTGAAGACGATACGGATCAATTTTGGTGAAAATCGGACAAACGGTCTAGGATGAGTTTGAAAAAGTAGATTTTTAACAAATAACAAGATGGAGCACAGATATGTTTGCAAAATATGGCAAAATTGGTATCTATCTTCTCGGCATGAGCCAATGAATGTATTATGACCAGTCTCATTACAATAGGCTAATTTAATCAAAAGTTATTAGCATTTCTGTACATTTTATTACAACTTTTGACCACAAGGTGGCGCTACCCCGAAACTTTTTGAGTATCTTCAGGACATGGAGCGGAAGACACATACCGAGTTTTGTAACGATACGCTAATGCATTCGTAAATTATAGCATTAGCATTTTAAACCATAATACTGCATTGAAGTCAATGGGAATTTCATGTTTTGTTTTATTATAGCGCCACCAAGAGGCACAATCCCACCAATTTTTTTATGTGTCCTCATAGTGAGCCCATACATATGTGTGTCAAGTTTGGTGAAAATATCTCATTTTGTTTTGGAGTTATAGACATTTATATGAAAAAACACGTAAAAAAGGACTGACACCTGACTTTGATTGGATTTTACTACCCCTTACTATCAATATTTTGAGATTTGGGCATTAGCGTATAGCTATCGACCTATGTTTCCGAACTTCTGAGGCTGGTTTCGTCTCGATCGGACTAGCGGTTTCGAAGATATCAGCAAATGTTTTTTAAGCACTAAATTACAACTCTGCGCAAACCATATGCCGAAACCTGGCAAGTCTGGTATCGTTGGAGTCGGCAAGGATTCAGGAGACCAAAAAACACACTCCCATCAAAATATGTCAACCACACCCAAAGTTATAAGCGTTTGAAAAAAAAAATTCTCCACTAGGTGGCGCTGTTTCGAAACTTCTCAGGCTACTTCAGGGCATCGTGGTGATGACCCATACCAAGTTTCATAACAATCTGTTCATGCGTTCATAAAATACAGCATTTTTGCACATAATTCAAAATGGCCGACATCCAAAATGGCCGACATGGTAAAATTGGATATCAGTCGACTCGGCATGACGCCCTGAATCTAATGAGACCAATTTTATGATTTTTGGATAAACGGTTCAGAAGTTATAAGCCAAAATAGGCATTTTTCGTATCTCCGGACAGGTAGGTGGCGCTGCGCCGAAACGCTGCATGTTGCTTCAAGTCATGCTTGTGATGACATGTACCAAGGTTGGTTTGAATACGATAAAGCGTTGCGGAGATATAGCCTTTAGTGTGTTTTTGCAACCTCCACGTAAAATTTGTTTGTGCGTTTATTGAAAACGATTGGACGAATCAACTTGAATTCCATAACTTTTTGTCAACATGCTCTGAAGATGATCTGTTTCAATTTTCGTGAAAATCGGAGCAACGGCCTAGGAGGAGTTCGAAAAAGTAGGTTTTTCAGAAAATTCAAAATGGCGGGAAAATTTGCATACCGGAAAATGACATCATAGGGTGAAATCGAATCGGCTTGAGCCAAGGAATCCGATGAAAAAAGAATTTTGTTTCTAGCCCTTAGGGGTCAAAAGTTATAAGCATAAATATGAGTGAAACTTTGGACAGGTGGTGGCGCTAGAGGGATTGAGTTAGAGGCACCAAATTTGCTATAGTGACAGCTCAGACTGGCCTCTATGAGTGTGCCAAATTTCACAACTTTTTACCATACGGTTCTATGGGCTGCCAGAGACTCCTATGGCGGAAGAAGAAGAAGAAGAAGAAGCAGAATAATAATAGGAACACTAACGATTTCAATAGGTGCCTCCGCACCTTCGGTGCTTGGCCCCTAATAATAGGAACACTAACGATTTCAATAGGTGCCTCCGCACCTTCGGTGCTTGGCCCCTAATAATAGGAACACTAACAATTTCAATAGGTGCCTCCGCACCTTCGGTGCTTGGCCCCTAATAATAGGAACACTAACGATTTCAATAGGTGCCTCCGCACCTTCGGTGCTTGGCCCCTAACAAGCAGCCATTATCGGGGCCAAGCGCAAAGAAGAAGACAAGACATGCCAGCATGGCTGGAAGTCTCAAGCCAACTGCAACAATGAGCCATTAAGGACCTATTAAGTTGATTTTAGGCAAAATAGCAGTCAAATTTTAAATACAGTCAATAATAATGGTTTAATGGTTTATCACTTTCGACCAATAGGTGTCACTGTTACGAAACTGATGTGGTTTAGTCAGATTGAGATGACAATGACACATGCAAAGTTTGGTGTCAATATGTCAAAGCATTGCAGAGATACAGCCTCAAGAGTAATTTTTGCATCATGGCTCAACTCTGTTGCAGTGGTATATGAAAACTGTTTTGTCTATCAATCCGAAATCCATAAGTATTTGTCAGCATGGTCTGAAGACGATACGGATCAATTTTGGTGAAAATCGGACAAACGGTCTAGGATGAGTTTGAAAAAGTAGATTTTTAACAAATAACAAGATGGAGCACAGATATGTTTGCAAAATATGGCAAAATTGGTATCTATCTTCTCGGCATGAGCCAATGAATGTATTATGACCAGTCTCATTACAATAGGCTAATTTAATCAAAAGTTATTAGCATTTTTGTACATTTTATTACAACTTTTGACCACAAGGTGGCGCTGCCCCGAAACTTTTTGAATATCTTCGGGACATAGAGCGGAAGACACATACCGAGTTTTGTAATGATACACTAGTGCATTCTTAAATTATAGCATTAGCATTTTAAACCGTAATACTGCATTGAAGTCAATGGGAATTTCATGTTTTGTTTTATTATAGCGCCACCAAGAGGCACAATCCCACCAATTTTTTTATGTGTCCTCGTAGTGAGCCCATACATATGTGTGTCAAGTTTGGTGAAAATATTTCATTTTGTTTTGGAGTTATAGACATTTATATGAAAAAACACGTAAAAAATGACTGACACCTGACTTTGATTGGATTTTACTACCCCTTACTATCAATATTTTGAGATTTGGGCATTAGCGTATAGCTATCGACCTATGTTTCCGAACTTCTGAGGCTGGTTTCGTCTCGATCGGACTAGCGGTTTCGAAGATATCAGCAAATGTTTTTTAAGCACTAAATTACAACTCTGCGCAAACCATATGCCGAAACCTGGCAAGTCTGGTATCGTTGGAGTCGGCAAGGATTCAGGAGACCAAAAAACACACTCCCATCAAAATATGTCAACCACACCCAAAGTTATAAGCGTTTGAAAAAAAAAATTCTCCACTAGGTGGCGCTGTTTCGAAACTTCTCAGGCTACTTCAGGGCATCGTGGTGATGACCCATACCAAGTTTCATAACAATCTGTTCATGCGTTCATAAAATACAGCATTTTTGCACATAATTCAAAATGGCCGACATCCAAAATGGCCGACATGGTAAAATTGGATATCAGTCGACTCGGCATGACGCCCTGAATCTAATGAGACCAATTTTATGATTTTTGGATAAACGGTTCAGAAGTTATAAGCCAAAATAGGCATTTTTCGTATCTCCGGACAGGTAGGTGGCGCTGCGCCGAAACGCTGCATGTTGCTTCAAGTCATGCTTGTGATGACATGTACCAAGGTTGGTTTGAATACGATAAAGCGTTGCGGAGATATAGCCTTTAGTGTGTTTTTGCAACCTCCACGTAAAATTTGTTTGTGCGTTTATTGAAAACGATTGGACGAATCAACTTGAATTCCATAACTTTTTGTCAACATGCTCTGAAGATGATCTGTTTCAATTTTCGTGAAAATCGGAGCAACGGCCTAGGAGGAGTTCGAAAAAGTAGGTTTTTCAGAAAATTCAAAATGGCGGGAAAATTTGCATACCGGAAAATGACATCATAGGGTGAAATCGAATCGGCTTGAGCCAAGGAATCCGATGAAAAAAGAATTTTGTTTCTAGCCCTTAGGGGTCAAAAGTTATAAGCATAAATATGAGTGAAACTTTGGACAGGTGGTGGCGCTAGAGGGATTGAGTTAGAGGCACCAAATTTGCTATAGTGACAGCTCAGACTGGCCTCTATGAGTGTGCCAAATTTCACAACTTTTTACCATACGGTTCTATGGGCTGCCAGAGACTCCTATGGCGGAAGAAGAAGAAGAAGAAGAAGAAGAAGAAGAAGAAGAAGAAGAAGAAGCAGAATAATAATAATAGGAACACTAACAATTTCAATAGGTGCCTCCGCACCTTCGGTGCTTGGCCCCTAATAATAGTATTATTATTGTTATGATAAGTAATAATAAATATAGCTGCAAGCAGCCATTATCGGGGCCAAGCGCAAAGAAGAAGACAAGACATGCCAGCATGGCTGGAAGTCTCAAGCCAACTGCAACAATGAGCCATTAAGGACCTATTAAGTTGATTTTAGGCAAAATAGCAGTCAAATTTTAAATACAGTCAATAATAATGGTTTAATGGTTTATCACTTTCGACCAATAGGTGTCACTGTTACGAAACTGATGTGGTTTAGTCAGATTGAGATGACAATGACACATGCAAAGTTTGGTGTCAATATGTCAAAGCATTGCAGAGATACAGCCTCAAGAGTAATTTTTGCATCATGGCTCAACTCTGTTGCAGTGGTATATGAAAACTGTTTTGTCTATCAATCCGAAATCCATAAGTATTTGTCAGCATGGTCTGAAGACGATACGGATCAATTTTGGTGAAAATCGGACAAACGGTCTAGGATGAGTTTGAAAAAGTAGATTTTTAACAAATAACAAGATGGAGCACAGCTATGTTTGCAAAATATGGCAAAATTGGTATCTATCTTCTCGGCATGAGCCAATGAATGTATTATGACCAGTCTCATTACAATAGGCTAATTTAATCAAAAGTTATTAGCATTTTTGTACATTTTATTACAACTTTTGAGCACAAGGTGGCGCTGCCCCGAAACTTTTTGAATATCTTCAGGACATGGAGCGGAAGACACATACCGAGTTTTGTAATGATACACTAGTGCATTCTTAAATTATAGCATTAGCATTTTAAACCGTAATACTGCATTGAAGTCAATGGGAATTTCATGTTTTGTTTTATTATAGCGCCACCAAGAGGCACAATCCCACCAATTTTTTTATGTGTCCTCGTAGTGAGCCCATACATATGTGTGTCAAGTTTGGTGAAAATATTTCATTTTGTTTTGGAGTTATAGACATTTATATGAAAAAACACGTAAAAAATGACTGACACCTGACTTTGATTGGATTTTACTACCCCTTACTATCAATATTTTGAGATTTGGGCATTAGCGTATAGCTATCGACCTATGTTTCCGAACTTCTGAGGCTGGTTTCGTCTCGATCGGACTAGCGGTTTCGAAGATATCAGCAAATGTTTTTTAAGCACTAAATTACAACTCTGCGCAAACCATATGCCGAAACCTGGCAAGTCTGGTATCGTTGGAGTCGGCAAGGATTCAGGAGACCAAAAAACACACTCCCATCAAAATATGTCAACCACACCCAAAGTTATAAGTGTTTGAAAAAAAAAATTCTC